>NC_072783.1:9821043-10148965 GCF_022539595.1 Amphiprion ocellaris
TTTTTTTTCGACATAGTATAGTAAGGCGTTTTTTTGCGCCAAAATTCATGATGATTTTTTTTTCAAAGAAAACCTTTCTGGAGTGTTTTTTACGCCCTCCTTTACATTATTTCATCATATGGCACGTTTTTACAACATGTTTGAAAAATGGCATTTTTTTTCGACATAGTATAGTAAGGCATTTTTTTTGCGCCAAAATTCATGATGATTTTTTTTTCAAAGAAAACCTTTCTGGAGTGTTTTTCATGGCCTCCTTTACATTATTTCATCATATGGCAAGTTTTTACAACATGTTTGAAAAATGGCATTTTTTTTCGACATAGTATAGTAAGGCGTTTTTTTTGCGCCAAAATTCATGATGATTTTTTTGTCAAAGAAAACCTTTCTGGAGTATTTTTCACGCCCTCCTTTACTTTATTTCATCATATGGCATGTTTTTACAACATGTTTGAAAAATGGCATTTTTTTTCGACATAGTATAGTAAGGCGTTTTTTTTTGCGCCAAAATTCATGATGATTTTTTTTTCAAAGAAAACCTTTCTGGAGTGTTTTTCACGCCCTCCTTTACATTATTTCATCATATGGCACGTTTTTACAACATGTTTGAAAAATGGCATTTTTTTTCGACATAGTATAGTAAGGCGTTTTTTTTGCGCCAAAATTCATGATGATTTTTTTTGTCAAAGAAAACCTTTCTGGAGTGTTTTTCACGCCCTCCTTTACTTTATTTCATCATATGGCACGTTTTTACAACATGTTTGAAAAATGGCATTTTTTTTCGACATAGTATAGTAAGGCATTTTTTTTGCGCCAAAATTCATGATGATTTTTTTTTCAAAGAAAACCTTTCTGGAGTGTTTTTCACGCCCTCCTTTACATTATTTCATCATATGGCACGTTTTTACAACATGTTTAAAAAATGGCATTTTTTTTCGACATAGTATAGTAAGGCGTTTTTTTTGCGCCAAAATTCATGATGATTTTTTTTTCAAAGAAAACCTTTCTGGAGTGTTTTTCACACCCTCCTTTACATTATTTCATCATATGGCACGTTTTGACAACATGTTTGAAAAATCGCATTGTTTTTCGACATAGTATAGTAAGGCGTTTTTTTTGCGCCAAAATTCATGATTTTTTTTTCAAAGAAAACCTTTCTGGAGTGTTTTTCATGGCCTCCTTTACATTATTTCATCATATGGCACGTTTTTACAACATGTTTGAAAAATGGCATTTTTTTTCGACATAGTATAGTAAGGCGTTTTTTTTGCGCCAAAATTCATGATGATTTTTTTTTCAAAGAAAACCTTTCTGGAGTGTTTTTCATGGCCTCCTTTACATTATTTCATCATATGGCAAGTTTTTACAACATGTTTGAAAAATGGCATTTTTTTTCGACATAGTATAGTAAGGCATTTTTTTTTGCGCCAAAATTCATGATGATTTTTTTTTCAAAGAAAACCTTTCTGGAGTGTTTTTCACGCCCTCCTTTACATTATTTCATCATATGGCACGTTTTTACAACATGTTTGAAAAATGGCATTTTTTTTCGACATAGTATAGTAAGGCATTTTTTTTGCGCCAAAATTCATGATGATTTTTTTTTCAAAGAAAACCTTTCTGGAGTGTTTTTGACGCCCTCCTTTACTTTATTTCATCATATGGCACGTTTTTACAACATGTTTGAAAAATGGCATTTTTTTTCGACATAGTATAGTAAGGCGTTTTTTTTTGCGCCAAAATTCATGATGATTTTCTTTTCAAAGAAAACCTTTCTGGAGTGTTTTTCACGCCCTCCTTTACATTATTTCATCATATGGCACGTTTTTACAACATGTTTGAAAAATGGCATTTTTTTTCGACATAGTATAGTAAGGCATTTTTTTTGCGCCAAAATTCATGATGATTTTTTTTTCAAAAAAACCTTTCTGGAGTGTTTTTCACACCCTCCTTTACATTATTTCATAATATGGCACGTTTTTACAACATGTTTGAAAAATGGCATTTTTTTTCGACATAGTATAGTAAGGCGTTTTTTTTGCGCCAAAATTCATGATGATTTTTTTTTCAAAGAAAACCTTTCTGGAGTGTTTTTCACACCCTCCTTTACATTATTTCATCATATGGCACGTTTTTACAACATGTTTGAAAAATCGCATTGTTTTTCGACATAGTATAGTAAGGCGTTTTTTTTGCGCCAAAATTCATGATTTTTTTTTTCAAAGAAAACCTTTCTGGAGTGTTTTTCATGGCCTCCTTTACATTATTTCATCATATGGCACATTTTTACAACATGTTTGAAAAATCTCATTTTTTTTCGACATAGTATAGTAAGGCGTTTTTTTTTGCGCCAAAATTCATGATGATTTTCTTTTCAAAGAAAACCTTTCTGGAGTGTTTTTCACGCCCTCCTTTACTTTATTTCATCATATGGCACGTTTTTACAACATGTTTGAAAAATGGCATTTTTTTTCGACATAGTATAGTAAGGTGTTTTTTTGCGCCAAAATTCATGATGATTTTTTTTTCAAAGAAAACCTTTCTGGAGTGTTTTTTACGCCCTCCTTTACTTTATTTCATCATATGGCACGTTTTTACAACATGTTTGAAAAATGGCATTTTTTTTCGACATAGTATAGTAAGGCATTTTTTTTGCGCCAAAATTCATGATGATTTTTTTTTCAAAGAAAACCTTTCTGGAGTGTTTTTCATGGCCTCCTTTACATTATTTCATCATATGGCAAGTTTTTACAACATGTTTGAAAAATGGCATTTTTTTTCGACATAGTATAGTAAGGCGTTTTTTTTGCGCCAAAATTCATGATGATTTTTTTGTCAAAGAAAACCTTTCTGGAGTATTTTTCACGCCCTCCTTTACTTTATTTCATCATATGGCATGTTTTTACAACATGTTTGAAAAATGGCATTTTTTTTCGACATAGTATAGTAAGGCGTTTTTTTTGCGCCAAAATTCATGATGATTTTTTTTTCAAAGAAAACCTTTCTGGAGTGTTTTTCACGCCCTCCTTTACATTATTTCATCATATGGCACGTTTTTACAACATGTTTAAAAAATGGCATTTTTTTTCGACATAGTATAGTAAGGCGTTTTTTTTGCGCCAAAATTCATGATGATTTTTTTGTCAAAGAAAACCTTTCTGGAGTATTTTTCACGCCCTCCTTTACTTTATTTCATCATATGGCACGTTTTTACAACATGTTTGAAAAATGGCATTTTTTTTCGACATAGTATAGTAAGGCATTTTTTTTGCGCCAAAATTCATGATGATTTTTTTTTTCAAAGAAAACCTTTCTGGAGTGTTTTTCACGCCCTCCTTTACATTATTTCATCATATGGCACGTTTTTACAACATGTTTAAAAAATGGCATTTTTTTTCGACATAGTATAGTAAGGCGTTTTTTTTGCGCCAAAATTCATGATGATTTTTTTTTCAAAGAAAACCTTTCTGGAGTGTTTTTCACACCCTCCTTTACATTATTTCATCATATGGCACGTTTTGACAACATGTTTGAAAAATCGCATTTTTTTTCGACATAGTATAGTAAGGCGTTTTTTTTTGCGCCAAAATTCATGATTTTTTTTTCAAAGAAAACCTTTCTGGAGTGTTTTTCATGGCCTCCTTTACATTATTTCATCATATGGCACGTTTTTACAACATGTTTGAAAAATGGCATTTTTTTTCGACATAGTATAGTAAGGCGTTTTTTTTTGCGCCAAAATTCATGATGATTTTTTTTTCAAAGAAAACCTTTCTGGAGTGTTTTTCATGGCCTCCTTTACATTATTTCATCATATGGCAAGTTTTTACAACATGTTTGAAAAATGGCATTTTTTTTCGACATAGTATAGTAAGGCATTTTTTTTGCGCCAAAATTCATGATGATTTTTTTTTCAAAGAAAACCTTTCTGGAGTGTTTTTCACGCCCTCCTTTACATTATTTCATCATATGGCACGTTTTTACAACATGTTTGAAAAATGGCATTTTTTTTCGACATAGTATAGTAAGGCATTTTTTTTGCGCCAAAATTCATGATGATTTTTTTTTCAAAGAAAACCTTTCTGGAGTGTTTTTCACGCCCTCCTTTACATTATTTCATCATATGGCACGTTTTTACAACATGTTTAAAAAATGGCATTTTTTTTCGACATAGTATAGTAAGGCGTTTTTTTTTGCGCCAAAATTCATGATGATTTTTTTTTCAAAGAAAACCTTTCTGGAGTGTTTTTCACACCCTCCTTTACATTATTTCATCATATGGCACGTTTTGACAACATGTTTGAAAAATCGCATTGTTTTTCGACATAGTATAGTAAGGCGTTTTTTTTGCGCCAAAATTCATGATTTTTTTTTCAAAGAAAACCTTTCTGGAGTGTTTTTCACACCCTCCTTTACATTATTTCATCATATGGCACGTTTTTACAACATGTTTGAAAAATCGCATTGTTTTTCGACATAGTATAGTAAGGCGTTTTTTTTGCGCCAAAATTCATGATTTTTTTTTCAAAGAAAACCTTTCTGGAGTGTTTTTCATGGCCTCCTTTACATTATTTCATCATATGGCACGTTTTTACAACATGTTTGAAAAATGGCATTTTTTTTCGACATAGTATAGTAAGGCGTTTTTTTTGCGCCAAAATTCATGATGATTTTTTTGTCAAAGAAAACCTTTCTGGAGTATTTTTCACACCCTCCTTTACTTTATTTCATCATATGGCACGTTTTTACAACATGTTTGAAAAATGGCATTTTTTTTCGACATAGTATAGTAAGGCATTTTTTTTGCGCCAAAATTCATGATGATTTTTTTTTCAAAGAAAACCTTTCTGGAGTGTTTTTCATGGCCTCCTTTACATTATTTCATCATATGGCAAGTTTTTACAACATGTTTGAAAAATGGCATTTTTTTTCGACATAGTATAGTAAGGCGTTTTTTTTGCGCCAAAATTCATGATGATTTTTTTGTCAAAGAAAACCTTTCTGGAGTATTTTTCACGCCCTCCTTTACTTTATTTCATCATATGGCATGTTTTTACAACATGTTTGAAAAATGGCATTTTTTTTCGACATAGTATAGTAAGGCATTTTTTTTGCGCCAAAATTCATGATGATTTTTTTTTCAAAGAAAACCTTTCTGGAGTGTTTTTCACGCCCTCCTTTACATTATTTCATCATATGGCACGTTTTTACAACATGTTTAAAAAATGGCATTTTTTTTCGACATAGTATAGTAAGGCGTTTTTTTTGCGCCAAAATTCATGATGATTTTTTTGTCAAAGAAAACCTTTCTGGAGTATTTTTCACGCCCTCCTTTACTTTATTTCATCATATGGCACGTTTTTACAACATGTTTGAAAAATGGCATTTTTTTTCGACATAGTATAGTAAGGCATTTTTTTTGCGCCAAAATTCATGATGATTTTTTTTTCAAAGAAAACCTTTCTGGAGTGTTTTTCACGCCCTCCTTTACATTATTTCATCATATGGCACGTTTTTACAACATGTTTAAAAAATGGCATTTTTTTTCGACATAGTATAGTAAGGCGTTTTTTTTGCGCCAAAATTCATGATGATTTTTTTTTCAAAGAAAACCTTTCTGGAGTGTTTTTCACACCCTCCTTTACATTATTTCATCATATGGCACGTTTTGACAACATGTTTGAAAAATCGCATTGTTTTTCGACATAGTATAGTAAGGCGTTTTTTTTTGCGCCAAAATTCATGATTTTTTTTTCAAAGAAAACCTTTCTGGAGTGTTTTTCATGGCCTCCTTTACATTATTTCATCATATGGCACGTTTTTACAACATGTTTGAAAAATGGCATTTTTTTTCGACATAGTATAGTAAGGCGTTTTTTTTTGCGCCAAAATTCATGATGATTTTTTTTTCAAAGAAAACCTTTCTGGAGTGTTTTTCATGGCCTCCTTTACATTATTTCATCATATGGCAAGTTTTTACAACATGTTTGAAAAATGGCATTTTTTTTCGACATAGTATAGTAAGGCATTTTTTTTGCGCCAAAATTCATGATGATTTTTTTTTCAAAGAAAACCTTTCTGGAGTGTTTTTCACGCCCTCCTTTACATTATTTCATCATATGGCACGTTTTTACAACATGTTTGAAAAATGGCATTTTTTTTCGACATAGTATAGTAAGGCATTTTTTTTGCGCCAAAATTCATGATGATTTTTTTTTCAAAGAAAACCTTTCTGGAGTGTTTTTCACGCCCTCCTTTACATTATTTCATCATATGGCACGTTTTTACAACATGTTTAAAAAATGGCATTTTTTTTCGACATAGTATAGTAAGGCGTTTTTTTTGCGCCAAAATTCATGATGATTTTTTTTTCAAAGAAAACCTTTCTGGAGTGTTTTTCACACCCTCCTTTACATTATTTCATCATATGGCACGTTTTGACAACATGTTTGAAAAATCGCATTGTTTTTCGACATAGTATAGTAAGGCGTTTTTTTTGCGCCAAAATTCATGATTTTTTTTCAAAGAAAACCTTTCTGGAGTGTTTTTCATGGCCTCCTTTACATTATTTCATCATATGGCACGTTTTTACAACATGTTTGAAAAATCTCATTTTTTTTCGACATAGTATAGTAAGGCGTTTTTTTTGCGCCAAAATTCATGATGATTTTTTTGTCAAAGAAAACCTTTCTGGAGTATTTTTCACGCCCTCCTTTACTTTATTTCATCATATGGCACGTTTTTACAACATGTTTGAAAAATGGCATTTTTTTTCGACATAGTATAGTAAGGCATTTTTTTTGCGCCAAAATTCATGATGATTTTTTTTTTCAAAGAAAACCTTTCTGGAGTGTTTTTCACGCCCTCCTTTACATTATTTCATCATATGGCACGTTTTTACAACATGTTTGAAAAATGGCATTTTTTTTCGACATAGTATAGTAAGGCATTTTTTTTGCGCCAAAATTCATGATGATTTTTTTTTCAAAGAAAACCTTTCTGGAGTGTTTTTCATGGCCTCCTTTACATTATTTCATCATATGGCAAGTTTTTACAACATGTTTGAAAAATGGCATTTTTTTTCGACATAGTATAGTAAGGCGTTTTTTTTGCGCCAAAATTCATGATTTTTTTGTCAAAGAAAACCTTTCTGGAGTATTTTTCACGCCCTCCTTTACTTTATTTCATAATATGGCACGTTTTTACAACATGTTTGAAAAATGGCATTTTTTTTCGACATAGTATAGTAAGGCGTTTTTTTTGCGCCAAAATTCATGATGATTTTTTTTCAAAGAAAACCTTTCTGGAGTGTTTTTCACGCCCTCCTTTACATTATTTCATCATATGGCACGTTTTTACAACATGTTTGAAAAATGGCATTTTTTTTCGACATAGTATAGTAAGGCGTTTTTTTTGCGCCAAAATTCATGATGATTTTTTTTCAAAGAAAACCTTACCATAGTGTTTTTCAACATGTGAAAACATGCCATATGATGAAATAATGTAAAGGAGGCCGTGAAAAACACTCCAGAAAGGTTTTCTTTGAAAAAAAATCATCATGAATTTTTGCGCATAAAAAACGCCATAGTATACTGTCCTAAAATGTCATTTTTCAACATGTAAAAACGTGCCATATGATGAAATAATGTAAAGCAGGCTGCGAAAAACACTCCAGAAAGTTTTTCTTTGGAAAAAAAATCATCATGAATTTTGGCGCAAAAAAACGCCATAGTATACTATGTCGGAACAAACATGCAATTTTTCAACATGTTGTAAAAACGTGCCATATGATGAAATAATGTAAAGGAGGCCGTGAAAAACACTATGGTAAGGTTTTCTTTGAAAAAAAAATCATGAATTTTGGCGCAAAAAACACCACCATAGTAAATGTGGCATTTTTTTCCACCTTTATCTATCGGCTGTTTCATGAAAAGATTCAACTGATCGGATGGAAAGTGACAGAAACACCTGATGTCTCGTCAGCTAACGTCATAAAAGAAACAAACCAGCAGCGTCGTTCACTCAGATTCCCTTTTATTCAAAGCTGCAGCAGCTAAATTACATAAATACATCAAGATCTTTGTACAAAACATCCGTCAGACATGTCGAGGAGTGACGCTGGATGGAGAAGCTTCTGTTTGGTTTGATGAAGGTGCAGCTCAGGCAGACGTGTCGAACAGCTTCTCGATCATCTCCTCCACCTCCTCCGGCCGGTACTTGTGGTATTTCTCAGGGTTCTTGGTGAAGGAAATGTTGGCACATCTAGGAAAGGAAAACACAATGTCTAGCATTAATGACACGTCAGGTCACTTTTTAAGTCTTCAGTCTTCATGAATTTATGATTTGAAAGTAGTTTTATTTATTAAAATACCTGCAGCTGGATGTGCAGTTTAAGAAAAAAATCCTTTATCTTGTGTAATTTCAGGTAGAAGTGTAACTTATTTGTTGTTCGGGATCCATAACTAAATTGTTTTGGCTGAATTTTGAGAATTTTATGTCTTCAGACCTGGACTTTTTGTATTTTCACCTTGAACACACGTCCTATCATCTTAAGGGTTCAGTGTCTCTAGAAATATTTGTTTCAAGTGATTTCTGGCAGATCAAATTGAGTGAATTTCATGTTTTCAGAGCTTCACCCTAAAAAAAAGTCTTAAGTTGGACATTTTAAAGCAGGGTTCCCCAATTAGTTTTCCCCAGGGGCCAAATAATTTCAAATGTGCCAAGCCAAGGGCCAAAACATACACTTTGTTTTTTGTGCAAGTTGACGTTATTGCTATTATTTGTAGTAGTAGTAGCAGCAGTAGTAATAAATTAGACATCTAACTCTCAAACCTAGAGGCTCGCACAAAAAAAGAAATTGTACTGTAAACAAATTAAGTCCAAAACCAACCATTTATTTACCTAAATGCCCATTTATAACACTCACATTCCCACCAACACACTGAAATATATTAATTTTAAAGATCTCAAACCAAATGCATTTACATCTATACGGTCCATGCTCATACAAAGCTTAAACAACGGCACTAACATGACAGCAGAGCATCCTGAGGCAGAGGTTACTGTCAGATTTTCAACAGATTTTCAAGGTCTGACATATCATTGAATGGTATTGTACTGTAATTATATTGTTTAACAGTGTACATCTGCAAAACATCCAAACAGCTTTCCACACACATCACATTACTACAATATATTCATCTCATGAAGTACCAAGTTAGATTAGATGACACCAGAACCAGCAAACAGAACAACAAAGGCAACTATTTCATCATTTACACACAAACAGATTTTAAGATGTTTCTGGTACTTTCAAAATGTGGCTAAATGCAACAATAACACATTAGTTACATTTGTATAAATGTACATATCAGATCATATCAGCATATAAATACCAAATAATATTAGCTTTTTGGGGGGGCAAAAATTCCATTAAAATATTTAAAGCATGAAAAGATGCAACAAAAAATGTAATCATAAGTGTTATTGTTGCATTATGGACAAAAATAAATGCTCACTCACCAATCAGTGAGAGAAGTGACAGCACTGGGAGGAGGCAATGCTTCTGATATCAGGCTTGTACTCTGTTGTGACAATCCTGAGGCACTGGTCAAGATGAGCATTGGACAGTCTGTTTCTGTCCTGGTTTTTGATTGAGTTCATTGAGGAGTATGATGACTCACATATGTATGTGGAGGGGAACATT
Organism: Amphiprion ocellaris; assembly: GCF_022539595.1. NCBI lineage: Eukaryota > Metazoa > Chordata > Actinopteri > Pomacentridae > Amphiprion > Amphiprion ocellaris. The sequence continues at coordinate 9,830,747 of NC_072783.1, forward strand.
GTGAGTAGGAGCATTGCAATAGCTCGGGTGTTTTTGAATCGAGCTTGGGGAACCATATTGATCCAAAAGTCATTCACCCCAACATCCCTGTGTTGTGCTTTGAGCACATCAGATGTTCCCATCTCCAAGACCTCCATCTGAAGAGCTGCCTCATCAATGGAAGGCCACAACTTTTTGGCCTCTGCAGTCCACTGACCATCAGCTGAGACAGAGAATGGTTGTCTCAGGAAGAGGAGGATGTCACTTGAGAGTTTCGGGGTGCATTCAAAACGCTCATAAAAGTTTTTTGCCAGGCTACTCACAAAATCCTACATCACTTGATCCTCACCCATGTTGTTCTTCTCGCAGTGCTCCCTCAGACGTGGAAAGTGCAACTTTCTCCCCTGAATGTCTTTCTCCAGAAGTTTTACCTTTGACCGAAAAGCTTCAACTGCCTCGTACATGTCCGCAACGTGTGGTTCTTGCCTTGTAGTTGCAGACTAAGGCAATTTAGATGAGACATGATGTCACACAGGAAAAAAACATATCCCATCATGTCATTGTCAATTAAAAACATTTTAAATTCCTGGGCTTTTTGGCTTTGCAGGGTAGATAAGAAGGACGCCAGTTCATCACGCAGGTCGCACACCCTCTCCAACACACGGCCTTTGCTCAGCCAGTGGACATCGCTATGCAGCAAGAGATCCTTGTGTTCCGCTGACATTTCATCCAGCATCGCTCTGAAAAGGCCATGTTGCAAACTGGAACTTTCACAAACGAAATTAACAAGTCTTGTAACAGTATCCATCGTCTCTTTCATCTTCCCACACAGTTTAGCGCACAGCACTGATTTGTGAATGATACAGTGAAATGCCAGGAGTGCCGGTTTAACGGCGGAAAGCCTGCCTACCAAGCCCTTGTGTTGTCCCACCATCGACGGAGCCCCGTCGGTGACAATGGAGACGATTTTGCCAACATCCAAGCCATTCTTCACAAAGAATTGAGTCAGTTCAGTAAAGATGATTTCCCCGGTTGTGCGCCCAGTCAGAGGAAGAAGACACAGCAACTCTTCCCGAAACGTCTTTCCATCAAAAAATCTTGCAAAAACAGAAAGCTGTTCCATATCAGTGCGGTCACAGGACGAGTCTATGGCTAGTGAAATAGCTTCAGCTTTCTTCGAATCGGTGAGTAGGTGGGAAAAACAGTCCGCGGCTAAAACTTCCACTCTTTGTGTAGCCGTATTAGCTGACAATGGCACCTGCTTTAGTAGTTCTACAACAGTCTTCTTTTGTTTTTCATCATGACGTAAAACTTCGCTAACCATAGCAACTGCACAGGATTTCATTAACTCACCATCAGCAAATGGCTTCTTAGCTTTAGCCAGGTTCCAGGATACCTGCAATGATGCAGCTGTGGCGCTCTCTTGTGCCGATGTTGATTTAGAGATCGTCGATACGGAGCGCTTGTATGATGTTATCATATTTGCTATCTTTTGCTTGCGCTGATCGGATTCTGGAGGATAGTTGGCATTGAAACTGGCAGCATGCATAGTGTTGAAGTGCCGCTTCAGATTATCTGTTTTGCAGACAGCCACAGTTTGCGTGCAAATCAAGCATGTCGGCTTAGCTTTAGCATGATCTGGTAAAATAAAACAAAAACGATCAGTCTACTCAGATTTAAACTGACGGTTTTCAAAGTCCACTTTACGCTTCTTCGTGTTAGCCATGCTCTTGAGTTTGGACAGATGTGCCTGGTACCGCCACTATTAGCGTTCAAGGTAGACGGATTCACTGCAGGACTGAAAAGAGCGTGCAGGAGATCTTACGTTCACGCGCGTTCGACGGCGTGAGGTCGGAGATCAGGGGTACGGTGTGGGATGAGATCAAAATGAAAAAGCGCAGCGCATTTATTTTCCACATTAGGACAGGTGTGTTAGTGCGGTTGGGTTGGTACGGGCCAGACATTTGTATACTGCGGGCCGCCAATTGGGGTTCGCTGTTTTAAAAGTTCAGCGTCAAAACTGAATCCTTGTCTTGCAAAACCCTCCAAATATGAAATGATGATGTTCGAGCCTCAAAAGTTGCTGAAATGTTGACCAAAGACGATATTTTCAGTAGGAAACAAGGATACATCTATATATATACACTTACATGAACTTTTGTTTGAAAATTTGACACTTTTTTACATTTTCAAAGGCTCATAATTACAAATTTGTCCTCTGCTGAAGACATTTACTCATTTAAATCTTGTGGAAACTGTTCTGTTTGTGTGCTCACCAAATTTCACGCTTTTATTTCTGGAGATGTTGAAGAGTTAAAATGCCTTCTCAGATTTTTGGAAGGCAAAAGTACAAAAATTCACACATCTGAAAACATGAAATTCTCCAAATTCAGCCAAAATGCTTTCACATAACTCAGCTTTGGCTCCCAAATAACAAATAAGTAAAATCTGAACAACATCTAAGAGATACTTCCTGAATTCTGTCGACTAAAATACTACAAATACTGCAGTTTTTTACCCTTTAATGTATCAGACGTCTGTTGTTTGTCTACATGTGAACCTTCAGGCATCTCACCTGTGCAGAAAAGCTCTGTAGGCGTCAGAAACGATCTTCTTCTGAGCCTGTCGGATGAAATCTCGCTGCTCCTTGTCTGGAATCGCCCAACCTTTCTGGATCTTACAGAGCTCCTCTAGACCGTCGTTAAAACCCTGAAGGAGACAAACAGCAGGTCAGAACTCTTCACATTCAGGCTTCAGCTGTTTTAATATTTAATCTGGACTCACCTTGAATTTGTCTTTAATCACTTGTCGTTCTTTATCTTTCAGCTGCAGAGAAACAAAACAAAAAGATTCTTCAGTCTTAAAATGAAACTATACTACTATCTATGGAGGAGAAAAGGTTGGTGAACACATTTAATTAGTCTTCATCTACAGTGAAAACAAACAGATTGTGTTTAAGCTACATGTTTTACACTGTTTACATTCAAGAAAAACTTAAACATCATGAAGTCCAGTCACTTAATAATTAACTTGAAGGAGAAATAACCCCATTTTGAAAAGAAAAACTGTAAAAATAGATGCTTTATTGAAGTTAAACTAATGGCAGAGCATCTGTATTGGACTTTAGTGGTAATAAATAACATGTACATCAGGCTACAGAGCAGCGCCCCCTACTGGACACGATGAGAAGGGACCTTCAGTTTGGGGAAACTTTCTGCTGATACAGAAAGAGATGATGTGACAGTTTTTTAAAAAATTATTATTATTCATTTTAAAAGACAGAAGTCTAACAGTATCCAGATGTTGTTGTGGTTCAGTCCGTGCAGCTGTGGATTTTTCCAGATGCTACTATTTGAGCCTCCACTTCTTCGAAGGGCAATCTTAATCTGGTGAATGATTTATTGTTTTAGAGGAATCAAACAGGTGCTACGCTACTAAAAAGCTAAACGTCTCCTGTCCATACAGAAGAATGTGGCAGTCCTCAATGTTGTTACTGCGTCTCCAGTGAATCACTTGTTCATCTTTAACTACAGGTGGTGATCCTTCTTGTTCGTCTTCAACTGCAGCTGGTGATCCTTCTTGTTTGTCTTCAGCTGCAGCTGGTGATCCTTCTTGTTCATCTTAATTACAGCTGGTGATCCTTCTTGTTCATCTTTAACTACAGTTGGTGATCCTTCTTGTTCGTCTTTGACTACAGTTGGTGATCCTTCTTGTTCATCTTAATTACAGCTGGTGATCCTTCTTGTTCATCTTTAACTACAGTTGGTGATCCTTCTTGTTCGTCTTTGACTACAGTTGGTGATCCTTCTTGTTCATCTTAATTACAGCTGGTGATCCTTCTTGTTCGTATTTAACTACAGCTGGTGATCCTTCTTGTTTGTCTTTAACTACAGCTGGTGATCCTTTTTGTTCATCTTAATTACAGCTGGTGATCCTTCTTGTTTGTCTTTAACTACAGCTGGTGATCCTTCTTGTTCATCTTAATTACAGCTGGTGATCCTTCTTGTTCATATTTAACTACAGCTGGTGATCCTTCTTGTTCATTTTTAACTACAGCTGGTGATCATTCTTGTTCGTCTTTAACTACAGTTTGTGGTCTTTCTTGTTCGTTTATAACTACAGCTGGTGATCATTCTTGTTCATCTAAATTACAGCTGGTGATCCTTCTTGTTCATTTTTAACTACAGCTGGCGATCCTTCTTGTTATCTGTGAAGATTCTAAGTCATCCAGGTCATGATAATCGTAGGAGCTTCAGTAAAAAACAACTGCACTTCTGTTGTAGGATCTTGAAGACATTTCACCTCTCATCCAAGAGGCTTCTTCAAGGTCCTTCTTGTTCCCTCTTTATCTACAGCTGGTTCTAGCTGGTTCCAGCTCAAGGTTCTAACAGTGACGGCATGCAGCAGTAATGTAGCTGCAGTGATTTAAGTGGATAAGCTTTATGTTGAAGCTCCTAAATAAACAAACACATCAGTCATAGAAACAGCAGCCAGAGTCAAAACAATAATTATATAAATCCAGGACATCTCGACATCTTAGATCTAAACAATAATATCAACATCATTTGCAATATTTCCTATTTTCACATCTCAAATGACCTCAGAATAATTACCAGTGTTACATTTAATGTTCTCTTCTTGTCATATTTTAGCTATTTATTTATTCCAGTATCGTACTGTACTTTTATCTTTTGCTTTTCTACCTTTTAGGCTGAATTTCTGATGTCATTTTGTTCTTTCTGAGCAACATCTGGCACAAGGACTGAAGAAAGTTTTATCTTAAATTAGCCATAAATGCATCAAGTGTCCCATCGTCTCACCTGTGAAATCCAATACAACTAATAGAAACTTCTGCCATAAATTCTGCTTTCACAATTTCAGAAATACTTCATGTTTAGTGAGTTTTGGGATAAGTCATCTCAGGACTCTTAAAATTATATTAAAGAGAGAAAATCAATGATTCTGTTTGAGCAGCAGCAGTTTTCTAAAAGTCATGGTGGGTGGTGTAGGTGTCCTGGACTAGATCATGTTTAATATTATTCCTCCTTCTTTTATGTTAATGTGGAAGAAATATTAGGATTAAAGTTAAATATAATACAGTACAGGACACCAACACTCTATAAGATGTTAGTAATAAATGAAAAGTAGAGTTAAAGTCAGTAGATTCCTCTGATAAAATGTTTTGTTTGGTTTCTGTAGAGAAGCGTGTTGAATTCAACACGTCTGCACCACATAACCTGTCCTGACCTTAGTTCCAGGTTGGAACACCGGCATGTTCCTGTCCGTCAGATGTTCAGTGACCTTCAGCCAGCTGCAGATAAAAACAGTCGGTTAATATTTTCATGTGAGAGCGAACAGGAAGTTCAAGACGTGTTGCAGTTCAGCTTGTTCACCTTCGTTGATACGTGTCGATCTGCTGCTCGATCAGCTCTCTGTACGACGTCTCGGCTCGTTTCTGGGTCACCGTCACCAACTGGATCAGCTCCGACCTGAACGGATGAGGAGACATTTATGTGTTATACTGACTGGACAATTTAGTAGGAACAACTGGAGACTCTAATACCGTCACACAAGGCGGCGACGGAGCCTTTTAGCTGTCTATTTATGTTCAATTTAAGGCCAGAAAATACCTTTAAAGTCTCAATTTTAATCAAGAAAGGTGTTAAATGTTTGATTTTTGAAGCGTGAATTTCAGTACACATCCTGACTCATGTTTATTAACGTGACTTCTCATTTATTCATTATTATGGGGCTCTATATCAATACCGTTACAGATACCAGCACCTCTACTGTGACATCCGTGTTCATCAGGTTTACAATGTTCTGTTTTTGGTGACTATTGTGGAAGAGAGAGGATGAGGAGACAGACCCAGAGAGATGCACTGGAGTCACAGATGACTTAGATTGAGAGTAACGTTTACTGATATCAGGAGAAGTGACACCGACAGAGCAGCAGTACATGCAAGCAATGCCAGCATCAGTTCTGAGGATTCTCTTTGGGTTTATATTGTAGTTGATATGGAGACAACTAGTCTGCTTAGTCACATCAGAAAAGACAATATCTGACCTTAACCAGAGCAGAGTCCTGACATATCTTCCTCCTGCCTGTCAGAAGGTCACATTAGTGCGAGAAAAGTGTGAACCTGAAGATGGGCTCAGACCCTTTAAGACCTACCACTGTGCAAGTCCGCCAGGACACATTCTTAACTTTTCACATACTGTAGCACAACGTTTTGGAGTATTTTTTTCCTTTACATTTGCTTTACATCAATATATCCCTTATATCCCAAGTTTTAATAATATGTATTGACCTATGTCTTAACTACTACAATAAATTGCTTAGAAGTGCAACAAACCTAAAAAAAATTAAAAATCGTTTTTGTTTTTTTCACATATATTTCAAAATACAGAAATTGCATAGCTGTATCCGTCAAATTTGTAAATGTAAAACAGCTGCCCAACATCCCGAGGTCTCATTTATAAAGATTTTTGTTATGTGTGCTTAATAGTGTATTTTTAAAAACCCATCACTGCAACGAAAAGTTAGTGTAACTCGCCAGATTTTATATGCAAAAAGAATGATCAATCCATCTTATCTGGTTTGAAATCTACCATCAATCAAAAATGAATGTGCAGTCATAACGCGACGCTGGGCTCTGTAGGGTTAAAGGGGAACAGGGACCAAAAGTGGTAACCTGCTCTAACCTGTAGGATAATTTGGGGTGACGTCAGCTAACATTTGCAAGGAAATACCTTAGAAAGGTAAACTTTTCCCTTCACAGTGACATTATCGCAAATATGCCAATTAAATTAATATTTATTTCCATCTAAAAGACATACCCAAGTCAGATATGGATTCTGTCCAGGTGTATATAAACAATGCACATCTTTACTGTTATTTTTTTCTTCTAATTTAAGACTCACTGATGCCATGGTTGCATATTTTCTGGTTCTAAAGGTATTTAATTATGGTTAAATGCTCAAGATGGTTATAAATTAGGCTTGGGTTTTTAGGGTTTTAGTTGTGAGTTTGGATGGTTTGGCTGCAGCTCGAGATCAGTCTGGGTGTTTTACTGCCTGTGGTTTGATCCAACCTCTGACTTTTCACATGAAATCTAGAGTCACAGTCATGACGAAAACCAGTAATAAAACTGGAGTCACTGAAAGTCCTGATACCTGAAATTTAGTTAATGCTGAATTTTTAGCACCTTTCAGAGGAAATGCAGTTCAAAATGCTTCAAAGTGGCTGACGAACAAGGAACGCAGTCATTTTGGACAGAGTTTTTGTCATTCCAGACAAAGTAATTTGGGATAATTTAACTCATTTTGGACAAGTTTTAAGTAGTTTTAAAATGGTTTCAGTCATTTTGGACAAGTTTTTGAGTCATTTTTAACCAGTTTAGATCATTTTGAGCCACCCTTGAGTCAGTTTGGATAGATTTTTAATTCAATTTCGACAGTTTTTAGTGCATGAATACTCGTGTTTACTCTTGCAGCCAACAGCAGTTGAGTTTTGCTTGTGGCTCAGACATTTTATTTTTATTATTATTATTTTTTTTAGTTTTTATTTATTAGAACATTTTAGAGTTTTTTTGTCAATTTGGACAATTTTCAAGAGGTTCTGCTTCAACTTCAGAATCAGAATTTAGTCTTTCTAGTGTTTTCTGAGAATACAACAAACTAAAACTTCAAATATTTTAATATACAGTAACATTTCTCTGAAGGTTTCAATACAACCGGCTGGCAAAAGCTTTATAAAGGTTGAATTAGAATAAAGTGATAATCTTTTTGTAGATAGTGTTCTTGAAAATGTAATCTTCTGTGTTTTTAATATATTCTTATTCTGCCCTGAAAACACTGAACTTTCCCCACTGTGGGATCAATAAAGTTTATCTCAACTTATCAATAAAGTCAAACTAAATGAAATTCTGTCTGATTATGTTGCTGAAACAGATATTTTACTGAAGACGTGACTCACTTCTCCAGCGACTTGAGGATGTAGTTGTAGTTGTTGTGCAGGAAAATGGCGCTCAGAGCCGAATCCTCGTAAACTTTGGATTTACTGAGCAGGTTCAGCTGCAGGTTCCCCAAAACTTTACCTGAAAAACACCAAAAATCAGCTTACAAAACTCAACTTCTTCCAGTAACAGAGTGTTGCTCTGGTGCTGAACTCACAGATGTAGGCACTGAGGAGGCGTTTGTTGAAGTCGGAGGTGTAGCTGCTCGCTGAACTCGTCTCTGAAAAATAAAAAATGCTTTAGTGACGGCACTTTCATTAGGATTTTACTGCTAAATAAACACATCAAACTGTCTCCTGTCAGTGAATAAACTACAGTTACAGTTAAGAATCGACATAAAAACACCACAAACACTGAGACCTGGACGGATCAGGGGCCTAAACAGTCTGGAGTCTTACCTCGGGGGTCTAAAGGAATATTGTAAGTGTCCCCCAGAACTAAAAGGTTCGAGGCAAAGAGAGAAGAGAGAAAAAAGAGGCACAAGTGCAAAAAGGTTAGAAGAGATTTGTTAGTGCAGATAAAGCAAACAGTCATCGGCCAGGCAGGTTTGGAGAGAGGAGGGAGGCGAAGCAGGAGGAAGCATGAAATATACTGGTTTATAGATGAGTTATAGAGCTAAATCTGAACACTGAGGACGGAGGAAAGAAACATGAAGCTGCATGAGGGGAAAGGAAGGAAAGACTGAAGGTGGAAACATGAGTGAAGGAGAAACCTGCAGATTATTCACTGTGTTTCTAAAACATCTGAAATCAGCATGAATTCATGATGTGCAAATATTCAAGCTTTTAGACAGTCATGCGTTTTCATTTTTGAGCTCTGGTTTCTGATAGCTGACTATTTTAGATCCATTTCCTGAGCATCAAAATATCAAAATTAATCTCTGAGGGACTTTATCTCAGGTAATAAAAGCAACTCCTCTTCAGCTCTGACTGCTGCTCTGGTTTAAATGCCTGAACTCTGACAAAGATTATTATAAAAGATTCTCAGTAACATTAATCTGTGGCAGCCGGGTAGAGACTCCTCAAGAGAAATGACTTTTCAAGCTTCACATCATTAACTGGAGCTCATTAATCTCATAGATGTAAATCAGAAACTGCAAAATTCAGCTGTTGAAGTCAGAAAGTTCCAGTTGTAATTTCAGCATTATAATATCAGTCAATAATCAATACACTAGATCTCCTGCTGCTTCTCAGTTTCAGAAGTAAATCAAAGAACTTTAGAATTAAGGAACTTTGGAGGGACAACCTAGTTGCTAATGATTAGCTTACAGATGCTAGTCGCTAAAAATGATTAGTTCCTAGCTGCAGGATGGTAGTGACTTACACAGGGATGCTAAGGATTAGCCTAGAGATGTTAATCACTAGCTTTGTGATGGTAGTCGCTAGTACAAGGACGCTAACTTTTAGCCTAGCAATGCTACTTGTTTCACCATGATGAATGTATCTTCCAACAACTTGCTCCTCTGTTTACTGTTTCTGAGCCATGCTACATTTATTCTATTGATCCAGTAGGCTTTTACGAAACTTTGGAGGGAAAACCTAGTTGCTAATGTAGAGACACTAGTGATTAGCTTACAGATGTCAGTCGCTAGTACAGGGACGCTAACTATTCTTAGTTTCTAGCCACAGGAAGGTAGTGAACTGTAAAGGGGTGTTAACAATTAGCCCAGAGATGCTACTTGTTTCACCATGCTGAATGGGTCTTCCAACAACTTGCTCCTCTCCTCTGTTCACTCCTTCACTGTTTCTGACCTATGCTACAGTACAGGGATGGTAGTGACTTGTACAGGGATGCGAAGGATTAGCCTAGAGATGTTAGTCGCTAGTACAAGGATGCTAACTTTTAGCCTAGAGATGCTACTTGTTTCACCATGCTGAATGTATTTTCTAAAAAATAAAACTAATTCTAGTCGCTAGCATAGGGAATCAAGTGAATAGAACAGAAAAGGGATGCTTTTCACTAGCTTATGGATGCTAGTAAAGGTCTAGGGATGCTACTTGCTAGCCTGGACATGGTAGTCATTACAACAGGAATGCTAGTCACTAGAACTGAGGAACTTCGGAGAACTTATCTGAGGCTAGTGACTAGCCAACGAATGCTAGTCATTCGTATAGGGATGCTAGTGACTAGAATAGAGATGCTAGTCACTAGCTTAGGGATGCTAGCCATAGTCTAGGGATGCTACTTGTTAGCCTATTGATGCTAGTGACTAGCCTAAGAATGCTAGTTCCTTGTGTGGGGATGCTAGTGATGAGAATAGGGATGCTAGTCACTACTTTAGGGATGCTAGTAACAGTATAAGGATGCCACTTGCTAGCCTAGAAATGCTAGTGACTAGCCTAAGAATGCTAGTTCCTCGTATGGAGATGCTAGTGACTAGAATAGGGATGCTAGTCACTACTTTAGGGATGTTAGTAATAGTATAAGGACGCTACTTGCTAGCCTATTGATGCTGGTGACTAGAACAGGAATGCTAGTCACTAGCCTAGGCATGCTACTCACTAACAAGAAATCAACAATACTGATCTCTTGTTGCTCTTTATTTTCAGAGGGTAATTAAACGATAGAATTGAGGAATATTGGAGACCTTATCTGACACTAGTGTGTATTACATTACACAATGACCAAATACTAATATATTAATGTATAACATATTTTAATTACTGAAGAAGTAGCATGACTTCCTGTGAATTTACAGTTCAAACATTAGTTAATTTCTAGGAGATTAAAGGAACATGTGAGACCTGTAAATAAAGAGTTAATATACTCTGCTCTGCTCAATATTATTGGCTGCATTGATTGTTTAAAGTCTAAAGTTTAGCACTATGTATTAAAAGGGTTTTAAATTAAAGCACAAAGTCAGACCTCATACCTTCAGATCAGAGCTGAAAATGAAGAACACGTCACTGTCCAGAGCAGTGAATCCAGCTGTGAGTTCATAGTGTAGCTTTGTTTAGATCACAGATATCTAACAGGAACCACAGCAGGCAGCAGGATGCTATGCTAACAGAGCTAGCCGCTAACGGTACCTTGTGAGGCCAACATGGCTCCGGCCGTCTCGTGGAAGTCCAGCAGCTGCTGCAGGAACAGAATGGCCTGCAGACGAGAGCAGAGGTCGGCACTGAATAAACAAACAGTCGGCCGTTACCACGGTGATGGACAAACAGCGTCGTGGAAACAAATCGAGGCTGAAAGAGCAAATAAAGTTACACAACGGGAGGTAACGGAGTGCTAGGCTTACGTTGCTGGTCAGCTCATGGACGGTTCCATCTTTGGGCATGTTGTACTCTTTATCCGGATCGTTCTGTGGGCAGAAAACAGAGACGTACACCTCTGATAAACAACTGTCCAATCACCGATCAAATTGGTGATTGGACAGTTGTTGATCCAAGTTGTACCTTGATGCTGTCTGCAAACTCCTCCAGAGCTTTGGCTCCGATCGTCTCCATGGAGGTGATGAGTGTCGGCAGCTTGTTCTTGGTGCTCGCTGCTGTTCCCTGAAAACAAACAAACAAAAGTCAAACTAACAAACAAAAGGTTATTCTTCTGCTGTGAGTTCTGGAGTCAGAGTAACTCGAACCTGCAGCGTGGCGTCGAACTCGGACTTGTTCATCTTCAGGTGTCGGAGAATGGGAAAGATGGTGAGGACGGCTGAGTAGTCGTGTCTCATGATGGCCCGACGAGCTGCAGAGACGATGTTGTCTCCTTCCAGCATCAGGTTGTCCAGAGCCTCCTGTGGACAAAAAACACGAAACCAACAGACTAAAGGTGGATTTTATGTTTCATGGAGGAGCCGAGACACAAAACAGTTTAACCATCTGAAGCACAAAACCTGTCGGCAAAAGAAAACTTTTAAAATGACACCATTTATCAGAGCCAGAAACTGTGAAAACATGGTGAAACATCTTTCTACAGATGATGAGCAGAGTAGAGAGAAACAGTCTGGAGATGAAATATGGAGATAGTTCAATATCTATAGTATGTGGAGACAAAACAGTGAGACAAAGTGAGACAGGAAACAACAATAAGACAAACAAAATAGACACAAAACAGCACAAACAAGACACAAAATGACAAAAAGGAGACAGAGTGACCACAAAAAAGACAAAATGTGCCAAAGAGACAAAAAAACTACTAAAACGAGACACAAAACGACAAAACTGGCCACGAAATGACAAAAAACAACAAATGAGACACAAAATGGCAAGAGGAGATGACAAGAGAGGAAAATCAAAGCTAGTGGATCAGTAAAATACATACAGCATGGCTCAGAAACAGTGAACAGAGGAGCAAGTTATTGGAAGATACATTGAGCATGGTGAAACATCTTTCTACTGATGATGAGCAGAGTAGAGAGAAAAACAGTTTATGGAGGCTGTAGAATTAATTTCAGCTCTTTGTCGTCTCGTCTGAAGCTTCTCCTTGTAGATGTGACCAAATCTGAGGTAAAAATGTTGTCTTTCAGCATCTCTGACCTGAATGAGCGAGTCGAAGGTCTTCTTCTGGTGGTGTTCGGGGATGATCTCGGTCAGTAGGGCGTACTCGCTCTGAGCCAGCTTCACGAAGGCGGAGATGCAGTGGATGTACGAGTCGATCTCGATGTCCAGGACGTCGTCTTTTCCTGCATGAGCAAATGCTGGATCAGCCGGTAAACAAAGACACAAATGACACGAGGAAACTTGGAGTCTAGTGCAGTTTGTGTTCAGATGGAGGCAGAAATGTAGAGAATAAGGCTGTGTTCCAAATCAGTCTCTAAACACTAGATAGTGCCCTAAAAGTATCCCTAAATGCACTTATTTTATAGTGGTGACGTATTTTATTAAGATGTTTTTTATTGTTGTTAAAACGTATTTTAGAACATTAAGACATATTCTATTGTTGTTAAAATGTGTTTTATTGTTGTTTAGACGTATTGCATTGTTGTTAAAATGTGTTTTATGGTGTTAAGGCGTATTTTATAGAGTTAAGATGTATTTTATGGAATTAAGACATATTTTCTACAGAATGTATCTTTTCTATAAGTGTAGCTCGTTAAAATGACAACGGACAAATCCAGAGTTATGGGACGAAAAATATTAAAATTAAAAATAATAATTCATATTATTATTTTTAATAGAATCAGAGGAACACAAACAAGAAAAAGGTAATTTTGTGGGTTAATTTTTGGAAGATACGCTTAGTATAATATGAATTTTATCACTAAAATGTCAATATTTTGATTACACTTGGGGTTAAATCCAGTTTTTTAAATGTCTGGAAATAAACAAATTAAACTTTCTTTCATCCTTTTCTAACAATTTATGGCATTAGGGCTGCAGTTAACAATAGTTTTCTTCATAAATCCTTAGTATAATATGAATTTATTACTAAAATGTCTATGTTTTGGTTACACTTGTAGGAGTTAAACCCAGTTTTTTTTTTAAATGTTTGGAAATAATCAAAGAAATTCAATTTTCTTTCATACTTTTCTAACAATTTAAGACATTCGGACTGCAGTTAACAATCATTTTCATTACTTACGCTTACGTCAATTAGTTTACTACCAAAGCTGACATCAATCTGATATGTTTTAATTGAGTGACATAATTAATAACGACTAGATGGGAAGTAGAGAATGAGTGGCTGATTGTTGATGTGTTTGTTGAGTTTTGTGTTGTGTTGAAATGAGGCTGCAGCAGGTGAGTTTCTCTGTGGGTCCAGCATTCGGCTGTCGGCCCGGACTCACCTGTCGGGGCCCCGTGCTTCTCGTTCAGGGCCTCACTGTGATGTTTGACTCTGAGGTCGAGATCTGCTGGTGGAGTCGAACACAGTCAGACCACCGAGGGACTGAAAACAAACCTGAACCGGAGCTGCACCGACCACCAAGCACCAGCAGAGGGAAGCAGCAGAGACACCGACCGACGGACCGACCGCTCGGTTTACTGGGACTGAACTCTACGTCAGTCTGAGTTCAAACTACAGAAACCAGCCAGAAGAGAAACATCACAACAGCTTTGATTTACTGCAGCAAATTCATCCTGATGCACTTTCACTCAGTATCACTGAAAGAAACAGATTTTATCTTTCTAACTTGCCTACATTTCCCACAATAATCTATACTATAGTCCAAAATTTGTCCACTTTAACCTCATTTGCAGCAACTATTTCGGGTAAATTTTTGCTTAATTTGACATATTTAATGTTTAATAGTTTGTCTTGTAAACATAATAGCACCACAGTTTATGGCTTCAACACTTCTATAATTAAAATTATGAGCAGAAATTACTGATTTTATGAATATAAAATGTAAAATACTAAATTTTCTTTGTAACAATATTTAATTGGCATATTTTTCATTATTAAAAGTGAACATACTAAAATCTAAATGAAATATAAAAATGTTTAACCAATTTTTTTCCCCATTATTTTGTAATTTGATAGACCTCCTTTCCATTTTTAAGGTGCTATATAAGTAAAGTTTATTATTTTTATTATTATTGGTTTTTTGGGCTGAAATAAACTAATATCTTCATTATTGATTAATCTGTTGATCATTTTCTGCATTAATCAATTAGCCGTTTGGCTGTTAAAATGTCAGAAAATGGTAAAAAATATCCAAAGATATTCAGAGGAGTAAAGAAAATAGTAAATATATACATGTAAGAAGCTGTAATGAGAGAATTTAGCGTTTTTAGAGCAAAACTTTAATGAAATCAATTAATAAATTAGCACAACTATTCATTAATTTAATAGCTGAGAGCTAATTGTAACTCATACTTGCCGTTTCGTCAGTGGGAATGCTTCCTTTATTATTTTATTTGTATTATATTATGATTGTGCATTTTGTAATATTTGCAACATTTACTTTGTTTTAACTTCAGCTTAGTTTCACTTTCATTTTGTCCTGCTTTGCTTGGTCACAATATCTGGCGTAATGTTTTTGCTTTGTCTGTAAAAACACAATGTAATGGCCTTATTCTATATAATAAAGTTATTATTAGACATTTTTTGTCATTAGACTTTTTTTCAGAGCCAATGCAGGTACAGATTGTTAGTTAAATCTGTTGTTTTATAATTTTTTTTCACTATTTTGTAATTTGATGGATTTTATTTGCTTTTTTTTTTTAAAAAAGCTGAAATATAAGTATATGTTTATTATTTTAATTACTACTATCATTAGAGATGAAACTAATAATTATTTTCATTGTCTATTAATCTGATTGTTTTTTCGAATTATAAATTAGTTGTTTAGCTTATAAAAGGTCAGAAAATGGTCACACCGGAAGAAAGAAACAAGAAAATATTCACATTTTAAAAAGCTGTAATCAGAGAATTTAGCCTTTTTTTTTTTTTTTTTTTTTTTTTTAGCAAAGCTGTTGATTAACTAGTTGACAACTAATTGATTAACTGAGTGATGGCAGCTTTAATTATTGTAGTTTAGTTGGTGGGAATTTTGGAATTTTTCCCTTTTCTGTCATTCTTAATGTTTTTGCTTTGTCTGTAAAAACACGCTGTAGTACCTTCATTCTTTACAATGAAGTTATTATTATTTGTATCAGCTGTGTTAATCTTGCATACAGTCGCATTGTTTTTTGGTAGTTTAGTTGACTTTATACGTTTAATCGTTCTACTGAGACTGACCATGACATTGCTTCGAGTATTAGCACGTTGACTTTTATTATAAAAGTTATTATCTTTTATAATTTGAGGAAAGTGGTTAATTTGATTTGTTTTATATATTGAATATTAAATGTTGCAATTCTGATGGATGTAGGATAATTTTCCCTTAACATGCAGATAAAAATACTTTGAAAACTTAAATTTTTAAGAGTGATAAAGTGTCTCAGGATATGGATCGTGGTTGTTTTTAATCACTTTAATCCACATTTAGCTTCATGTAGAGGAATCCGGACGTATTATTCTGATTTTTTTTTAAGATTTATTAGATGTAATTTGAGGTTTATAAACCAGCGGCAGTGTGTCAAAGCTGTTGTGACGTTAGGGATTTCTGTTCACCTGCAGGAGGAAGAAAAGCGACAGAAGACCGAGGTGCTTTACCTTCCAAAGGAGTGAGGTTAGAGCCCCCCTTTTTCCCATCCAGCCCATGCTGTGAGTACTGTTTCAGAAGGTTCTGAGCCTTTCGAATGGTCCCTGGTCCCAGAAACACAGAGACAGAGTCCAGCAGCAGGTCCAGAAACACAAGAAGAAGAAGACAGAGGAGGAGGAAGAGGAAGAAGAAGAAGAAGAAGCTAGGAAGTGAGTGATGAACCTCAGACACCACATCCCTCCACCAGCAGAGATTTTAATGTCGGGAGGGGAGGCAGCCTAACACCACAACTACACAACCAGAGACACACAAACTACAGCAGAACATGTGAACCGGGTCATAAAGAACAGACAGGTTAGATCAAACAGCCAACAGTTCAAAACAGTCACATTATCGTTAATATTATCACTAACAAAACAACATGAGGCTGTATATCTACACAACATTAATATTTAGTGTCTGTTAGTGGGTTAGTCGGCTGCAGATATCATCTTAGAAATCAGGATTTTATGTCTTTTAGAAAAGCGGGTTAACATGTTAGCAAACAGAGCCACATTATCCAACATGTTTCTAAAGCCAATACTGACTCCACTAAACTCTCCCTGCTTTACTCTATGTCTTTATTACGCAGTAGGTTGAATCTTTAAAGGTGTTTTTGTGACCCGACAGACATCTGATGAGGTGAAATCAAATATTTAAACACACTCTGGGTGAAAAAACACTAAACTCCAACAATGGTTTTATTCTAAAAACACCAAAAACATGCTAAAATTTGAATAATAAAACAAATCTTACATTTCTCGCTTCCTGTATTTCTTATCCACAAGATCACCATGTTTTAATACGACTTCTAAAAGTTTCTGAAGTGCACATGTTGCACTTGGTTGCAACAATTTAAATTTATCAGTTTATTTTAGATTGATGGGGTCAATTGATTGAACTGAAATCCAACTTTTAAATCATCTCTGAGTGAAAAAACACAGAATTTCAACACTGTTTGTATTCTAAAAACCCCAAAAGAATCTCAAAATTTACTAAAATATGAACAACAAAATGTTTCAATTCTGAAATGTCTTACTTCCTGTATCTCTTATCCACAAGTTCACCACATTTTAATATTATTTCTTGGAGTTTTTCGTGCGCATGTTGCAGTTGGTTGCAATAAAAATTATATTTTTTTATCAATTTCAAAATATGTAACCTTCTAATTTCACATATTTGTAGCTCAAAAGCTGCTAATAATTCTAAAAGCTGCATTTTTATGACTGATGGAATCAACTGATTGAACTGAAATCCAACTTTTAAATCCACTGAAAGCTGGAGCATCGAGTGAAGAAACACTGGATTTAAATTTAAACACTCAGCAAACATCTGTAGGAACACCAAGAACCTGTTAAAATATTAGTTTCTAAACTTATTATTTACTCTTTTCTTAGTTGCTATGGTCCTCATCCACAAGTTTACCAAGTTTTTGGGTGATCTCTGAAAGTTACAAACTTAGAAGGGCGTCTGAGGTATTTTAATTGACTTCAAAACATTCAGACTAATTTTAGACATTGCAGTTGGACATTGAAGGTGTTTGTATGTTTATATTCAGTAGTTTTCGCTCAAAAGAAGAAAATTATGGCTAGTCGATTAATTTAATAGTTGACTACAAATTATTGAACTGACTGATGCTTGCGGCTTTAGTTATTGCAGTTTCGTCAGTGGGAATGTTGGAATTTCTGCCTGTTGTGTCATTTATTGCTGTTTACTTAGGCTTACTCAGTAGTTGCTAATAATTCTAAGAGCTGCATTTGAACGACTGATGAAGTCAACTGATTGAACTGAAATCCAACTTTTAAATCCACTGAAAGCTGCAGCATCGAGTGAAGAAACACTGGATTTAATTTTAATTTTCACAGCAAACATCTGTAGGAACACCAAGAACCTGCTAAAATATTAGTTTTGAAAGTTTTTAAATCATACTTTTCTTGGTTGCTGTGCTCCTCATCCAAAAGAAAATCATGGCTAGGCCTAAAACTAACAATTCTTTTCATTGGTAATTAATATGTTGATCATTTTCCAGATTAATCAATTAGCCATTTGGCCGATGAGATATCCGAAAATGGTGAAAAATATGCAAAGATATTCAGTTTACTGTCACAGAGGAGTAAAGAAAATAGTAAATATTCACTTTTAAGAAGCTGTAATGACAGAGTTTAGTCTTTTATCTCACTAAGTTAATTAAACCAATTAATCAACTAGCAAAACAGTTGATTAATTTAACAGCTGACAACTAATTAATGAACTGACTGATGGTTGCAGCTTTAATTATTGCCGTTTCATCAGTGGGAATGTTGGAATTTCTGCCTCTTGGAGATTAAAGGTGTTTGCATGTTTATGTTTAGTAGTTTTCACAGACGTGAAGGGAAGATTTTAACCACAACTTAAGAAACTCGGTAAAGAAAAGGCTGATTAATGCTTGTGTCCATCTAATACTGCACTTAAGGGGTTCTCTGATCAGTTTGAAAGTTTTTTTGTGATCCAATAGATGTCCGCTGTTTCCACAAAATCATAATAAATCTACTGAGAGTGAATTCCAATATTTTAAATCCACTCAGAGCGCTAGCATGGAGTGTTCTATTCTAAACACACATCAGACACGTTTAAAAAACCTGCTGCTGGATAAAAGCTAAAATAAAACTCTGTGAGTGAATCGTGGACTAGCAGGTGAAGTGTGGAGGTTAAAAAACACACTTCTGAGAAAAAAAAACGCAGCAATAATGATGGAAAACACGAGATTAATTACTGCACTGATGCTCACTTTCAGTCCAGGTGTTGTATTTTTTTGGTCGTTTTAACACTTTATAGTCTGAACTTGACCAAAATGAGGCTAAAAACTCCTGGAGAACTCCACAACTGGTTGAAAACTATTCAGTCTTTCAGAGATAATATTTGACATAAAGCACCATAATTTCATTTATTTTTAATATAAAGTTCTATACTGATCAGTGGAGCTTTAATATTCAGTCGTCCACCAACTAATCTTTAACTCTTTATTCTCCTTGTGGGGTTAATTATTGCAGCAACAGAAGCTGTGAAGCATCAATGGAGTTAATTCAGATTCAAGCAACAAAGCAAATAAAGTAACAGCTGACTTTGACTCCTTAAAACAACACAACACATACACTTCTTGTTGCGACACGACTCAGCGACACAAAGACTGAAAACATCCTTTAGTTTCATGGTGGCAGCAGCCAAACGTTCACATTTGTTTCAGTTTTATTTTAGAATAATGACTTTTCTTACCAGTGTTAAACAAACTGTTGCCTGTTTTGGAATATTAATTCAGAATTTCACTACTAAAAATCCCCTTATTGATTCTTCAGGTCAGTAAAGTTGATTAATATCATGTTTTTCATGCCCTGCTACTTTTTGCTTTAAAGGAGTTTCACTTTACTCAGCTTTTCTACGCCTCATATTCACATTACAAATGAAATCATTACAGATTAAAACATTGCACATGTTGTGGATGGTTGTAACAAAAACAGAAGGAGGTTTAGAAGTTATTTTTTATCATTTTCAAAACATGTAAACTTCTATTTTTACGTATTTGTAGCTCACAAGCTGCCAACCAATTAATATTGATTAATTTAATCGCTGACAAATAATGATTTAACTGACTGATGGTTGCAGCTTTAATTATTGCCGTTTCGTCAGTGGGAATGTTGGAAGTTCTCCCTCTTACGTCATTTATTAGTTTATTTAGGCTTATTTAGTAGCTGCTAATTATTCTAAGAAAAACCTGCTAAAACATGAATAATAAAACTTTTAAATCTTAATTTTTTTACTTCCTGTATCTCTTATCGACAAGTTTACCACATTTTAAGCAGATTTCAGAAGGTGTTACAGTTGGTTGCAATAAAAACAAAAAGGAGGTTTGGAAGATAATTTTATCAATTTAAAAACATAATAAACTTCTATTTTCTGCTGCTGCAGCACCATGAAAGTAGAGGTTTACATCTAGACTGTAATTAACCTCTAACCACTGCTGAGAATAAAACTAATGCTGCCGTCAGACGAGGCCTCGACACACAACAAACAGCAACAAGCAGAGCGAAGATGAGTTTACCTGGGATGTAGACTGTCATCACAACACACAGGATTATATGTAGGAGGAAGGATGGAGCCGGTTAGAGACTTATAAGAAACTACAGAACGATCAGAGATGCTGGAGCAGATTTAAACAGGAAATGGTGGCTGGATGGTGATTGACGTTATTAATCAGGTTCATGCTGCTCTGTTAGGTCTGATTTCAGGCTGATCATTGGGTTTGAATCAGGCAGTGAGTAGCCTACCTGGTCTCTTGGGGGCCTTCTTGGTGGGCGTGTCCTTGCGTTTGGTCTGGACCGCAGGTGAGTAAAGGATCCCAGAGGAGGCGCTGTTCTTACGGAAATGATCCTTCAGGCCTTTGATGGAGCGATCGAGCTGGTTGGACCTGATCTGGAAGTAAACGTTCATGAAATCTGCAGAGAGACGAGAAAAAAGCTTTATTACGACCAACAACCTGTGTCTATAACGTGTTTTTATGCACATTTAGAAGCATGACAGTGGAAAAACATCATGGAAGCTGCAGGATTTTGTAAAAATTTCCCAGATTTTGCATCTTATTTGAGGCATTTTTTAAAGAATTAAACAGAATTCCTTGACGTTGTACAGCGTATCACAAAAATAAGCATCAAATCCTGTCTGTGCAACAGTTTTTAAAACAAAAAATACTGCAAGAAATGTGCAAATATAAAACTTAAAATGATAGAAAAACTTTGGAAACTTTACTACAACCAAACTGTGTTTCCTTTACAACAGCTGTGTTTCTATAACGTGTTTTTGAAGTATCACAGTGGAAAAACTTGATGGAAACTGCAGGATTTAGAAAAAATTCCCCAGATTTTGCATTTTATTTCAGATGGTTTTTTTTTTTTTTTAAGAATTAAACGGAATTCCTTTACTGACGTTGCACGGTGGATAATGAAATTAAGCAGTGAAGAATACTGTCAGTGCGACAGTTTGCTTGCAGTACAACAACAAATGTGCAAATATAAAATATAAAAATACAGTAAAAAGCAGCGTAACCGATGAAAACAGTGACAGAGCTGAATTTGCAGTTTGCAGTATTAAGAACTTTACAAAAACAGAAGTTTAACTAATATTGCACCTTTGCAGAACACAAACAAAAATGATTTAAAATACAGTTTTATGTTAACATATGTCTAGAGTATAAATAGAAAGTTAAAGGTTTTAACTTTTTATAAAGAATTAATGAGCTTCATGTAAGATTAAAAAGCTTTTATGAATCAGTTTTGACACTAAAGAAAAATCAGACTGAAATCAAAAGACAACAGGAAATTTTTTCTACCATCGAACTGTAAAACTCTTAAACATCAACAATAATATCAACGTTATTCCCAATATTATTTATCTTTATAGTTTCTGCAACATCAGCTTCAGTATTGTGTAATATTTAACTAGTATGCTTGATATTAATTTACTACCTTATATTAATATTCATCAGTTTTACTTTGTACTTTTTTATTTTAGTGTTCTTGTTCTTCTTATTTATATTTTCTGTTATGAATTGTACTTCTATCTCTTTCTGCTTTTTTCTGAATTTATTCTCGTTATGTAACTTTGTTTTCTGAGTACAAACAATTTCCTTCGACATTAAAAAAGCTGTTGTATTTTAACTATTTTTCCCTGTAAATGTATAAAGTTTTCTATGTTTTTTCTTTTTCTTTAAGGATTTTTAGCTGCATTGGCCTCCATCTTCTTCTACTCTTTCTTGATAATGTGTATTGCAGTCTTTAGCGCCTCCTTGTGGTTTATTTGTTCCAAAGCAACATTTTATTCTCACTAATGTCCTCAAACTTCTGTTCATTGTAGTTTTGAATAAACACAAATGAAGGAAATCTGCACTCATGTGGACCATTTTAAGCAGCAGATTAACCGACATTCTTCTATTTTTTAAATATATTTGACAGATTCAAGGCTCATGTACAAATACAATAACAAGGCAGAAATTTCTTACTTTATCTGAATAAACTGCTGAGTCTTGGGGCTCATTTTAATTAATGTTACAGCACAAATGTTTCATGTGACAGCAGTTTATACTTGTTTTATGTTGTGTCTATAGACTGACTGTTTCTGCGTCTCTTCAGGCAGATTCATTAAGTTGAACTAATAATCATTGGAGCTAAATTTAGTGAACAAACATCTCGTCTCTGCAGTCTGATGATCACTCATGAAAATTAAACTTTAATTTCTGATCAAACAAGAGCAGAGATTAAAAACTAACTGTTCCCCAGAGGATGAATCCTGATAAATGTTGAAATTCCACGTATTATATATAAACATCAGGTGTATAGGGTTGGATGTGCAGTTGAAATGGGACTCATCTCATATTTTTATCATGTAATTTTAACTTTAATTTGCATTAATTGTAGTGTTTGGTGGAACGAAGCAAAGTAGAAATAAACTGCTATGACTAAATGTTAAATTTGGACGCTCTAAGATTGATGCTGTATCAAAAGTAGTTTATAAAATATACAACATTTAAGTCAAATAAACTCATTTTTACAGTGTATATCCCTACAAATAATATTAAAGAATGAATATTGTCTGTTTTCTCTCTAGAAAAACTCACAGAATAACCCAAACCCTCTCTGTTTGAGACCAGAAGTACAGATCAGTAAATGTGCTTCTCTGTCTCTCTGTGTAAACAACGGCTTTCAGTGATTGGCTGCTACTAATGATGTGCAACGGCCAATCAGATGCATCTGTGGGCGGGCCATTACAGAGACCACAGAGTCAAAGAAGAACATTTGCTTTATTTTGCAGTAATCGGTCTATCAAAATAATGACGCCTTTAATCTAAAATGCCACATATCTGCGTCAATAATCATTTAGGTTTATAATCAGTCACTTCCTTGCCTGAATTAAAATAAAACTACAAGATTAGAGGTTAAACTTCACCAGCTGCAGCTCTGTAAAACAGAAACTCACCCTGGTTCCGTCCGTATTCCACCAGCCAGCCAGCGATGCAGATGATGTCCTGCAGGACGGCTTCGGGCAGATGTTCCAGAACCACCTCCTCCTGGACCTCCAGCTCCTCGTCCACGCTGATGGCGTCCAGGATCAGGATGGGAGGAACCGGTTTACTGTAGCGGGTCAGCAGGCTGCGAAACTCCGCCTCCAGCAGCTCTTTGCCCTTTTCAAAACGAGCTTTCTGCACAAAAGCAACAAAGAGAGGCTTTAACTTTTTGATTTCTGATGCGGAGACATGTTTGACCTAAAAATCTGGTTCTGCTGCAGGAGGTCGAATCTGTACCACTGTGTTGAGCTCAGGACTGTCGGGGTTGTTGTCCTGAAAATATTCAACAGCTTTCTGGATCTTTGCAATGCAGGCGAGATACTCATCCAGCCGTCCTGTAGGTCTAAGACAGAAAATAAAGAATATTACACATTTAAATACTTAAAGGTCATGAATCTTTACAACTCAATGAAAAATATAAAAATATAAAAATATCACATACTGAACAACAACCACTTTTAAAAGACAGACAGATAACGGAAAATTGCACAATATTATCTTAAGAAACAGAAAAATATTGTAAATTCAATGTAATTTGTATTAAAAATACAGGTAATTGCACATGATTGTTATTTTGCCCATTAACAGGTAAAATTTTAGGATTTTTTTCGATACTGTTGTGATTTTACAGTAAATTATATTCTCTAAAAGGATTTTCTTTCACAGTTTCATCAAAACTTTTACTTTAATTTAGATTTTAACACATTTTTTTAACACAATTTTCTAACTACCTTTAAATGGCAGGTTAATAATGAAAACCTGTATCATATTATTTTAACAAAAACAAGCATTATACATTTTTGCATTATAATTTGTATTAAAATACAGACAAGTTGAATTATATTTTCACATTTAACGGTCAACATTTGAAGATTTTTCTTAATACTAATATTTTTCTGAAAATATTTTCTGTACAAGAATATTCTTTCACAATTTCATTATAAAACTTACTTTAATAACTTTTATCTTGATTTTAACACATTATAGAAATATTTTCTAATCGTGAAAATTTGTTTCCAACTTAAATTCAGTCATGAATCATGAAGAATCAGGATTTGATTTAGTTATGACGTAAAGAAGAACAGACAAATACTGAAAATACATTATAACTTGTATAACAAAGATAAATAGAAAAAACAGAAAACCGTTAATTTCTGTTTTACATATAATTTAACATGACTGTTTACTGTTAAAATGTGGTGATTTTTTTGACACTATTGTAGTTTTGCAGTTAAGAAATTTTCTCTAAAAGGAAATTCGTTCACAATTTTATAAAAACACTTTTGATTTAAAATTAATACATTTAAGAGACGTAATTCTACTTAATTACAGACATGAAGGAAAACAATTTGTAATTTTAGTTTTTTGTTGTTGAATTGTGTTTAGCACTTTACTGTAATTTAATGGAAACGAGTTGTGAGACTCTGACACCTGAATCTGTTCATTTAAACAACTATTCAACCCGTTAAGTCCATCCTCACCCCTCTCTGATGATCCTGTCGGTGTCTTTAGCTACGTGATAATAACTGATGACGTGATCCATGCAGGACAGAGTTTTGTCCACGTTCTCCTGCAGACGCTGCAGATTCTCCGTCTGTTTGTGAACCGGGATGATGGAGTTCTCCAGCTGCATCAGACGGCTCTCGAACGAGGACAAGATGGAAACCTTCAGGACGAAAACAGACGTTAGAAAACAGATCCACAGTAATGTACACTACCGATCAAAAGTTTGGTATCACTTACAGATGTCCTTATTTTTGAAAGAAAAGTAGTTTTTTTTCAATGTAGATAACATTAAATGAATGATAAATATAGTCTAGACATTGTTAATGTGGTAAATGACTATTGTAGCTGGAAACAGCTGATTTTTAATGGAATATCTCCATAGAGGTACAGAGGAACATTTCCAGCAACCATCACTCCTGTGTTCTAATGCTACATTGTGTTAGCTAATGGTGTTGAAAGGCTAATTGATGATTAGAAAACCCTTGTGCAGTTTTCATGGAAAACATGAAATTATCTGGGTGACCCCAAACTTTTGAACCTTAGCGTATATTTGGGTTCTTCCATCTTCTGCCCGACCATCTCTGATTTGCTTGAAACGTCTTTATCACAAAACATTGATATTTCTAAAGATATATGTGAAATTTTAGCTTCATATGTCAAATAATTTCCAAGGTAAATTATTTTGAAAAATCCCCCGTGTCCCACATTTAGCGGGGTTTTTTCCCTCACAGTGAGATTTGAGGCTGTTTGAACAACATCTGAGGAACAAACTGGCCAAAGTGATTTCAAATTATCAATACCATTGAAAAAAATGCCCAGAATGACAAAAAGTTTGACAAAGAAACAGAAACCTAGAAATTTGTGCAAAAATAATTCAGAAAATAATCAAAAGTAGCTTTAAAATTTGTCTAGGAAATGGCTCAAATTTCTCCAAAATAATTGAAAATTGTCTTGAATTACTCGAAACTGGTCAAAAATTGTACAAAAGAATAATTGAAAAATGTCCAAAATAACTTAAACTTGTCTGATTGACTGAAAATTGTCCAAAATGAGGTAAAAAAAATCATCCAAAATAGTCTGAATAAAAAGAATTGTCCACAATAACTCCAAGTTTGTCCAAAATGGCTCAAAATGACTGAAACCTGGAAACTAGTCCAAAATGAAATTGAAAATTGTCTAAATTACCTAAACTTATCTGAATGTCTGACAAAGAAAAATATCAAAATGACTCAAAATTTGTCCAAAGTGACTTAAATTTGTTTAAATAATGCCCCAAATCACTGGGAAAATAGTCTAAAATGGCTTCAAAATTGATTGAAAATGGCTCAAATTTCTCCAAAATAATTGTAAAATTGTCCAAAAATACTTAAACTTGTCAGAATGCCTGAGAAAAAAGGTCCAAAACTCCTCAAGTATAATCAGAATCCACTGTAAGTTTTCATCTCATGTCAATATGGAGGAGATGAGAATGAAACTGTACAAACAATATAAGAGAACAAGTAAAATCCAAATAAATGACAACAAAATGTGAAGTTAAGCAAGAATATTTCTCACGTGATTCCCTGTTGGTCCTAAACATTACAGTAAATGTCTTCTAAAACAAGTTTAACAGAAATCAGATAGTTTTAACGTAACATAAACGGTCTAGATGAATATAAATTAGTCAAACCTAAGCTAAAATACATTAACATGAAGATGTTTTAAGATTTATGATAATTTCTTTTTCTTTTTCTTGTTATAAACGTCTGGTCCTGATATTTTCGTGTCTGAAATTGGATATTGTTGAGTTATTTTTCTGCATAGTTGTTGGGACAACATGTTAACCAGCTAAATACTGATTTTATATATATAGTTAAAAACAATAATATTTCCACATTAAATGATCCTCAGAGAGAAAGTCAGAAGAGATTAAAAAGTCCTGCTCTCATTTATTTATAGTTTTTCTCTGTGCTGTCAATCACAGACACATGGAGAGTTTTCTTCCTGAAAGGGGCGGGACCAGCAGCTACATTTAAGGCAAGAGACACTAAAACAGCCAGTTTAAAATTGGAATAAAACCAGGAGTTATATAGTTAAAGAGAAATAAACCACTTTTGAGGTACTTTAAGCTGAAAAACTACATATTTACAGACACATTCTGGACTTTTGAAATATCCTGTGCAATATTATTATTTCTTATACATATCTAGAACATGTGGTGTTTTCCTACTTTACATAAAAAGCTGTGCAATATCTATACTTATGTCAATATTTCTATTTATGGAAGAATCTGCAACACCACTGACATGTGTAAGGATGTTATTTCTGTTTAGTATTTCTGCATATCTTGGTTTATTTTGCTTATTTTTAAATTCGGTGCTTCATTTCCTTAATGTTTCCACTATCTTTGCTGCTGTAACAGTGAATTTCCCCACTGTCTTGTCTTATCTGATCTTCTTTTGGGTAAATGTAAGACTTTAATTAATTTTCTGAAAACGGGGACGTTCAACAAGATGTTTAGGGTTTGAAAAATCCGACAAAATGGAGCTTTTTTCTGTTTTTTCTCCATCCAGACTAAAACCTATTATAGTAACTCTAGTCAAACATGCACCATTACTAAAGTGGAGACTCAAATGTCTGGTTCATCCCATTAATAAATAGATTTGACAGTTTGTTTACATAAAACAACATTAGACTCAGTCTGCATTAAACCCAGTGTAGTGTCACTTTATTATTTAGTTGTATTTTGGGGGTAAATCTGACATTAATCCATGTTTGTTTGTGTGTTATTCTTCCTACCATCCCTTTGGTCAGCTGGTCGCTCTTCTCCAGGTTTTCTCTGATGAACGACAGAGTCTCCTGCTCCTGTAACAAAACAGAAAACTATTCTCACGCTGTCTCACTTTATTATGAACAGAAATCATGTGAAACATTTAAGCTAACAGAACCAGAAGTGGAGCTAAGGGAGGCTAACCTGCTTCAGCTTCTCCTCTATCTTCCGCTTCCTGGCGGACGCATCCTCGGTGGGAATCATCCTGGAGGAAAACACCGTCAAACGTCGTCCTCCGGTGGGTTTGATGAGGTTAATTTGACCGTTTATAACAGAAAAAACAACAAATACGACGCTAAACAGCTGCTGTTGTGGCTAACGGCTAACAGCAGCGATGTTAAGCTACGGAAGTTTAGCCGTTTGAGGGCAGAGGGTTCCGGTTAGAATTTCAAAATAAAATACTACACGCCCAACTACATAAAATATAAAAACGAGTAATTAGTCTATACAAGTATTAGTCTTTCATGGAGTAGATCTATATATAAAATGTAGATTTAAATACACTAGATTCGATGGATTTTATTTTAATTTTACAATTTTGTACATATATGATAGATTATACGAATATAAAACATTTTATACACATGAGCCAAACTGAAAAAAACGTTTTGTTGTAGTTTCTCGAGCTTAATGATTAAATTAGTAAATTTCTACAATATATTATATGACAAGGTCTTAACCGTAATATCTAAATCAGTCAGGTAAGTTTTTATGAATTTATAATTCATTTTATTGGGTTTGAAATATAATAGATTTTTTAAAAGTAAACTTGAATTGTATTTATTGTTATTATTAGGGTATTAAACCTAACATTTAAAGTATTCGGGTATATTTCTATTTTATATAATATTTGAAATTGCTAGATAAATTCAAAACACAAATTCTTTTGTCTCTATTATATAGCACTTTGACTCAACATCGGCTGTTTTAAAAAGAGCTTTATAAATAAAATTCTTATTCTTATTATTCTTATGTGCTGTCGTTTGTATCATTTGTCCCCACCGTTAAACCTTTAAAACTCTGTCTTTTACTCTGTAGGAAAAGACTTTCCTCTTTCAAGGTGCATCCGCCTTACTTCCGGTTAGGCTTGGCCGTCTTGTGACTGAAAACACTCAAATGATTTTAAAAAAAAATGTTGTTGTGGCAAATAATTTACAATTTTTTTGGACATTACTACAAATAAAATAAACTCACTATGTCTTGTAATGACAAAATAAATTTTAAACAAAATATTTAAATATAACGACAAGTCACGGCGGCGTCATTTTACACGTAATGACGTAAAGGAACCGCCGGAGGTCGCTGCAGGGTTTAATATTAATAATAAAGCAGCAAGGACGTAATTTAACGAAATTATAAATAGGAATGAAGGAAATAAATATGAAATAAATGTTTAAATTCGGTTCAGTGTTATGTATTAAACCAATTCAATAAAAATGCTTTAAAAAAATTATTTTAGCCAAAAAGCTAAAAACAAAAATACCAAAAAAAGCCATAAAATTAGTATTTATTAATATTATTTACCACTTTTAATGAGTACGATTTTAAAACCAACATAAGTCCTGATTATAACTAATAAATGTTTAATTTTAGGATTTCAACCCTTTAAATGCCACTTTGCTTCCATAATGTCAAATTATGTGTCATTTAAGTCTTATTTTTTAGTTTTTTTTTTATTCAAAAGCCAATAATCAAACATAAACATGTTTCTTCTAATTTTTATTTGAGACTTATTTCATGTCCTATTTGTTATTCATGTCTACAGATTTTAAAAATGTGAGATTTGTGCTGCACTATTAAATAAAAACTATCACACTGTTGGTAAAATTGTTAGAAATGTATTTGCACAAAAAGATGAACTTCCACGAGTTTCTTTACTTACATATTTACAGCCTCCTGGAATACTTTACATGTTTTTTTTAAACAAACCAACATACTGATAATCCCTCCCAGAAACACTTCTTTTAATTCTATAAAGTTATTTTGAGCAATGCAAACACAAACTAAACAGGATATCTGAGGGAAAAACAACACAAACTAGTTCAACTTCCACCGTTTTCCATTCATTGCTGGACTTTAGTTTATTACAAACTTCCACCAGATGTCCGACCTGCGAGTGAAAAACTTCTACTGAGTCACACTTAACTTAAAAAGGAAAATCAAAAACTGTAACGTTCAGTTCATGTTGGAAAAAAGGTTTTCTCCCCTTGCTAAAAGAACAGATATTTTATAGCATTGAGAATAATGCAGACGAGTTCAGATCGCAGAGATTCTCTACGATTCCTCTTCTTTGGACAGAGCCTGAGGAGGAAAAGCACAATTATTAGAAACACGACAAATAAAAACACCCTTCTACATAAAATAAAGTAAAATATACTAAAAACACTATATTCAATTGTCTTAAAGAATCAGCTCACCTGTTTGAGAAACTGTCGGCCGAAGTAATTGGTGGCCATGTTCTTCAGGTTGGTTTTTCCTCCCACTTTGCATTTGACGTATCCATAGAGATTCGCTCCTTGTAGCACCAAACCCATGATCACCACCGGCTGAGGTGAAAATATTTACAGTTTTTATGGTTTAGAAGCTGTAAAATGTCTTTTTATTCATATTATTACCGATAAATCCCCTTTAAAAAAGTGAAAAAACAATAAATCCAACCAGAACCGCAGTACTGAGTAAGTGAAAATTTGTCATTTGAAGCTTCTCACATGTAAAAATATGCAGATTTTTGTGTTATTTTGGTGTAAATTGGTTGTGAGGCAGCTGGTCGGACATGTTTTTGTGGACAAACCAGTTAATCCAGAGCTTTTCCTCTCATCGGGACACAAACAGTCTGAATATAAGAGAGTGTATTTGGTAGAAAGACAGTTGTGTGTTCAGATATTATTTATAAATGGAAATATTTCAAATGTACCTGCAGCTTTCTACAGATATTGTGGCATTATTATCATTTATGGTGAATTTTTAAGAGATTTGTCATAAAAGACAAAAAAAAGACAGATTTTCAAACTAACAAAGTTTCAAACTAAAATAAATCAAACTGTCTTTAACTGACTTCTTTTGCATAATTTATTGCACCATTCTAGTGCAATTAACTAAAAAAACATATTTTCATCCAGATAAAGCTCAATTACAGTCACCGAAAGAGGCGAAATTTTGTCTCCTTACTGTAAAAACTATTAAAAATGCATCAGTGTCTTTAAAACACCATAAATTCATTCTGTAGTTTATTTAAATTTAATCCCACATAAATCAACAATCAATACAGCACTCGTGAAAATAGACAGAAAAACTACTTTATGATTAATTTTTCAAGAATTACATCACATAAAGTATTTTTTAAAAACTCTTTTTTTGAGATTTTAATGATGATTTCTATCAATAAAATCCTCACATGTTCACCTGTTTTATGTAAAATGCTTTGCTTCTTATCAGTTTATTAAACTGATTTTATTTTCTTTGGAAAGGATGAAGATTAGGTGACATAAAGTCTGAAATAAATTTAATATCTCTGCGACAAATATGTTAACTAAAGCAAGAAATGTGCATTAATATCCCCAATGAAAACAGATTTCCTTCTGTTTGAGGAACATTTGATGAAAACTACAGTGAGCAGCTTGTGGCAAAATCTGACTGAGCAAAAAATGGAAAATGATGCAAAGAAAAACAATCGGATATGAGACTAAAAGCACAATGAAGACAAGAACATGTAAAAAAAAAAAAAAAAGTTATGATTCTTATAAAATATCCTCTAACAAAAACAGCAAAATAAAAGATAATACAGCTCTGCAGAGAACGTAGTCTGTACTAAAATAAGGAATAAAATGAATAATCATTTACTGAGCCTCTTTTAGTAATAAAATCTGATATTTTTGAGATGCTTTTTAGAGATTTACATCTTCAGTAGAGTCACCAAAAGACTGAAGATACACAAAACAAAATCCACCTTAAGAAGCATCTGCACTCTTTACTTGCTCATTTTTTCCTCATTAGAGCCTTTAGAGCTCTATAGCTTAATTTTTCAAAATTTAAGCTTAATTAAACCAGAACATTATAATGTCTTTTTTGATGGAGATTTGGCAAAGAAGTCATGCAAAAACAAAACAAAAAAAAGTTACTAAATCGAGCATCACAACAACTAAACTGATAAAAACTAGAGTGAGCAGCTTGTGCCAAAATCAAAATGCAAAAATGGCAAATGACGCAAAGAAAAATGATCGGATATGAGATTAAAAGCACAACGAAGACAAGAAAATGTTTAATAAAAAAAAAAAAAAAAAAAAGTTATGATTCTTATAAAATATCATCATCTGACAAATAAAAGATAATCTAGCTCTGTAGAGAATGCAGTCTGTAATAAAAAAAAGGAATAAAATGAATAATCATTTACTGAGCCTCTTTTAATATTCTACTAAATATTAAATTAACATATTTTTATTTTATTTATTATATTTATTTTATATATTTATTTTATGTATTTACTTATTAATTTTTATTTATTTTAATAATTAACTCATAAATTAATCTAAATATATTTTAATATTCTAGTATTTTAACTTATGATTTATACGCTGTGCAGATGCTTTAACTTTTATAATTTTTCTAACTTATATACTATATATATATGCTCACACTGATGACTTTTAGTGTTGGCCTTGTGTTGGGTAAGTCATTTCCTGTAAAGGATCAATAAAGTATGATTCTATTCTCTTTTAGTGATAAAATCTGATATTTCTGAGATGCTTTTTAGAGACTTACATCTTCAGTAGAGTCACCAGCAAGATGGACGATTATTCTGTGTATTTAGTTCTTTATATGTGATTTATCAACTATAATAAAACATGTAAACACCCCAGGCCTTAAAGTCAGAACCTACCAGCCATTTAATGTTGAAGGACAGCAGGGTGCTGAAGACGAAGACGACCCAGAGGACCGGACAGACGATGAGGCCGATCCAGAAGATCCGTGCCTCTGAATTTGACGCCTGCGGCTTCCCAGAACCCTGACAGAAAACAGGATATTCTCACAGTCGGGACATCTGCAGAAAGCATAAAGCTGCTGACAGAAAACACGCTTATCAGCTGCTGACCTTCGACTCAAACACCCAGTGGCTCCGTCCGTCGTCGTCCACCTGATTCCACCAGCGCAGACCGACCATCAGCCTCCCCGTGATGTTCTAGACGAGGACAGAACAACAGTCTGGTTGTTAAATAAGGTTCTAACACACTGGATAGAACATAATCATCACATAATATTCATACAAAACACTGGAGGTCCTGATTAGAGCTGAACCAACTGTGGAAAATATTTAAAAAGAGATTTTATCTGCATTTTTTGACATTTTAAAAAGTGATGCAGCCTTAAAACATGAGATAAAAGCAAACATGTGACTGTCACACACAAACCCACAAAACTCTTTAACCCTCTGAACTCCAAACAGCTTCTGGGTGTTTTTACTCACTGAGGCTCATTTAACCAGAACATTAGAAGCTCTTTTTAGACGGAAATCTGACAGAAAAGTAACACAAAATAAATGTAAAAATCGAGCATCACAACAACAGACGAAAGACAAAAGTGAAGCACATTAAAACAACCAAAGGACTGAAGATACACATAATAAAATCCACCTTAAGACGCTTAATTTAACCAGAACATAACGTCTTTTTCAAGTTAGATCTGACAGAGAAATTATGCAAAAAAAATGTAAAAATGTAACATCACAACAACGAAAAGACTGAAGGTGCATAAAACAAAATCCACCTTAAAAAGCATTTGCACTGTTCAGTTGCATTTTTTTATCAGAGCTTTTATAAATATATAAAAGCTCATTTAACCATAGGATTGTTTAGTCTTTTTTGATAAAGATGCAACAGAGAATTCACACAAAAAAAATGTAAAAATCGAGCATCACAACAACCAAAATCCTAAAGATGCACAAAACAAAATCCACCTTAAGAAGCATTTGGACTCTATAGTTGCTCATTTTTTTCCCTCATTAGAGCTTTTATATATTGTTGGTTTTTTTTTTTAATTTAAGCTTGATTTAACCAGAACATTATAATTGTTATTTGAGGGAGATCTGGCAAATAAGTTACACAAAAAAAATTATTAAATCGAGCATCACAACAACTAAAAGACTAAAGATACACAAAACAAAATCCACCTTAAGAAGCATTTGCACTCTTTAGTTGCTCTTTTTTATTTATTCAAGCCTTTATGTATATATATTTTTTTTATTTAAGTTTAATTTATCGGTTGAAAGAAGTTACGCAAAAATGTTTTTTTTTAGATCGAGCATCACAACAACTGAAAGACATTTGCAGTCTTTAGTTACACATTTTTATGATGAGAGCTCTAACACACAGTTTGTTTGTTTTTCTAAACTATGCAGTATTTTACTAAAACAGCTGAACACGGGGGATTTTAGCCTGAACACAAAGAATTAGTGCATTTATTAACTCTAAACTGCAGGAGTTTCTTGGTGTTTTTTGGAAATGACTTTAGTGCAGTAAGACACAGAATGACAGAAATAATCACAGAAAAATAAAGATTATTCATTTTTATATTGATAACATACATATAAAATTATATAAATAAATAAAACATTATTTTCTACATAAACACAAAGTTGATTTTTATATTATTATTATTGATTAGCAACAGCATTGACTGGACGCGCTATTATTTTTTATGCTTAAAGAACTGAAATAAAACGGCTGCTCTACACACTAAAGACATTTAAAGCTGCACCAAGGAGGACAGAACTTTTTGTCTTTAAAAAATCTGGTTCAAAGACGTATAAAAAAAAGTGAATTTGATGAAATATCACAACTTTAATCTTAAATCTGGTTGTTTTTCTAACAAAACTGCAACATACACATGAGTGTTTTGAGAAAAATCTCACTGATTCTTTGTGTTTTTTGGAGTTTCTCGCTAAGAAACGGTGCATTATTGGTAATGTTTATATTTTACAAATCCATGTCATCCTCTTTGTCTGACACTTCTGATGCTCCATCATGTTATAAATCTGTTAAACTGTGAATGATGAGCTGAACATTTTTTTTTTTAGCACAAATCAAATTACATCATCTGTCAGAAAACCTCAATTAGATTTCCTCAAATCCCTGAACTCTGGTTAAAGTGTTTTTAAATTGTGCAACTCAAAAATTGTGTCACTTTCCTGCCTGTCACTGTGAGAGATGGTTCTAATAAATCCTGGTTTTAATCAGGGTCAGATTGTGTAACTGTGAATCGTGGCACAATCACAACATAAATGTGTAGAAACAGAATCACATGTTCTGCAGCTCTGCAGGTTTTCTTCTTCACTGGAGTCACAAAAACTTTGCACGAAGGTTTTTGTTCACTTCTTTATTCAGAAATGGCATTTATTTTCAGGTCTGATTCTGATTGGACGCTGGACGTTGCCGCTGGAACACTGAGAGTTTGATCCTAAAGTTCAGAAACTTTCCTCTGGAGAAAAGTTCAAATCATTCATCAGTAAACGTCTCACAGGCCGATCAGAAGACACTATTTAGGACTGAAAACTAAGATTTCACTACGTTTCTGTCCTGATTGTCAACATTCACCTCAGACTCTTTAGACCAGGGCTGTCAAACATGCGGCCTGTGGACCAAAACCGGCCCTCTAGAGGGTCCAATCCGGCCCGCAGGACGACTTTGTAAAGTGTAGATATTGGATATTAACTGCATATTTGTAAAACTATAAATTCAAAATAATTTCTAGACCATGACAAGCTGTTTTGATCATAAAGTAAAATACTACATTGCTCATTGTTCTTTTGTCACTGTCTCATTTTTATAAGATTTTGTCTTGTTTTTTTGTCTTTTTTTGTCTGACTTTGTCATTTCTCTCATGTTTTTGTTGTTTTGTTTCCAATTTTTGTCATTTTGTTACTCCTTTTTGTCTCATTTGCATCATTTTTTTGTCATTTTGTTTCTCAGTTTTCTAGTTTTGTCTCTCGTTTTTGTTGTTTTTTTTGTCTGACTTGGTTTTTGTCTCATGTTCTTGTCGTTTTGTGTTTCCTTTTTGTCTCACTTGTGTCTTTTGTCTTATGTTTGTCATTTTGTGTGTCGCTTTATTTGCAGTTTTGTGTATCGTTTTAGTCGTTTGTCCATTTTTTGTCAAGTTTTTTGTTTTGTTTTGTGTCGTTTGTCTCATTTTTTGTCATTTTGTGTCTCATTTTTGTAATATTTTGTCTTGTTTGTGTTGTTTTTCTTTTTTTGTCTGACTTTTGTGTTTTTTATCATAAAGTAAAATACTAGATCGTTCAGTTCCAGACAGCTGTGACTAAAAGTTGCGTTCCTTTGTAGACACGCTTTGATCTGTAAGTTGTAATGTGTAAATGATAAACTAAGGCTTAATGTTACTGAAATTAAACTTATTTTTCTGAAGAAATTTCAGGTTGTTCATAATGTTTTGTAATAAAATAATTCATTAAATGTGAATATCTACTGAATGTACTTTTTCCCACTAAAACAAAGGAAAAATGTGGAGTTGTGGTTATTTATAGGCTATAATGCTCCAATTTTACTGGTCACTTGAGCTCAAACTAGGCTGAATGTGGCCCTGAACTAAGATGAATTTGACACTCCTGATTTAGATAAAAACACAAATACAATAAAACTGAATCTGTGGCTGCAGAGTTGAAGCTGCTTTTTCAATTTAACTTCCTTTGAACTGCAGCATAAACTGATCCATTAAAACATGCAGAGATCTGTTCAGACCACATCTGAGTCTTTTAACAAAATAAATAAACTAATTTGAGTTGTAATTCTAAAGCAGGCTCACCTTCACCGTCCAGAAGTCGCATGACAGCAGCAGGATTATGGTGACCATGCAGGCGATGAAACTTCTACTGTAGAATCCACAGAGCAGGTACACGAAGACGGCACTGACTCTGAAGAAGAGGTGGAAGAACGAAGCCACCGGATGTCTGGAGACACAAGTTTACAACACATTTACTGCACTGTGGAGCATCTACGGATTCAATACTGTGACAAAGTACTCATAAATACTCCCACAGTTCACATCATTTACTTGAATAATCAACTGGAGCAAAAATATTCAGCTTTCAATCATATGCAACAAAGACAAGAATCAATTCCAGTTGTAAATCTGTCGGATGTCTGTAAACTTACTTAATATTCGACTTTGACTTTTTCCCTGCATCCTCCTCAGCATCAAACAGAGACACGTCTTCATCATTGGGATCCTGAGGGATCAATAAGGAAGAAGCTGAACCCCTGGAGACTCAAAAACATGTTGACTAAAAGCCTCTTATGGACGCATATGGACGGGTTAAAGGTCAGAAAAGCTTCAGCGATAACATCGAGTTCAAACCAGAAATATCTGTATTCACTAAATTTACTGCACCAATCAACAACCAGAAACTTTATCCAGAAACTCTGAGCTCTTTTGCATTTAAAAACAAGCTATTTTTAGCCCCATATTCAGCATTTATGATCAGTTTATTGTTATAGCTGTAAGCAGATGCAGTAAATTAATAGTTTTATTGTTGGTTCATTAATGTTCTTCCTCTTCTCCTGAGCTGAGATCAGCAGTGAATCTGGTCTTTATGTTCCAGGACTGTTAGTGTTAATTTAGTTCTGTAATCCAGTCAGCGCTAAGTTGTCAGATGAGCATCAAAAACTGTGAGAAAATTATAATAATGTTATGATCAAATACTTTTTATGATTCCAAACTACTGTATAACTGTGTGACTGAACTCATATAACCCAATGTTTTCATTCAATCACTTTCCATGATTAACTTTGGCCATGAAACATAACAAGTTGCAAGCAGCCAGTTAAAACTGGCTGCTCAGAACCTGATATTAGCACTGCGACTTGTTTATAAGAGCTAAACTGTTTCTTTATATTATCAGTCACTTGTTCAGACTGAAAGTAGAACCTTCTCTTTGACTTGAGAGATGACTCTGAGTCTTCTTATGAGCAAACAGTAACTCACTGAAGATTTTTCTTCACAAAAATACATAATATTTGGTAAGTAATTTAGTTTTTTGACAACTTTCTTGGTAGTATTTTGCTCTTGTACCAGCAAATTTTTTGAAACAAACTTAAACAATAACATTTCTGGAATTTAGAATCAAATAAAGCAAATATATATATATATATATATATATATATATATATATATATATATATATATATATATATTTAACTAGCAAATGTTTCGTAAAAATAATTGAATATTCTGTCCATAAATCAACTCCATGTAGAAGGTTTATTTCAAACACACGTTTTGCTTAAGCTTTCTCTAAATGCTAAGCAGGGAGACGTCAAATAGAGCATTATGAGAATCACATCTAACTAATACATCGTTAATTACAGTTAAGTCAATAATTATTGAAGCATTTTACTGGAGTATACGAGTTCACGACTTTACTGACTTTACCTTTTTTGTTTGGCTCAACATTCAGGTTGCTAACTCTCCGAGGCTAAACCATTTTAAGACATCTATTCCCCGAAATAAACGATCTATACAGAACAAACAATGCCACGTGTTGTCGATGATTTAGTTTGACAGTTTAAAGTTTTTGTTGGCTGTTTGGACTTATGATGAGGCGGAGAAGCTAACGTTAGCCACCCCTAGCTGTCACTGAACAGCTGCTAAGGCTGTTAACGTTTGAACTCACGCCTATAAGATGAAATCAACAACCGTTTGGGGTGATTATAAGAGGAAAACTTTACGTTTATGTAGTTTTGGGGACGTCAAAGTGAAGCTAAGCTAACGTTAGCGGCGCAGGAGTGCTAGGTAGCTACTAAACTTAGCATGCTAACTGCTTAGCAACATTAGCACACCAGATGTCAGCGGGGGGATATTTCCTGCGGATAAAGTCATTTTAAATCTGTTGTTAGCTGCGTTAACTGCCGCTACATTCACTGCATTAAATGGTAAAAATATAACTAAGCAAATAAATTAAAATGTTTAGCTACTTACTCCTGTTAGCATGATGAATCCTGAGCAGCTTCTTACTGGTTACATGCTCAGCTCCACGTCACCAGCCACACAGTGGTCAGCTGACCCAGACGTGCCGTGACACGTCATCACGTAGCTCTGCTTTCATTATAGGGTTAATTTTGGTTGTTGAGTTTAAATTGTGTATTTATTACATTAACAAAATGATAAATGTATGATGTATTGACACAGATGTTTAAATATTTTTATCTCAAATGTATTTATTCATAACAACTTGGACACTTAAAACTACACTGTAAATAATTTAGAAAAAGAAATCCCCCTTCTTGTTAATTGAAGTACTGGTCAGCAGCTTGAAAAGCAAAACTGAAAAAGGTAAATTCTTGTATCTTAAACTATATTGGAAGCTCTATAATTGTCTTTAATTCTATATATTAGTATTGTGCGTTTAATTTTCTTACTTTTCATTCTGTCTGCTCTGATTAATTGATTATTTGTCAGTTATTAAATTATTCTGCAGCTTTTTATACAATCATTAATCAATTTGAGTAATTTTTTAAATCAAAAAGTGCAATGTCTGATTTTAGCTTCTTACATGTGAATTTTTTTTTTTTGGTTTCTTTCCTCGTCTGTGACAGTAAAATTACTATCTTTGCATTGTGGACAAGAGACTGATCAACATTTTTCTGCATTTTATGACATTTTATCGGCCAAACAACAAATAAATTTACAAAAAAAATAAGCAAATGTTTAATAAACAATGAACAATAGTCATTAGCCCTAATATAAAGGCTGCTTTACTGGAAGGATGTGGGTCAAGGAAATGTGAATGTAAATAATCTTGAATATTTTGTGTTTATTTTACATCAGGTGTTTTAAATCCTTACTTTTTTGCATTATTTCCAGGTTTACACAAAAATATGTCAAATTTTCTGTGACTTCTGTACTCAGACATGATAATCTGACATGTTTTGGGGGATTATAATCTATAAAGGCAGCATCTTTTGTATAAATAGTGTTGTTCTGGTGATAAAACAGGCTCTAAAAATCCTGAAAAATAACCTTTAAAAGCCCCAGCCACTGTTTATCCATCCAGTTCTGTCATTGTAGGCGATCCAACTTTGAACAAAAGCAGACTTTTATTTTGCAAATAGAGATATACACTTTTATTGGGAAAATATAGTCAAACATTTGTGGTAACAGTAGTCCCAAAGCTACACAGTAGAGTATAAATATGACCTGAGCCCAAATGTACACGAGATAAACAGATGATCAGTTCTAAAAATAAAACTATCTGCTGTAAACATGTCTAACACGGCAAGAGTTTGCTCATTATTTTGCAGGTAACAAGTCCATTACTGGGAGACAGTACAGTCGTTTCATGTCCCTAAAAGATCCAGCTGAAGGTGAGCGTTTATTAAACTGGAGCACCGTTTGCAGGTGAGGTGGGAGGAGACGGGCTCTTCAGCGGTAGAGGTTCTCCAGGCGCCACCAGAGCCACGATGTTCTCCTTCTTGGAGAGCCAGAAGGCCGGGTACAGCGGCTCCAGGAACTCGGCCTGGTACTCGTGGATGAGCGTCATGCTTTCGTCCACGCCGTAGAACGCCAGCAGGCCCCGGGTGTAGTCCACGTAAACGCCGATCCGCGTGAACTTCTCCGCGTTGAGCGGCGTCTCCACGTCGCTGTGCCAGGCCGAGAAGGTCCGGCCGTTCCACTGGACGCACCAGGAGAAGTTGTTCCCCGTGATGCAGCTGTTGCTCTCGCTGCCTTTGCGGTCGATGCTCTTGTAGGTGACGCCGATGTGGGTCCCCTCGCCGCTGACGTCCGCCTCGAAGTAGTGCCGGCCCAAGTAGAAGCTCTCCGCCGCCAGGACCTGCCGCCAGCTCTCGAAGCGCTCGGGGACGTCGGGGTAAGGATGCTGCCAGGGCGTGGTGTTCGTCACCTTCCTGTTTTCCTCCGTCAGCCGCAGGAACTTGTGAGCCGTGTCAGCGTCGAAACTGACGTGGGCGGCGTCTGCAGAGGATTGTTCAACACGGCAGGTTAGTTGTGTTGCGTAACAGTTCAGTCATTAAAGGTCACCACGGTTTCCGTTTGGAGATTGTAAACAAAAACACACCTCATGTATATCAGAGGATTATAGGAGAGCAGCTGCAGTCACTTATTCTCTTATTAATAATCCTTATTTAATCAGAATGTCTCACTGATACTGTGACGAACACCAAGAAAATCTTCAGGATCATAGTTAACACAACTACTAATAAAAAGTATTACAAGGCATTAAACAAGTTATTTAAACAGACATTTAAAACAGCAGCTGTTCCGCTAAAAAAAATCAAAAAAAACTTCTTGTGGAAATATAACACCAACCTGACAAGTTTAAATATTAAGCTTCAAACCCCACATGTTATTTATGCTGTGAAGCACCTGAATAATTTAAATATTAATTATTAAAACCCTTTAAATATTAAATAAATACAACTTCTTTGACTCAAGATTCAAAGTGGATTTTACTGGAAATAAACTTGGCCTTCAGGACCAAAGTCACAGCTGGGACTTAATTTAATTTAATTAAGAGTGAGTACATGTTTATTTATAGTGAATGCCACAGAGTTCACCTTCAAGCCTATCTTCTAATAATTATTTAAATACAATAAATAACAGTTCACTCTGTTTGTACAGCCTACAAAGTGAGGTCTGAAAATTAAAAACACACCTATAATTAAAAAAAATCTTAATTATAGTTGGAGAAACTATTTTGAAACTCAGATTAGTATATCTACTGATATTCAGTTATAAAAGTTAAACAAAAATAACCTTTTGTCCACTTTTGTGATCAAATCTTTCACATTAAAAGTATTTCATATGTTTAGTTTTGTATTATTGTGACATGCAACTGTACATGGTTTAGAAAGTATCATTAGTTGATCATTTTTTTGAGCTCAGAGATGAAACTCTGATTATTCATTATTGGATTTTCTTGCAGGTTCTGAATCAGTGACTGGATGAGAAATAATAATGAAAATTTCAGGTTTTTATCTTTAATAGTTTTTGAAATATTGATGTTTAAACGGCTTCAAATTTCAACATACGAAAAAACCTGCTGAAAGTGGGTCGACGGGTAGTTTAAAAAAAAAACAATAATCTGCTAAATATTTGATAGAATTCAACAGCTACCAGTTTAAATATCCAAAGTCCATCATAAAAAAAAAGTTCCAAGCAAACCTGAGATGATTTTGAGATGGAATAATCCTTTTGTAAAAGCTTCTCTCTGCTCGCAAACTTAATTAAATTGAATGTACTTGTTATTGTCTTTAGTTTTCTTTTGCTGAGCTGGATTTAGAGGGCTTTTAAAATTCAGATTATATTATTTAAGAACAGCTTCTTCCTCACTGCCATAACCCAACTAAACAGCTGAGCCCTTCTCAGATAAAATACTGCTGACTTCATTTCTGCACAGTACTGCATCTGTACAGTATTTCTGCACTAAGAAGAACATTCTCTGATTGTTGCACAATTCTCACTTCAGCAATTGTCATTTTGCACTATTGTGTATATATATTCTTTTCTAGATGTGTAAATATTTGTTATATTGTGAAGGAAAAATTCTGAGGTCATAATGGCCTTTAGACAGACAGACGCTACAAGAGGTTAGATATTATCTATTCTGATGTGACTAAGCAGACTAGTTGTCTCCATATTGGTCTGTAATCTAAATCTGACCTTCTCCCAACTACAATATAAACCCAAAGATCAGAGAGAATCCTCAGAACTGATGCTGGCATGAACTGCTGCTCTGTCAGTGTCACTTCTCCTGGTATCAGTCAACCTTGTTTGGGGTGTTTTCCATGAAAACTCACACTTTTATCCATGTGCTAACTTAACTGCACAAGGGTTTTCTAATAGCCTTTCAGCCCCATTAGCTAAAACAATGTCATTCATCTGGATTTTAATTGTTCTCTTATATTGTTTGTACAGTTTCATCCTTTGCTCCTCCACATTCACATGAGATGAGCACTTACAGTGGATTCTGATTATACTTCAGGTGTTTTGGACATTTTTTTTCCAGGCATTCTGACAAGTTTAAGTAATTTTGGACAATTTTTCAGTTATTTTGGACAAATTCTGAAGCCATTTTAGACATTTTTTCCAGTGATTTTGGTCAGGTTTAAGTTTGGACAAATTTTGAGTCATTTCGATATTTTTTTGTCAGACATTCAGATAAGTTTAGGTAATTGAGACATTTTTCAATTTCATTTTGGACTAGTTTCCAGGTTTCAGTCATTCTGAGGCATTTTGGACACATTTTGATTTATTGCGGACCATTCTTTGGGCATTCAGACAATTTTGGATGATTTTTGACATCCTTTTTGACAATTTTCAGTCAATCAGACAAGTTTAAGTCATTTTGGACATTTTTCAATTATTTTGGATAAATTTTGGCTCAATTTCAAGTAATTTAACACAATTTTTTAGTTATTTTGGAGAAATTTGAGACATTTTTGGACAAATTTTGAAGCCATTTTAGACCATTTTCTCAGCCGTTTCCAGCTAGAATAGTTATTTACCACATTAACAATGTCTAGACTGGATTTATCATTCATTTAATGTTGTCTTCATTGGAAAAAACTGCTTTTCTTTCAAAATTAAGGACATTTCTAAGTGGCCCCAAACTTTTGAACGGTAGTGTTTTTTTTTCTGTAGTTATTTTATTTTTCTCCAACAGCTGAAACCAAATTCCTTGTATGCTGTGTACATACTTGGCCATTAAAGCTGCTACTGATTATAAACACTTACACTTTAAGAAGTCTTCACGCGTCACTGGATCAGGTATCGACAGGTTCTGTTTCTGTGCAACAATCTGTTGGACCGTCGTCTTTATTCCCATTTTATCTGAAATGAAACGTGAAGAGAACACGACTAAAATGAGATTTATTAGTGTGAAATTCAGTTGGGACATCCCAGGTAAACAGGTAATTGCAGTATTTCTGCTTCTCCAGGTGACACACATGGCAGGTGAGTCACGGAGCATTCATGTGGCCGAGCGCTGAGGCATTTAAAGGCTGAAATTCTTCACTTGTGGGAACACGCCCAGACACAAAGAGCCATCTGAATATTTACTGCTGTCTGCTTTCCCTCCGGCAGCATCGTCTGTGCTGCTCGTTCGTACCATTTTTGCAGGTTTCTTTGACTTTCTCGATGTACGAAGACACCAACATGGCGCAGAGCTCCTGAGTGGAGTCGACTATCACCCGGCTGAAGGAATTCAGGCGATCCATGAGGCCGATGTAGACGCCCGGCAGGGAAATGTCCGTGGCCTCTTTCTTCCACTCCGAATACTCCTGTAAAGCAAACAGGAATGAGAACAGCGGATTTGTGGAGCCTTGAGGCAGGAAGAACTTTATGTCTCCTGGAGAAACTACAGAAGCTTTTCCACAACGGAAACTTAATGAATAATAATCTGAATCTTATGACATAACGACTGCCAGATGTTAGGTTCCTACACAAGTAGATTTTGTCCTGAGCATGATTCTATGAAGTTTAAGTGCTGACTGGAGGCAAAGTTTGATTTGAAAGAAACAGAACATTAATGAACTACATTTGCAGGAGGAGGTGGGGGTGGATGGTGGGCGCACAAAGCACCTGACTCAGATTTATGAATACATATCCAGGTAAATTCTAACTATATTTTAAATTTGGGTTTAAAAACGATGTATAGAGCACAGTTACAGTAATTCCCAATTTCCTTTGGAAGAAAAAGGTTGTGTCAGAGTGAGCAGGAGGTTGGGGTGGATGGTGGGTGTACAAAACACCAGATTCACATTTCTGAATACATATCTGAGTGGATTTTAACCATAAC
Organism: Amphiprion ocellaris; assembly: GCF_022539595.1. Lineage (NCBI taxonomy): Eukaryota > Metazoa > Chordata > Actinopteri > Pomacentridae > Amphiprion > Amphiprion ocellaris. Next base: position 9,875,030 of record NC_072783.1, read on the forward strand.
TTTGGCTTGTTTTTAAAAATGCTGTAGTAATTACAGTTGTTAATTTCCATCATTCTGAAAAAAAAAGCTTGTGTTAGAAACTGCAGGAGGAGGTCTGGGTGGATGGTGGGTACACAAAGCACTCCATTAACACTGAGGTTTTTAGATTGCCGAGATTTTTCTTAGTTTTAAGTTAGTTAGTTAGTTAGTTAGCGTTTGGTGTGGAATATGGGTCTTATCTGATGTGTTATCAGTTATTGTTCTCCTTCATTACTAATACTCGTAATCAGTGTTGACATTAACACACTCATTTGAGATTAGAAAATGTCATTACTCAACAGGATATTTAGTGTTGTTCAAGTAGGTGGGTTTTTGGACCAGTTTTTTTATTAGTTTGAGATTACAACTAGATTCAGAAAAATCAAGACCAGTTGCCCGAATGCATTTGATGTGGAACAAAGATAAGAAAACCCACTAAAGTAAGACATTTGTTGAGTTTTCCTGTCTGTAGTGCAGCTGAAGGTCTGTATGGGACCAGGTGCTGGACTTGAATCGCACCTGTAGGAAGTCCACGTCGTTTTTGTTCTTGGAGAGCTTCTCCATCTGACTCTGGGTCTTCTTCAGCTCGGTGCACCTTTGCTCCAGGTGAACCCGGATGCCCTCGGCCTGCTTCAGCGCCTGCTTCTCTTCACCCTCCAGGATCTCCGTCACCTCCCTCTTGGCCTTCTCCACCACCGACTGCAGCTCCTCGAACTGGCTCTCGATCACGGCTCGCACCTCCGTCACCGAGTGCTATGAAACAAAGATCTTAGTTCAGCCTGGACTCAGCTTTCTTTGCGTTCAGACAGATAACAAGTCAGGAATCCGGCGAGTCCACATGATGGTGATGGTGTTACGTAACAGCAGCTTCACTGAGGTCTTTGTTAACATGAAAAAAACAGACTCAAGGGAAACCTGGGAGGCTCCGAAACCTCCAGGATTACAGGCCGGTGGCTTCCCAAGACAGAAATAGCTACAGGCTGCTGTAATTTAGTGAAATATTGTGACATACATGTGACACACAAACACGGTGACTCATCTCAGATTGTTCATGTATTTACCTCGATAGAAACGGTGTTGAGCTGAAGTTTGTTGATGGCGTTTTCTGCTGCCGTCACCGTCTTCACCATCTCAGTCTGCTTCTCCCTCAGCTCTTTCTATGGACATGAGAAATAAACAGACTTCAGCAAGTTTCCTCGTGGAAACCACAACCCACGACATCATGCGGCAAACATGCTGAATCCTAACAGACACAAAGAATTGGATGTAAGCTTTCAGGAAAACTCTGTTGTTTCAGAGTTTCCTTCACCTCGGAGGGGTCACATTTCTGATTATGCACTCTGATGTTTGTGGTTTTCAAAGCTCTGGTGAGAATGTCTCCAAAGTAACTCAAAAATGTACAAATATACTTAAACTTCTCTTATTGTCTGAAAAATAAAATGTCCAAAATGACTCAGAATTTGTCAAAAATAATGGAAACCTAAAAACTTGTCCAAAACAATTGAGAAAATTGTCTAAGATGGCTTCACAATTAGTAAAAAAAAAAAAAAAAAAAAAAAGTGGCTCAAATTTCTGCAAAATAACTTAAAAAAATGTCTAAAAACACTCTATATTTGTCCAAAAATGATCATGAGAGCAAAATAAAGCATCCTGGACCAATTAAATAAGTGCAGCATGGCTCTAAAACAGTGAACAGAGGAGCAAGTTGTTGGAAGATACATTCAGCATGGTGAAACATCTTTCTACAGCTGATGAGTAGAGTAGAAAGAAAAAGTCTGGAGAGGCTTGAAACATGAAAATAGTTAAATATCTGTAGTATGTAATAATAATATGAGACGAAAATTGTCATAAAGAGTCACCAAATCACAAAAACATCACAGAAAGCGACAAAAACAAGACGAAAAATGACACAAAACGACACAAACAAGATACAGAAACAGCAAAAACCACACAGAAAGCAACAAAAACCAGACATAAAATGACAAAAACTAGACCAGTGACAAAAAAAGAGACACAAAACCTACATATTGGATCAATAAAATAAATGCAGCATGGCTCAGAAACAGTGAACAGAGAAGCAAGTTTTTGGAGATACATTCAGCATGGTGAAACATCTTTCTACTGATGATGAGCAGAGTAGAGAAAAGAAAAATATTTACATTCAAAATAACTCAAAATTATGTCAATGGCATAAACTCATCCGAAATTCTTGCAAAAAAAATTTCAAACCGACTCAAAATTTGTCCAAAACGTCTCCAAAATTGTTGAAAAAAATGTATAGAAAGGTTCCAAATACGTCGAAAATAACAAATTTGTCAAAAAACGTTTGAAAAAAAGAAAAAAATTACTCACACTTTTTTCCTAAGATGACTTAAACTTGGCCAAAATAGTCATGAATGGAAAATCAAATCTACTGGAGCAATAAACAAATGCAGCATGGTTCAAAAACAGTGAACAGAGGAGCAAGTTGTTGGAGATACATTCAGCATGGTGAAACATCTTTCTACTGATGATGAGCAGAGTCAACATAAAAGGTCTGGAGAGGCTGAAAACATGAAGATATTGATTCAAAGTGACTCCAATTTGGTCCAAAGTGACTTAATCTTGTCCAAGATGATGGAAACCTAGAAACTTGTCCAAAATAATTGAGAAATTTGTCTTCAAAATGTGTCCAAAGTGACTTAAACTTTTCAGACTCACTGGGAAAAAAATGTCCAAAATGATCCCAGGTTCATCCAAATGTCACAAACTTGTCTGAATGCCCAAAACATGGTCCAAAAATAACTGAAACATATCCAACAATTACTGGAAAATGGTCGAAATGACTTTTTAAAATGTCCGAAACTATCTAAAATTCATCCAAAATGATTCAAAATTGTTCTAAATGGTTTTACTCACTGGATCAATAAATAAATGCAGCATGGCTCAGAAACAGTGAACAGAGCAGCAAGTCACATTTCTGATTATACGCTCTGACGTTTGTGGTTTTCAGAGCTCTGGCTCGCTTTCAGCCTCACAAGTCGAGGCTAAATTCCTCAGGCAGGTCCAGGCGACTCTGGAGCCGACGTGAGATTCATCCTAAAATTTAGGCCGTGCATGACGAGAAATTCCTTCTTCAATCAGCAAGACGGAGCAGGTTCAAACCCAAAATCTGGAACATTACTTCATAATTTACTGCCTGAAAAATTAAATCTGGAGAAGAGTTCAAGCCGGGGAAGCCCTCCGTCCACGCCCTGATCTGTTCACCGGCAGAAACATCCAGAGAATTTAGTCCTTCATAGACGAACGTTCAGCCAACATGAACTTGGAACATTCACTCAGGTGTGACTGAACTGAACTTTACAATCTGTGAAGCTGCCCTCATTAAAAAGCAGAATTTATGAGCCTTTGACAGATTGCTTTGCAAATATGTACCTGAGGTATTTTATTACAATTTTCTAATAAAAGTAATATTTTGCATATTTAACAAAGAGAGAATTTAATCCTCTGAAACCCAAAACCAAACTGGTTGGTTTTAAAGGTCTATATTCTGTGAAAAATCGCCAAAATGACACCATTTTTCAGAAATAAATCATCTGATATTCATCTTTTTAACAGTGTGTTAACGTATCATGTGTAAAGTACGGTTATGGCAGAAAAATGATCAAATCTAGGCTTAAAATTGTGATATTTCCTAAAAATCACTTTACATGTCTTATTTAAAGTATCTATCTTATCTATAGTCTATCTATCTATAATCTATCTATCTGTCTAGATTAATGCTGAAGATTAACACTTTTTTGTTTACAACATAATCCCACATGTATTCTTTTATAGTTTTTATGTCTTCAGTATTAATTTACAAAGTAGAAAATAATTCAATAAAAACTATTGAATGAGAAGATGTGGCCACATTTTTGACTAGTAGTGTAAATAATGAATTAAGATTATTATACTTTGGCTTTTCCTACAGGGCAAAGTCGAGCAAATCCGTTGTTTGGAGTCGTGACAAACATTTCCAAGAGGTTATAACTGAACAGCTGTTTATCAGAAACTAATTACTACTTAGTTTGTGTCATGAAGTGATGTTCGAAAAAAACTAGAGGTGGTTTAAGAAAAATCAACTCTTTTCTGTCCATTTGGAAGTAAAACTTGTCAGAAATCGTGAAATTCTGGATTACTGGTTTTATTTTACAGTTTTAAACGAGATATCGTCGTTTTTTGTGTCAGAGTAGAGAGTAAAAATAAGAAGAAACGGGTTAAACCTCTTTTTTTTTTAAACCTATGCAGAGTGAACATTTTACTTTTTGTTTGCTGAGTGTTTGAGGTTTGTGGAAAAGCCATCAGACATATCTGGTTAATGATCTTTTACCTCAGGATGCAGCAAGAACACGGGTTTCTGTTTGGTTCTGGATTTAGGAGAATATAAACTCTAAGAGGCGGATTAAACTAACAAAAGGGCAGTTACGTAACTTCATTTATTCCACTGCTCAGGTTTTCTGTCCTGTGGGAGTAAAAATACATGTGAAAGAACAAATTAACACTCATATTACTCTGTTATCATTATTTCCCTTCTTGTTCTTTCACAATAAGAGCTTTAAAGATGTTTTGCAGCAGTGAGAGTCTTTTCAGCTGCATTTCTTCCTTCACTGTTTGTTTTTACAGCTCTAATGAAGCGATTTGAGGTTTTACACACCAGATCTCTGCAGGAATCTGAGCCCAGATTCTTAAACCTGAGGCTCACCGACCGTCAGACGGAGGAGATAAACGAGGCTTCGAGTTTCCAGAATGTTGCACATGATTCACTGACCTTCAGAGGGGATCCGGAGGCAGAATTACTGTTTGGATTGGTTTAAATCAGACGACAACTGTGATGCACTCTACTAAATATACACACCTCCTCTTCAGCATGGAAAAACATCAGAGTAGGTTTGATTTAAGGTTTAATTCTGACATGTTTTGCCTCCATAACATCTCTTTTATCACAGCAATGGAAATAAAACATCCAGCACACTCATTTAGGTGTTTATTTTACTACAGTTTGGCTATTTGCGTCTGTAGATTTCAATCATAATATGCATTTTCAAAGCCAAATGAGCTTTTTCCCAGCCGATAAGCCAGAAATCTACACTTCAGCAGCGATTAAATGCACCAAAATATTCCAGTTTTATTTCTTTTTTCTAAATTCTCAAGGTTTTCACAGAGGAACTGGTTGATATATCACTGACAACCTCACTTATAGAACATTTTATTCCTGAAAACTTGCCAAAAAATGCGTATTTTTCCGGCTGTTGACAGTATTTTCTGATTTATGGAGAAAGTTGTGGAGAGATACATTCAACATGGTGAAACATCTTTCTACAGATGATGAACAGAGTAGAGAGGAAAAGTCTGGAGAGGCTGGAAACATGGAAATATTAAATCAAAATGACTCAAAATTTGACCAATATGTTTGTCTAAATGAGTGAGAAACTTGTCCAAGATCACTAAAAACTTGTCGAAATAATGGAAACCTAGAAATTTGTCCAAAATAATTGGGAAAATTGTCTGAATTGGGTTTGAAATTTGTCTAAAGTGACTGAAAATCATCCAAAATTTTCAGTTGATGTGTCCTAAACTTGTCTGAATGACTAAAAAATGGTCCAAAATAACTCAGTTTCTCCAAAACGGCTCCAAATTGGTCAAACATGACTAAAACCTGGAAACGTGTCCAAATAATTGAGAAAATTGGTCTACAGTAGCTTTGAAATTCCTCCAAAGTAACTGAAAAAATGGCCATAACGACTCAAAATTTGTCAAAATAATGGAAACCTAAAAACTTGTCAAAAATAATTGAGAAAATTGTCTAAGATGGCTTCAGAATTGGTCAAAAATGTCTCAAATTTCTGCAAAATAACTATAAAAAATATCTAAAATAACTTAAACTTGCCTGAATGTCTAATAAAAAATGTCTAAAATGGCTCCATATTTGTCCAAAATGATCATGAGAAGAAAATCAAACATCCTGGATCAATAAATGAATGCAGCATGGCTCAGAAACCATGAACAGAGAAGCAAGTTGTTGGAGATACATTCAGCATGGTGAAACATCTTTCTACTGATGATGAGCAGAGAAGAGAGATAAAGTCTGGAGAGGAAACATGCAGCCTCTAAATGCGAGCGGTAAATTTAGATGTCAACAAAATGAAACAATCATTTTGAAGCTGGTTTTTATCCAATGTAAACATCTCTGTCCTAGAAATGTATGCAAATTAGTGCATGTTTACGAAGCCTCATTTGCATATTTAAACGTAATATTCTCACTGTTAGTAATGAGCTGAGGAGGTTTCTCTACGTTAACATAAACCCACCTCCAGTATCTCCCATTAAAGGATTATTTCTGAGCTCCAAATTGCAAATTAATGCCACTCCTGCTTTCTTTCTTTTGATGCTGAAAGCTTTTATTTACTCAGCAGCCGTGAAAACTTTGACACAGATTGAAAAGCAAAGCTCAATGTTAGATAACAAAACCACACGAGAGACTTTTAGAGACCTGCTTTTGAATGCTGCTGCAGCCTGCTAAGGATTGGTTTCATTATCGGGCACTTTTTATGATAAATTAATTCATTATTTAGTTAAAATGTGGGAAAAAAATCTGAAAAATATGGGAAAACGAAGGTTTAATTTGACTTATTTTGTTGGAAAGATGCTCCAAAAAGCCATAAATGCTCAGTTCACAGTGATATAAAACACTGAAACGCAGAAGAACCTCACTTTTATACACTTTACTTGATGAATAATTTATACTGAAGGTTCCCGGAAAGCTTTAAAAGGCCAAAAATAAATCAGTTTTCCTGTTTCTCTTGTTAAATACTGAATATTTCCAGCTCTGCCTGCCAAGAGAAAAGGTTCCTGTTTGGTTGAATGAACGTTACTCTGGCAGCCATGAGTAGATTTTATTATTTTATGGGGATTCAGATTCAGAAAAAGGTTTTTGTTTTAATCTACTAATCAATTAATCAACTCTGTGGGAGGCCAGAGTCGACTTAAATCTGTTTGGAGGAGTTCTAATTAAAGGACAGTACACTGTAAAAAATTCATCTGTAAAAAACAGTGAAAATCTGTGAAGTTATTATGTTTTTCCCAGTTTAAATACAATAAAACTGTGTGATTTTACAGTAAAACACTGTAAATGAACAAAAACCTGTTTGTAAAAATACAGATTTTCAGATGTGGACTTTTACAGGTTTTTTTTTTTTTTTTTTACAGTCAAAATATAAATTAACATTGTTACCTAACAAAATATGGAAAATCTGTAAAATAAAAAGTTAAAAATTATCCTCTATTTTTGAAATCTTAATATAGTTTTTTTCTTTTGAACAGACAAAAAAGCTACAAAGTGACAAAAAATGGATAAACGACAAAAGCGAGACAAAAAATGACAAAAGCGAGAAACAAAACGACTAAAAAATAGACAAACAACACAAACGAGACAAAAAGGAGACACAAAACGCTAAAAACGAGAAAAAAACAACAAAAACATGAGACAAACGACAAAAAGTCAGACAAAAAGCAACAAAAACAAGACAAAATATTACAAACAGGAAACACAAAATGACAAAAACAAGACACGGAATGACAAAAAACGGACAAACAACAAAAACAAGACAAAAAATGACAAAAGCGTGAAACAAATGGCTAAAATAATAGACAAACAACACAAAATGATAAAAATGATACACAAAACAACAAATTGGGTAAAACACAAAATGACAAGAGAAAAAACACAAGCAAGGCAAAAAGCAAAACACGAAATGGCAAAAACGTGAGACAAATGACACAAAATAAAACAAACAAGAGACAAAAAATTTGACCAAAAAATTACAAAGCGACAAGAAATGGACAAACAAAAATGAGACAAAAAAATGACAAAAGCGAGAAACAAAACAAAAAAACTGACAAACACCACAAGCAAGACAATAAAATATACAAAACGACAAATACAAGACCAAATATTACAAAAACGAGACACAAAATGACAAAAGAACAATAAACAATCTAGAATTTTACTTTATGATCAAAACAACTTGTCATGGTCTAGAAATTATTTTAAATTTATAGTTTTACAATCTGCAGTTAATGAAGTTTACAGTTTAACTGCAGTTTACAAAGTGGCCCTATAGGCCAGATTGGACCCTCTGGAGGGCCGGCTTTGGCCCGTGGGCCGTATGTTTGCCCCCCCTGGACTCACCTCTATGCGGCGCCGGGCCTCCTCCACCGGGACCGTGTTGTGTCCTCGGTGTTCCTCCGTCACACAGTCCTGACAGACGCAGCAGCCGTCGGCGCAGCAGAACAGCTCCAGGGGCCACTTGTGGCTCTCGCAGGTCCGACGCTCGATGTCCCTCAGCGGCTCCACCAGACGGTGGTTCTGGAACTTGGGGTTCTCCAGGTGAGGCCGGAGGTGGGCCTCGCAGTACGACACCAGGCAGGTGAGGCAGGACTTCAGGGCCTTGCAGGGGCTCTCGATGCAGGAGTCGCACACCACATCATCGGGGCCCAGCGGCTCCTCCTTCACCTCCTTCACCTCCTCCTTCTCCTCCTCCTTCACCTTCTCCTCCTTCACCTCCTCCCTCTCCTCCTCCTTCACCTCCTTGTCTTTGGGCTCCTCATCCTCCTTCCTGTCGTCCTCGGACTCCTTCAGGTCTTCTTGGATCTTCACCTCCTCCTGACTCTGCTGCTCCTTGCTGCTGATCTCAGGAGCCTCCGGGGCCCCGTTGTGTTTCTGACAGTCCGGACCTCCTTTATCGCAGGCTGAAGGTTCGACTCCGCTCAGCTCACCTGAGCAGCTGCCGCACGGCTGTTTGGTTTCCTCTGCTGCTGGATCTGCCATGATTCCTCTCTGAGCCGCTGCTGCTTCTGACAGCCGGCAGTTCCTGGATCTCCCTGAAGAGCTGTGAAGCCACACCTAGATGCTGAGAACGTCAGCCGCCCGCCCCTCAGCTCCAAACACAGAAACACCCACAATCAGAGCGAAGCTGCAGGGTGGAGCCCAGCAAAGAGGTGTAGGGTTGCATTCCCCCACATGCTCCATGTTTGAACATGAACTGAAAATTGTAACTTCTGCAATCAGTAAACAGCAGCTCCTCTGTTTGTACTCACCCTCTGATGAACTCAAGTACGCATTGTTCCTCCAAACGATCAGACAGTCCTGACAAAAACCACCTCTGCAGCCTTTTGTCTGCTCACCTGCTTCCTGTTTCACATGTAAATAAGTTGAAAGTCCAGAAGGAAATGCAAACAGACTGGATCCGGCCTGATGCTGCCACCAGGTGTCCACAGATTCACTCTGATCTGGACTAAAAGTTCCTCCCAGAAATGAAAAACAGCCAAGTGACATTTAGTGGTCTGTTTCTGTTTCACATCACAGGAAGAATCAGCCAATCAGATCAGACCTCACTGCTCCTTTATGTGTTAAAATAAACCTAACAGTGATCTCTGTAAATGCCAACACTGAAGAAAGCTCATTTAGTAGTGTCAAATCTTTCATAAAAGCAACTAGAGGAAGAAAACACAATGAAATGATGAGGAAAAAGGCCAGAATGGGAGGAAATATAAGTATTTTCAGATCTAAACTAACAAGACTTTTCACCGCCCCAATAAAACCTGTCTGGCTCTGACACTTTAAGCTGTAAATTTAACTGCCTCATTTTTTTCTGTGTTTCAAGGCTTTAACACGCAGAAAACCAGGAGAACAGTATATTATATAATGTTAAGAGCACTGTAAGGTTGCAAACAGTAATTTTTTTCATCATCAGTACACGTGATAATTCCTTTTTTTAAATAACTGACTGATTCTTCAGTGTATAAAAGCTCAGAATAGCTTCATATTGCATTAATCTCTTATTGTGACGAAGCAGCAGGCAAAATTAAACGATGTTGAGTCATAGAAAACTGGAAAAACCAGTAAATGGATCCGTCTTTTGTCCTTTTAAATACCGGTTCTGCTGCACTGTCTCACATTTAGTTGACTTTTTTGTTATTTGGGACTCAAAACTAAGTTTGGTAGAAAGAGTTTGGCAGAATTTTAAGAATTTTGAATGTTTTCAGACCCCAAATCTCCTGATATCTCCAGAAATAAAACTCCAACAGTCGTGAACTTTGCTGAGGACACAGACAGAAGAGTTTCCTGTAGATAAAAATGACCAAATGACTTCAGTGGAGGACATTATTTTAATTATCGGCCCTTAAAAATGAGGAAGGAAGTGCAGAATATTCCAACTCTGGTGGTATTGTGGTCGCAGAAAGTTACTGAGAGAATAAAAATACAGCATTTGTTCGACATTTCACCAACTTTTGAGGCTCTAACATCTGTAGAATTTGATCTAAGTGCAAGTATGACAAGGCAAAGTTGCACTTTTTTTTTTGCTATTTTGACTTGAAACTGTTCCTAACCGCAGAAAGTTCCTGTAAGTGTATAGATATGGATGGATCCATATTTCTACATAGAATACAGTCTTTAGTCAACATTTCACCAACTTTTGAGGCTATTTTGACTTGAAACCTGTTCAAAATGAGTAGAAATTGTCCCAAATAACTTGAAAGTCATCCAAAATGACTCAAAAATGGTCTAAAAATGCAATTGTCCAAAACGACAATAATGAATAGTTATTGGACTTTGAAAATGGAAGGAAGTGCAGAATAGGCTGGTAGTGTCCCCAGAAAGTTCACGTAACCGTATATAAATGGATGGATCCATTATTCATCCATTATTCCTACTAAAAATACAGTCTTTGGTGGACATTTCATCAACTTTTGAGGCTCTAACTTCAGTAAAAATTTTACATGTGGCAAGTTTGGCAAGACAAAGTTCCAGTTTTTACATATTTTGACAAAATGTTGATGTTGACTCATTGGCAGACGCACAGAAACTGGAGTGTATATGAATTTATCATGAGGAGAAGACAATACAAACTAGATATACGACCAACAGAGACATGCAAATGAATGAAATGTCAATCCACTGAGGACTGACGACTCTTTCGCATTTTCTCTAGTTGCGTTTCGTGCAGCATTGATCATGATGTCTTGCGATAAATATGACATTTACTGTGACGTTTGTTGAGTTAACATCAATCTTCTGTTAAGTGTTCATTTCAAGTATCTGTATGGGAACATTCAATCTGGCAAAATAAGCCTCATGTTAAATTTCAACATGAAGACAACATGGAAGCAGGTTGTAACTTTGCACATTTAATACCAACATATAGACATCTATGAACACCAATTATTGTCTCCTATCAATGAAATTACATCATCATTTTGTCAAAATAGCGAAAAACTGCAACCTTTTCTTGTCAAACTTTCCGCACATCAGATTCTACTGATGTTAGAGCCCCAAAAGTTGGTGAAATGTTGACCAAAGTCTGTATTTTTAGTAGGAATAATGGATGAATAATGGATTCATCCATATATGTACACTTACAGGAACTTTATGGGTCCATAATACCACTATAGTTGGAATATTCTGCACTTTTGTCTGTTTTCAAAGTCCAATGATTATTCATTATTGTCATTCTGGACAATTTTGAGTCATTTTAGACAGTTTTCAAGTTATCTGAGACAATTTCTACTCATTTTGAATACTGTTCAAGTCAAAATAGCAAAAAAGTGGATTATTGCCAATCTTGCCACGTCAAATTCTACTGATGTTAGAGCCTCAAAAGTTGGTGAAATGTTGACTAACGTCTGTATTTTAGTAGAAATATGGATACACCCAAATATATACACTTACAGGAACTAAATGGGGCCATAATACCACCGTAGTTTGAAAATGTTGCACTTTTTTTCTATTTTAAAGCACCAGTAATTAAAAATGTGTCCTCTGCTGATGCCATTTGATAATTTGAATCTACTAAAAATTATTCTGTGTCCCCATCAAGTTTACTGACTATGGCAGTTTTATTTCTGGAGATATTGAAACCTCCCATGGTTTCTCAACTAATATGTAATTTAGAGGTCTGAAATTATGTGAAATTCTTAAAATTCAGCCAAAATATCTGACAGAAACTTAGTTTTGGGTCCCAGATACAAGTAAAATGAAAACTTTAAGGTGCACTGACTAATATTTCTTGAATAGTGATGAAATGACTGCATGTAATGCAAACTCTGCAGCTCTAAGGAGCATTTTAGCCTCTTTCAGCTCATTGTTTTGGTCAAACTGCAGCTTTAACGTTTTGTCTAATGGTTTCCAGATGTAGCAGACAGAAGTTTTAGGGGGCAAAACTCCAATAAACCAACAGAACACAATGTTCTCAGCATCAAACAGTAGAAAAACACAGGTAGCAACTGCTGGTGGCCACAGTGAAGCATTTAACAGCTAAAAATACTCAAGAAACCACAAACAAAGCTGAAAATAAGCAAATATTGGACTTAAAGTCATCAGGTGGCCAAAAACTAAAGCACAACTGTTTGTGTTTGTGGCTTCTGCTGCCCCCAAGTGGCTAAAATATTAATTTATGCTGCTTTAAGTATTTATTGTTTACGTTTATTGACTTTAAGCAACTAATTGGTTCACCAGAATTTAGTTTATATATATATATATATATATATATATATATATATATATATATATATATATATATATATATATATATATATATATAAACTAAATTCTATATATATGTATGTATGTATGTATGTATGTATATATATATATATATATATATATATATATATATATATATATATACATACATACATACATACATATATATAGAATTTAGTTTATATATATATATATATATATATATATATATATATATATATATATATATAAACTAAATTCTATATATATGTATATATATATGTATGTATGTATGTATGTATGTATATATATATATATATATATATATATATATATATATATAAAAAAAATATGTCAGTATGTTGGAATAAAAGACAGTAAAACAATGTTTAAATCATTAAATTCATGTTAAAATTTATTCTCAGAAAGAAAACAAACACTAAAACACATTCATGTCCTTTAGTCTTGTAGCTACAGATGTTGCTCAGGATATTGCATTGATGAAAACAAAAACTAGTTGAGTGTCTGTCAGTGCAGGAAAACAGGGATCTGCCTCATGAAGCAGCATTATTACCACTGATTATTGTGCTTTTTGTATATATTGTATTATATTATATCCTCTATTTTCACTTTGTGGATCATCAAGCATCATTTTAACTTAACATGTTTTTTTATGTTTTTCTGCTGAATTTCACTGTGAAAATTGCTGAATTTAAGTGACATCAACTACAGTTTTCCTATTAATTTAAGCTGGCTTGGTCAGTTCTTTTCATTTAAACTGAGTTGTTATTATCAGAGCACTTTAGAACTCCTGAGTATGAGTTTTTCTAATTTTTAAATAATGACTTTCAACAAAACTAGTAGAGATTCACCTTTTTATAGATTTTTTGTAGTGCTTCTTATCATTTTTTTTTGGTTATTTTTTTTTGCAAATTAGTCACTTACTAGGTTAAATAAACATGAAAACAACAGAGTAAAATAAGAAAAAATAGAATGCTATAGTTATTTTTCATTAAAACAGTTTTCCTTAAATTAACCACAACTAATCCAGCAACTTAACATATTAAAATCATGTATTTGAGCCTATAAAATACCTGCATATACACCATTTTAACAGTATAATATTGGTAGTTATTTCTGTATAGAGTTTATACTGCATGTGTGTTTTGTTTTTTGTTTTGTTTTATAAGGTTGCTGCATTTTAACGCTGCAAAAAATGAGATTCCCAGCAAGAATCAGCATCTTATTAAACTCTGAATCTTTCCTTGTTGCAGGTAAATATTAAATCAGCAGTGAGGAGCTTCAATAAACTGGGCTGTATTTGCTTCATGAGACAGACCCTGGGTCAGTTCAAGTGCTCCCAGTGATCACAATCAGCTCAGCGGTTGGTTTATCTTTGTGTTAAATCGTCTCTAGAAGTGCAGGATATTCATTAATTCATTGATTCAGAGTCTGTTCTGTGTGTCCGAGGCTCAAACCTGAACTCCGGAGGCTGAAACGTTCCTGCTTGAGAGTCCGAACGGTTTGTTCTTCCTCCTCCTTGGTCACTGGACCCCGACCAGCTCGGTGATGGGCGGCGCGAACACCATCAGCTCCTGGTACCTGTTGAAGAAGAGCTGCAGCCTGGACAGGTAGCCGTCCTCCTGGTAGGGAAGCTGCTTCTCCGTCAGGTACTTGGACACGACGGGCTTCACCTGGACGACACAAACACGATGACAGGTGTGAAAACTAACGAGTCTGATGGGCTTTTAAGGAAATGAAGTGTTTAAATCAGGAACCATCTGTGTTTATATGGTGTCATAATAATAATAATGAACTTTATTTCGATACCAGATTTCATAAGTGGAGCTACTAAAACATTAAAATACACAAAGCATTAGAAAACAACAATAAAACATTAAAGGAAGACAATAAACAACAGTAAAGACAGAGCAGTGTTAAAAACATCAGAAAAGGAATAAATGTTGTATAAATGCTTTTATTTTGCTATTGAACTCTTGTACATTATTTCCACGACACAAAATTTTTTTAAGATTTGTACATTCTTATTTCACAGAGGACATTTTTACTTAGAGTATATATTACACTTATTATGTATTTAGCAATTAAATGTTTTTCTTCTCATGCATTGTGCATTTTAGATTTTTCTTCTCGTGCGTTTTGCATTTTATATCGACCAGGTCATTATTGAAATAATGACAACTAGTTCTCAAGTAACTTACCTGGTAAAATAAAGGTTAAATTAAAAAAAATTTATTGTACATTTTGCATTGTATATTTTTCTTTTTGTGCATTTTGCATTTCATATTTTTCTTCTCATGCATTTCGCATTTTATATTTTCCTTATTATGCATTTTACATTTTTGCTATTGTGCATTTTGCATTTTATATTTCTTTTATTTTGCATTTTCTATTTTTTCTTATTGTGCATTTTACTATGCAAATGCCATTGATGTACTAAACTCAGGACACATTAAATAACTAGTGTTTAATGAGTTTTATTGGATGGTTTTATGAATGCTTTTTTTCTGAATGTTTTTATACTGATGGTCTTACATGTTTTTTTGTTTGATGTTATGTTATTTTTTTTTACTTTATTGTTTTGTTATGCACTTAAATGACTGCACTTTCAATTTCATTATTCTCATACAATAAAGACATTCTGATTCTGATTTAGTATTTTTTTTAATTGTGCATTTTATATTTCTTTTATTGTGCATTTTATATTTTGTTCAACCGTAATTTCAAGTGTTGAATGCTATCGGTTGTGAAATTTTACTTTGATTTGCTATGATGCGTTTTCATCAGTCTATAACATCTATAAGCATCTTCTCATGTAAAATTAAGACGAGAAATTTTATTATAAATACACAAAATTACTGTATTTGTATGAGACTGTTATTTTACAGTATTTTCCTGCACCCCAGCTGCTCTAACAGCCAGGTTTCTTTTTTTTTTTTTACATTTTTTTTTTGGTAGCTGGAGAGATTTATATACCTCCTCCACTGGATACTTCCTGACTTCAAATAAAAAGTAAAGACTGACAGTATTGATGTCATGTATGCTGTGTTTTTAATTAATAAGAAGAAATAAATGAAAAACTAGAGTACAGTAAACGTGGGAGGAGAGTAGTCTGAATAAAAGAAATAAAAATGACTAGATGTTATGACCCGACTCAAAGTGGCCACAACAAAAGGAGAGACACACAAAGTATAAAGATTAATAGCTTATTTTCATTAAATCAAATAAAATAAAAGCCAAAATAGTATGGGGTTAGTTAATTATCCAGAGTGTTAACGAAGTCGGCAGGTTAATTTCTCTGCTCTGAATAAAGATCTGGAGGGTCAATAACTGAAGGTGGGGATTAATCAGAAAGGAATCCTGTGAATCTTTTTACACCAGGACTCATTTTTTGGGAAAAATAAGTGATAATTAAAAAGCCAAAAAGATAAATAATTAGCTGACAGTAGAAAACTAATAATAGAATAGAAAATAAAAACAAATAATTAGATAATGGGTTAAAGTGAATGAAAAAGAAAAATGAAAAATTTAATTAATTAGCTAATCGATAAAAAACAATAATGACAAAATAATAACTATAGATTGGATGAAAAAAAATGCAATTTTTCTAACCCTAATCAAATCATTTTTCAAATATATATTAAAATAAATAAATGCATAGCTAACAAATTTTTTAAAAATTATGAAATGAAAACAAAAAAACCCCACAAATAAAATAAATGAGTGGACAATAGATAAAAGTAATGAATAAATAATTATCTAAAAGCAGCTACTACAAAGTTTACATTATGTATTAATGAATAACCCGCTTCTATAGCAACTACAAATAACCAAAAGGTCAAGCTTCAGCTACCGAAAGAGATCTTTTATGGAAACAAAAACAAACATTTGAATCCAGATGTTTAAAAATTTGAAATTCTTGTTATTTCTGGTGCTATTTTTTGCAGCAAACAGCTACAGAAAAATACAAAGTGACATTAATGTCACACACAAACACTGATTGAAGCTTGAAAAAGGTCAGAAAATCTCAACTTTAACATCTGAGAAACCCTAGTAAACTTTATTATCATTATTCTGACCACATTCATGTCTGTTTCCAGTAAAGACATTCTTAGTTCACTTTTTTCATCATTAAATGTTGGTATGAGCAGGAAAGACACTTTATTTATATCTACTAATCCCACTGAGAATCCTCGCTGCTCTTTCTGGGAATAAATAAATGATTCAATCACTATCTGTGGTTCTGAGATGTTTACATGAGGAGCTCAGCTGAGGTTTTTAACATCATTCTTTCCTGCTGTGTTTTCATTAAATCAAACTTTCCAGTGAAAGTTCCTGCAGCAGCACAAGGAGCTGAACGCTGAGTAGAACCTGATAACATGAAGTTATTTACAGTCTGGACCTGAGAAATCTCACCTTCAGACACATGTTGTCGGACAGGAAGGGGAAGAGGTGATGCTCCACGTGGCAGTTGATCAGCGAGTGTCCGAACATCCAGTCCAGCAGCGGGTTACGAGGAAGGTTCAGGACTCCGTGGGTCATCTGGTAAATCCTCTTTGGACGGCGAGTCGGAGAAAACATCGGCAGACCGATGTGCTGCGATAAGAGACAGATTTAATAAGCTTCTGTCACGTAATTATCACGTTACACGGAGAAATGTAGTTTATTTATTTATGACGACACTGGTGAAAAAGAGGCTACATTAGAGATCTTTGTGTGAATTTGGCACAAAAGTAATACTCTAGACTGAGGATTTATTTCATATTTAATATTTTAGACTAGTGGAGATATTCTGGGGTAGCTCGACAAATGTGAAAAAAATTTTATTTTATTTAAAAAAAAAAAAAAAAAAAAACAACAACATATTATAATAGAAATCACGGGAAAACTAGCATTGAGAAGTTGAAATAATTTGCTATAATTAATGAATATATGATTATATATTATTATATTTCTAATTTTAGCCAATAGTAAAATAATAATAAATCATTATCTAGTTAAATTAGTTTATTGAAAAATAATAATAGGAAAAAAAAGAAATAATTAGGAAATGAATAAAAAAATTCATATGAAAAATTATTGATAATTAAAAAGCTTAAAAAAATAAATAATTAGCTGATGGAAGATAAATAATAATAAAATAGAAAATAAAAAACCAGTAATTAGTAAAAAATTAATAATTAGATAATGGGTTAAAGTGACGAACAAACTGTTTAGTTAATTAGCTAATGGATAAAAAAAATTTTAAAAAATGTTTTTTCAATTAATTATAAAATAATAATGAATCATTATCTAGTTAAAATAATAAAAAAAAGTTTTAAAAAACAAACAATTAGCTAATGGACAAAAAAATTCATTACAAATACAGCTGATATTTAAAAGGCTAAAAAAAATTAATAAATAGCTGATGGAAGAAAATTAATAATAAAATGGAAAATAAACAAACAAGTAATTAGTAAAATCTAAATAATTACATGATTGGTTAAAATGATGATTACGAAGTTGAATTAATTACCTAATAAAAAAATGTATTACAAAAATAATTGATAATTAAAAAGATAAAAAAGATAAATAATTAGCTGATGGAAGAAAAAATAAAATAGAAAATAAAAATTAAAAAAAATCTTTAAAAAATTAGATAATAGATTAAAGTGATGAATAAAAAGTTTCATTAATTAGCTCATGGATTAAAAAAAATCATTAAAAAATAATCCAATGGTTAAAAAAATGCAATTTTATGAAATAATAATTAAATCATAATAAAAAATAAAATTTCTTGAATACATATTGAAATAAATAAATGCATAGCAAACAAATACAAAAAATTTAATGAAAACAAAAAATAACACAATAAATAAATAAATAAATAAATAAATAAATAAATAAATAAATAAATAAATAAATAAATAAAGAGATAAAAGATAAAAGTAATGAATAAATAATTCACCCAGAATGGTCGAGCTTCAGCTACTGAAAGTGGTCCTTTATGGAAACAAAACCAAACATTTGAATCCAGTTGATTGAAGTGTTCAAAAAATATGATAATGACCACTTTTATTGTGTTACTTAACGTATTTGGAAGATGACATGTCAGTGAAGGTGGGGAAAAACAAACAAGCAGAAACAACAGTATTGTACTGACAGATGTTTGCTTTGTTGGGTTAAATTAATTCCTCCAAACAAACCAAAACAAGTAGAAAACTGCTGCCACTGGTTACAAACTAAAGGAGCATCAAGTGTTCAGAATACTTCTTCTGTAGTGTCAGTGTGTGAACCAGAATCAAAGGTCGTCTTCGGCTCTGAGTTCAGGTTAAAAAGACAGAACGTCGGCCAACAACAGCATCAGGAGACCTGAAGACCAGATCTTCAGTCGACCCCCCCCACAGAGAACAAACACCGTCCAGATCCGTGTTTTCTAATCCACACTTTGATCAGAACAATGACCTGCAGGACTCCATCTGGGAAAATCATGCATGAATTGTTCCTCTTTATCCCGTTAGTTCGCTCTGTTCTCAACACAAAGCTGCATTCAGCCCCAGTTTCTCAAAAGGTCTTTTTACCCGACCAGTTCTCAGGACCGTCTGAACCAAACTGTGAGAACCGAACACACATGTAAAATATTTCATGAGCTCTCAGAGGAAAGTGGAGTTAGAAATCCAAACAACGTTGATAAAATATGTGGAAAATGTGAGAGCCTGGATCAGTTTGTCTGACTCAAAAAAGACTCAATATTTGTCACACTTAACATTTCTTCATTATGAGGTCAAGTTTAAACTAAAATATCTCAGTGTTTTGGTATCAAGCCTCGTCAAGGAGTTTAATAGATCATGGCCCATGGCTGTTATTTATGAACTTTTTCCATATTCTAACAATCTTAGAACTTTTACTTCTTCACATCCTCTTTCTTCTGCCATTATGGAGAATTTTCCAATTATTTAAACACTAGGGCTGCAGCGATCGATTATTTTATCAATAATATATATATCAACATATATAGTATAGTACAAGACACAAAAGGATGCTGAAATGATTCAAAAATAGCACAAGACACAAAAATGACACAAAAAGACACAAAAGAATGCTAAAATACCACAACATTTTCATAATGATGCAAAATGATAAAAAAAACACACGAAAATATGCTCAAATAATTTTTTAAAAAATGTCAAAAAGACAAAAAAGGTACTTAATTTTTAAAAATGACACAAAAAGACACAAAAGAATGCTAAAATAACCCAAAAATGACACTAAAAGACACAAAAATGACACAAAAGGATGCTTAAATGAGACAAAAAATACACAAAAAACACAAAAATGACACAAAACCACAGAAAAATTACAGAAAACGACAAAATCTTGAATCTTGAGAAAAATTGCACAAAAGGATGCTAAAATTCCACGAAAATGACAGAACAATGCAAAACGATAAAAATGACACAAAAATATGCTCAAAGAACAAAAACGACACAAAAGGATGCTTAAGTAACTAAAAAAAATGACACAAAAACTCAGAAAAATGACACAAAAAGACACAAAAATGACACAAAAGAATACCAAAACAACACAAAAATGACAAAAAGATGCAAAATGACTCTAAAAAGACACTAGTCCAACGAGTCAAAGGATGCATTAAACCTCCTGTTTGTGTGACGAAGCGAGTTTGAAGCTAGATATTCCATTAAAAATCAGCCGTCTCCAGCTAGAATAGTCATTTACCACATTAACAATGTCTAGACTGGATTTATCATTCATTTCATGTTATCTGCACTGAAAAAGAATTACTTTCTTTCAAAAAAAAGGACATTTCGAAGTGATACCAAACTTTTGAATGGTAGTGTTCATTGTTTTAATGACTTCAAAGCCTTTTTGTTAAAGAAAAGTAAAGTGAATTGTGTGTTTTTCCTTCTCTGCAGATGTTCTCACCTGGAAGATGTTGACGTGGATGTACGGAACGGAGAACATGGCCCTGCAGACCAGCATGCAGAGCAGAGCGCTGAGCGGCGACGTGAAGCCGGAGACGTTGATCAGCAGCCAGTACTGGGAATACAGGCCCAGCGTTACCATGGCAACAGTCCTGAACACCAGCACCGCCGAGTGACCCCTGAGGTGAGCTGCAGAAACACCAGACAATCAGAAAGCTTCACACCGGTGAGAATAAACTCACACTGAGGCGACGAGACGAGCTCGCACCGAGGCTCCAGGAGGATCAGAGAGTGTCTCGACTTTATGCCGATTATCACGTTCGACGGGGAAATATTTCCTACCGAGGGCGACTAGCGGGGTGATGACGGGGACGGCCAGCGGGGCGATGAACAGGTAGATGGACCGAGACAGGAAAGGCACCTTCCAGACGCTGGAGTCGCCCAGGCCGATGACGTTGGTGTGAGCGTGGTGCATCTTGATGTGACCCTTAACGCCAGCCGGAGCCGAGAACGAGCCGCAGATCTGAGAGGACAAAAAACAAAATCTGAGGAGATCAATAATCCAGCAGGGAAATCAAGACTGCTAGAACTACATGCTGTCAGTGTTTGCTTTGGATAGCAGCCAGCAGGACGGAACAGGAGGTCACTGGGACAGTTTGTTTTTTCTGAGTCGATAAAAACCCACAGGTGAGTTCAGAAGTTCATCTTCCTGCTGCGACAGTTTATCAAAGGAAACTTTAAAAACCTGCTGACATCTATTATCTGGAAACTGTTTCAAAGGTCAAACTCTGGTAGGAAATTATTTTATCACTTTATTGAATCTTAATGACACTCTGAGCCTGATTCAGTCACAACTAGAGTTTATAACCAGCTGGTTTAAAAAGACACTGGAAAGAATTAATGTTTTTAACAGTTATTTTTAAAGCAGTTTACTGTCATTTCTCACATTTTTCCTGTTTGGATTTTATTGTATTTAACATTATTTTACAGATATTTAACATTATTTGATATAGGTATATAAAAGGTTGAAAAATGATACATAATTTTAATTATTATTTTACAGATTTTCCCGGTTTGGATAAATTAACATCACAGAAATCCATCCATCCATTATCTATACACCGCTTAATCCTCACTAGGGTCATTGGGGGGGCTGGAGTCTATCCCAGCTGACTCAGGTGAAGGCAGGGGACACCCTAGACAGGTCACCAGTCTGTCGCAGGGCCACATACAGAGACAAACAATCACTCTCACATTCACAACTACGGGCAATTTAGAATGATCAATTAACCTCAGCATATTTTTGGACTGTGGGAGGAAGCCGGAGTACCCGGAGAAAACCCACGCATGCACAGGGAGAACATGCAAACTCCATGCAGAAAGATCCCGGGAAAGCCGGGACGCGAACCAGGGACCTTCTAGCTGCAAGGCGAAAGTGCTAACCACTACGCCACTGTGCAGCCCTCTCTGAAATCAATTCCTGAAATTAAATAAAATTAAATTAAACCCCAATAAAACAGAATTCCTCCTCATCGACACCAAATCCACCCTATCTAAAGCTGACAGTTTCTCCTTCTCCATTGACAGCTCCCCAGTCTCCACCTCTCCTCAGGTTAAGAGTCTGGGTGTCATCCTCGATAGCACACTATCATTTCATTCACACATCAATAACATCATCCAATCTGCTTACTTCCATCTACGTAATATCAACCGTCTCCGCCCCTCCCTCACTAACCACACCACCTCCATCCTTGTGCACAGCCTCGTCACCTCACGCCTGGATTACTGTAACTCCCTTCTGTTTGGCCTCCCTCATAAGTCCCTCCATAAACTTCAACTCGTTCACAACTCTGCCACCCGTATCATAACCCAAACCCCCTCCTACCACCGCATCACCCCATCCTGCAAGAACTACACTGACTCCCAAGCAAGCAAAGAATTCAATTCAAAATCCTTCTGTTCAACTTCAAGTCCATCCATCACCTCGCTCCTTCATACCTCTCCGACCTCATCTCTGTCATCACTCCATCCCGCCCCCTCAGATCTTCCTCCTCCATCCACTTTAATGTCCCCTTCGCCCGTCTCAGAGCCTTCAGCCGCTCTGCTTCCCAGCTTTGGAACTCACTTCCCCCGGATATCAGAAACTGTGACACCTTCCCAATTTTCAAATCCAAAAACAAAACTCACCTGTTCAGGACTACATACTCCCTCACACCCTAACCTCACTGTGCCACACCTCTTTGGTGTTCTTTGTTTTATTCTTGTTATTGATATTTTTTATTGTATAGTTTTTAATTATTGTTGTTGATTTTTATGCTTCTGTGAAGTGTCCTTGTGTTCCTTGAAAGGCAATTTAAATAAAATATATATATATACATATAAAATAAAATAATAATACATACATACATACATACATACATACATACATACATACATATATATATATATAATAGTACACACAAAGTATTCATTTACACATTGCTACTTCAGGGGTTTTTTTAAATTTTATTTTTTTTTTTTTTACAGTGCAGGGCCCAATTGCTCAAAAAGTTTAGAAAAAGCATGTTTTGCTTTTCAGGATTAAACTATCTGTTTTACTTTAATGCCAGTTCTTTGAATTGACGGTGGATTGCATTACTCTGACATAGATACCAGAAAAATAAGTGATTACATAAGTACTCGCCCTCTTTAAAGGGGCTTATCTAAATTCAACAGCTGCAGCCAATTGGTGCGAGACGTTACACAATTGTTTGTTATTCCTGAAAAGAGTTCACTAGAACAGAACACCAGAGCCGGTGGTTAAAATCAACTGCAACAAAGTTCTTTTATCTAATATCCAAACTTGAGCATTTTGTCCATCAGACTAGATGCTATGCTCAGTCAAGCACTGCCCATTATCACAAATACACCATCACCACTGTGAAGCATGGTGGTGGCAGCATCATGATGTGAAGCATGGTGGTAGCAGCATCATGATGTGAAGCATGGTGGTGGCAGCATCATGGCATAAAGCATGGTGGTAGCAGCATCATGATGTGAAGCATGGTGGTGGAAGCATCGTGATGTGAAGCATGGTGGTGGCAGCATCATGATGTGGAGCATGGTGGTAGCAGCATCATGATGTGAAGCATGGTGGTGGAAGCATCATGATGTGAAGCATGGTGGTGGAAGCATCATGATGTGAAGCATGGTGGTGGCAGCATCATGATGTGGAGCATGGTGGTAGCAGCATCATGATGTGAAGCATGGTGGTGGAAGCATCGTGATGTGAAGCATGGTGGTGGCAGCATCATGATGTGGAGCATGGTGGTGGCAGTATCATGAAGCATGGTGGTGGCAGTATCATGAAGCATGGTGGTGGCAATATCATGAAGCATGGTGGTGGCAGTATTATGAAGCATGGTGGTGGCAGTATCATGATTTAAAGCATGGTGGTGGCAGTATCATGATGTGAAGCACGGTGGTGGCAATATCATGAAGCATGGTGGTGGCAGCATCATATTTTCCATATTAACATAACATCTGCAGCTACAGATCTATAGATATTAAAATAATACCTCTCTCCAGATGTTTACCGATTATCTCAGTTAATCCCTGCAGATCTCACCTCAATGAAAAAGACGGCCCAGAACTTGGCCCAGGCCTGAGACTCGCTCAGCGCCCCGTGGCTGGCCAGGTGAGTCCCTTTGATGGTGATGATGCCGTGAGCCACGCCCATCAGCAGCACGCCTGCTGAAAACCACAGAAAGTGGGAGGAGCCAAGTAACAAGAAGGCTGCAAAACAGAAAGCAGAGAATAACTATCACTGTTCTGAAGTACAGGTAAATGTAAGAAGGTAAGGACACTACAGGTACTCGGTCTTTCTCTCCATTTACTTTACAATATTTCTACTTCCTCGTCTTATGTCAGGATCTATTAGGTCCTTCTACAAGGCTTGTACATGTTCTTTTATTTTGTAGAAGTTTGCTTCTTCTGATGTCTTGCTGTTAAACATGTCTATGATAGCATCTCTCAACAGAATCCAGAACAACAATGCAAAGTAGCACTTATGGCTAACTTAGCTTGTTAAGTTTTTCTACAACAGGAATGAAAACAAGGCTTCTATGATCACTATTTTACATACACAGAGGTTAAAATTGTACAATGTAAAAGCAGCAGTTCATAGTGATTAAGCCTCCAATATTTAGTTTTTTTTTGTCCCACCTTACAGAGGATTGTAGCATCTTTTAGCTCACTGCTTTGGTTTTAAACCAATGCTTAGATTCATATACTGAGGCACAACTTGGAAAACAAGTGAAACATGCTTTATATAGTTAGGATTTTTAGGTTAGGTTAGGTTCTTTTCAACAACCTTAAAGCTTTACATAGTTTTGTGGTAGGTCATAGATGTTTTGTAGGGTGACGGTGACATCATTGCTTGATTTTCAAAAGGAAAACAACTTTTGTTGCACTAAACACAATAAAATAACCAGAAATGAAATAAACCATGATGTGAAGCATGGTAGTGGCAGTATCAGGTTGTGAAGCATGGTGGTGGCAGTATCATGATGTGAAGCATGGTGGCGGCAGTATCGTGATGTGAAGCATGGTGGGGAAGATTTGTTTTCTATATTATTTTCACATCTGCAGCTACAGATCTGCAGATGTGAAAATAATACTTATCTCAAGAAAATTACTTTTGTTGCAATAAATACAATAAAATGATCAGAAATTAAATCAACCCGTTGAAATCAACCACAAAAAAAAAACATATTTATGATTTGCAGAAACTTCTTATGACCTATGTGGTGATGATAAGTGATGATTTACTCTTCAGCACCCTCTAATGTGGCAGCAGCAAATAAGGTAGTCAGGTTAAGTAGTTATGGAAGTCGGGGTTGATGGATGGGTCGATAAAAATAAAATGCTTATCTATAACACTGCTCCTGTTTATCATTGTAACCTTGACATTGAGACTTCTAACGTTTAACCAACAAATCAGTCAAACTTTATCTATACAGCATGTTTCGTACAGGGTCCTGACATGTACTGGAAGCTTAAAAAAAATCCTGATAGACTGAGGTAACATAAAATATTAAATGAAATATAGGTGAAAATGAATGTTGTATGAAAAATATATGTATTTAAAAATTCTGGTATTATATTAGTCAATTTATTTCATATTTTCAGTAATTTATTGAACTTTTATGTTATTGTTTTTCTTCTTTTGGCAAATTAACTGAACAATACAACAGTAAAAAGCTCTGGAAAGAAAAGCAACAGGATGTGAAGCATGCTGGTGGCAGCATCATGATGTGGAGCATGGTGGTGGAAACATCACGATGTGAAGCATAGTGGTGGCAGCATCATGAAGCATGGTGGTGGCAGCATCATGATGTGAAGCATAGTGGTGGCAGCATCATGAAGCATGGTGGTGGCAGCATCATGATGTGAAGCATGGTGGTGGCAGTATCATGATGTGAAGCATGGTGGTGGCAGTATCATAATGTGAAAAATATATTTAATATTAGTCAATTTAATTCATATTTTCAGTAATTTATTGTACTTTTCTGTTATTGTTTTTCCACTTTTAGCAAATTCATTGAACAATACAACAGTAAACAGCTCTGGACAGAAAGGCAGCAAAAAAAAGCATCGATTTATTGAACGGGTTTAATGTGGACTTTAACTGACCTCATCGTAACGTACTGTTTGAACACTAATCTGAGCCGCCATGACGGACAGGAAGATCAGGTGAAGGAAGAAAACCTAATCCTCCACTTGTATCTGACACCGTGTCATCACTGTGTGTTTGTTTTATTTACATTTATCTGCAGCTTCTACAGTTTTTATCTGTATTCAATGATTTAAACCACCTGGTTAAACAGACATGAAGTCAGATCTGAACTTTTCAACTTTAGTAACTTCCCCGGCTGGTTTTAGGTAACGTTCTTTTCCTAACCCCATAAAAAAACTGTGCTAATATGATGCACCTCTGATTTCAAAGCAGCCTATTTGGAGGTGATAAGTCTCCAGCTCCATGTTACACAATGTCAGCTTCACTCTACAGCTGAATCCAACTCGGGAGGAAAAATATACACAATATATCCCCTTTGCACCCCACAAGTTGTATCCTTTTCCACAGTGTAAGCCAGGAGTGTCAAACATGCGGCCCACGGGCCAAAACTGGCCCTCCACAGGGTCCATTCCGGCCCTCAGGACGACTTTGTAAAAATTACAGAGAAGACATTAACTGCAAATTGTGAATTTGTAAAACTGTAAATTGAAAATAACTTTGAGACCAAGTTGTTTTGATCATAAAGTAAAATACTAGATTGTTCATTGTTTTGTCATTTTGTGTCTCGTTTTTGTAATCTACTGTCTAATTTTTGTCATTTGTCCATTTTTTGTCACTTTATGACTTTTTTGTCTAATTGTTTGTCTCTTGTTTGTTTTTTGTGTCGTTTGTCTCATTTTGCATCTCATATTTGCAATATTTTGTCTTGTTTTTGTTGTTTTTTGTCTTTTTTTGTCTGACTTTTGTCATTTTGATCATTAAGTAAAATACTACATCGTTCAGTTCCTGATAGATATGACTAAATGTTGTGTTCCTTTGTAGACACTGTGATCTGGAAGTTGTCATGTGTAAATGATAAACTGAAGCTGAATGTTGCTGAAATTGAACTTATTTTTCTTAAGAAATTCCAGGTTGTTCGTAATGTTTATTAAAAAGATACTTCCTTAAATGTTAACATTTTCAGAATGTACTTTGCTGCACTAAAACAAAGGAAAAATGTGGAGTTGTGGTTATTTATAGGAGCTGAATGTGGGTCCTGAACTCGGATGAGTTTGACACCCCTGGTTTAAGCTGATCCGTTCCAACCCCACAGTGTTTGGAAAAGCATCCCCAGTTTCTAAGCTATGATATCCTGATTTTCCAAACTGGAATTCTGAATGGATGGCTGGTTTTATTCTTTTGGAAATGAAGCGAAAGAAAGACCTGACCGGCTCTATAGGCAGCCAAAAGAGGCACTTCTGGTCAACAGTCATGCCCATCCTACATTTCTGCCTTCTGACTCCAACTCAGGAGTGAATATTTCCACACCGATAATGCATTTTAGGGATTTATTTTTCAGAAAAAACCTCAAACAAGCAGCTGCAAAAACCTGTTTCTGCTGCTGACAGTGTGAATGAGAAACCAGGAGTCCTGTGGTGCAGAGGAAAGCTGTCAGACCCGATGATCAAATGACATTGAGTCACAATAGACTGCAGTCTTAATTGAGGTCAGTGGCTGACCAGCAGTGACCTACATAAAACCAGACCATGAATGTGTAAACAGGACGAAGGGCCGATGGTAAAGAACTTGTTTACAAGAGCTGCAGCTGCTGATCACTCCTGATTATTCTGTCAATTATCTTATTGATCAGTTGTTTGGTCAATAAAAGGACAGACGATAGTGAAAAAAGGCGATCGGTGTTTCCCAAGATGACAAATGCCTTGTTTAGTCCATAAATGATAATTTTACTGTCAAATAGTTGGAAAGAAACCAGAAAATATTCAAGTTTAACAAGCTGCAATCAGAGAATTTAGACTTTTTTTATGTGTTTGTATAAAAAGTAAGGCTGGGACTTAATTTCGATTAATTGATTACAGAAAAAAGGTTTCCACAGGACACATTTTTCCAAAGTTAGACTTAAAAAACTACTGAACACCAGTGATATGTGCGGCAGGCGCTCCCTCTCAGCTGCTAATCATGTGCACATGTCCTTCTCCTGTCCAAAGCTGGGTCCATTCTGGTCCTCTTTTTATGACACACTATCTAGAGCTCTCAATAGGCCCGTGGTTCCCAGCCCTTTTATCTCCATTGTTGGTGTACCTGAGGACTTTGTTTTCTTGTTCCTCTCTTGAGGTGCGCAGACGAATCTTACTTCACTGGAAAGATCAAAAACCTCCATTTTCTAATGCTTGCTTGAAAGATCTAATGTCCTTCATTCATTTAGAGAAAATTAAGTTCAGTTAGAGGTTGTTCAGGTAATTTTTATAAGATTTGGAGCCCTTTTCTGTCCTTAGTCAACACTGTTTCATCTTTGGTAGACTAATATATATCTGACAGTTTCATAGAGCAGGATGTTAATAGGTTATACAGACCAACTTGGAACACACTGTAATCCTTTTTGATACCTAGGTTTACATATTTATTATAATTTATTGTATTTTCACTGGTTTTACTTTATTTTTGTTTACTTATTTGTCTGATATTTTTCTGTTATGTTTTGCTTCTATTGTCAATGCTGGTGTTTTTGTTATCTATAATTTTCTTCATCTGTATGTATGTATGTGGGGGTTGTTGCTTGAGATGTTTTTGTGTTGGGAAAAAAAAGCACAGTTGGGTTTTATGTACCCTGAGGAGAATTTATGTAATGCTGAAAACCCAATAAAAATACATGGGAAAGAAAAAAATTAATTGCAGAAAAAAAAAACACATTTAATCGCACCTTTCTCAGTTCTCTAATTTCTGACACACCAGGAACTGTGATGAACACTCCAGCCCAGTAGGTGGCGGTAATGAACCTAAAGTCTGTTTAACAGCCATGAAGAAAATACACAGGAAGCACTGAGTGAAGTCAAGAAAGTTTGGTGAACATTGATGGAAGATGAGACGCATTGAGCTTGTTGGGTGGAAAGTTTTCTTTTAAAAATCTTCCCAATAGCAGCTTGGATAAAAGCCTGGTTGTGTGTAAATTGTGGAGTTTTCTGATCACCTCAATGTAAAACCTGTAGCTGTTAGCACCAGAGCTAACGTTAGCTACGAGAGTCCTGGTACTGATTAACGGTGTAGCCATCCCATAATAGACCACTTTTCTAGACACTGAAAGTGCTTGAGTTTACAAAAAGTCTTAAAATGTTGAATTGCACTTAGATTTGCAGTAATCTGTGAATGTAGTAGACAGATGAAAAATGCAGATAAATAGAAATGAAACAAATGTTTCTGTTGTTTAATTTTTGTGACGATTGGTGTTGGTTTGTCTGTCTGTCTTAACTTAATTATAAACTTTTAGTCTATAAAAACTTTTTTTATATATAAAAATTTATATTCCTAAAAAAAGAACCGTCAAAATGACACCATTTATCGGACCCAAAAACCATGAAAACAGAATGAATCTGTGGATTTTCAACTTCGTGAAGGACCTTGAACTACTTATGCTGATGTTATGTGCCATACAGTGGAAAAAAACAAACTAAATCCAGGCTTTAAATCATCAAAATCACTTTTTTTCTATATGTCCCATTTTAAAATTATTATTTAGTATTAATTTTAAATTATAAACTCATATGTCTATTCATCGATTCAGTCAATGAAAATTTAACTGAACTGAAAAACTTTCCTTATTATGTTAAATATGATTAATTAGAAATCCTCTAATTAGATTAACTTTTTAAATTGCGTCCCACCACTAATATTTATACCTATTTGAGTGTTTCTATTTTAAGCTTTTACTCATTTCAGAGGTAAATACTGGAGCTTTTGCTCAGTTTTAGCTTCCAGGTACTGATTTTGTAAGATTTTATCTAAAAAGAAAACATATGATAAATATTATTAAATGTGAAATCGGTACCTAGTTGACATCTTAAGTCACAAATATCTATGAATTCTTAAGTTTAAATGACTTAAATTATCTAAAATCTTACTTCTAAATCAAAGCAACTCGACATTAACACAACTTCTTCTCTCTAATCTCTAAAAAATGTCTTACTGGACACTAAAAATCTCTTTATTTTCACCAGAGGTTTCATTTCTATTGAATTTCAGGAGGTGCATACTGAAATGTTTATCATTTTTACAGTGTTTATTAGGTTTTACATTAACATTTAAAAACCAAATCTGCTTCTCTTTGTATGTTTGTATCGATGTCTCAGGGTAGCTGGTATCCTGGCCAACATTTTTAACTATTTCTGGTATTTTATGAACTAAATGAGGCGATTAATCAAGATTAAGTTTAATCAGACATGAAAATAATCATTACTTGCAGCAACAGAGCGATTACTGAACAGACCTCCCAGGCACTGAGTTTCTGTTTAAAGCCACAGTTAATGTTTCTTGTTGGAAAGTCAAACAAATGACTACAAAAACAAACACACGAAATGAATGCAAAGAGACACAAAATGATGATGAAAAAGACACTAAATGGCTATAAAGACACAAAATAACAATAATTACAAGAAACACAACTAGAGAGACACTCACAAAATTACCACAGGAAGACATAAACTGATTGGAAAGAGACAGAATGGCTACGTAAATACACAAAATGACCATAAAAAGATGCAAAACAACCACAAAGACACATAAAATGACAATAGCTAAAAATGTACGCAAAACAACAATAAACAGATGAGAAACTACCACAATATGACACAAAAAGAGACACAAAATGACCACAGAGACACAAAACACGTGTAAATATTATAAAGAAAAACACAGACACAAAACAACCACCACAACACGCCAAATGACTATGGAGAGACACTACACACCAACAAAATAGTCAAAATAACAATAAATACATTAATAACAACTACAAAAAGACACAAAACTGGTAGACGAAGACTGAAAATGGACAGAAAACAACCACAAAATGACTACAAAGAGACACAAAGACGTATAAAATGACAACCAATAGCTACAAAAGTACATAAAATAACAGTAAACAGATGAGAAACTACCACAAAGAAACACAAAATGACCACAAAGAGACACAAAACACATGTAAATCATAAAAAGAAACACACAAAGACACAAGAGGAAGACACAAAATCATCACAAAATAACAATAAATAAAAAAAACACAAAGAGACATTAAACAACTTAAAATAGAAAACAACCACAAAATGACTACAAAATAACAATAAATATCTAAAAAGAAAACAACTACTGTAATACAACAACTACAAAGAGGCACAAAATTACTAAAAGAGAAAAAAATGGACGAACAATGACCACAAAATAACAGTAAAGTCACTCAAACAATCAGACACAACACACAAAATGACTGCATATAGACACTAAAACACAATAAATATGTGAAAAACAACAACAAAGACACAAAACAACAAAAAAGAGACATAAAACACCTTAAAGACACACAATATGACTGCAAAAGACACATTATTTTCCAAAAAAACGGCACAGACACAAAATGACCACAAAAAGACATGAAATAACTTCAGAGAGACACAAAATAATGAAAAGATACACAATGACCAAAAAGACACACAAATGAACAATGAATTAATGAAAAATGACTTCAGATAAAGAGAAAAAAATGACCACAAAGAGACAAAACAAAAAACAACTACAAGACAGAGAACTGCTACAAACAGAGGCAAAAAAATGGTCAGACACAAGAACACAATAAATGGAAAATACAACTACGAAGAGACACAAAACAACTGAATAAGACATAAGATCATGAAAAGAGACAATGAATTAATGAAAAAACACTTCAAATAAACAGAAAAAAATAACCACAGAGACAAAACAACTACAAAAACACAATAAACGTGAAAAACAACAGAGACAAACTAACCACAAGACCTAAAAGGACTGCAAATAGACACAAAAATACAGTAAACGTGAAAAATAACAACTACAGAGACACAAAACAACTACAGAGACACAAAATGACCAAAAAAAGACATGAAATGACCTCAAAGAGACACAAAATAATGAAGACACACACAGTGACCACAAAGACACACAAACAAGCATTTAATTAATGAAAAACTAATTCAAATAAACAAAAAATGACCACAAATGGACAAAACAACAATGAAAACACAATAAACATGCAAAAAACAACTACAGAGAGACACAAAACAACTAAAAAAATACCGGACAGACAAAACAACTACAAAGAGACACAAAATGACCACAAAACAACATGAAATGACCTCAAAGAGACACAAAACAATGAAAAGACACACACAATGACCACAAAGACACACAAACGTACAATGAATTAATGAAAAAACTTTTAATAAACCAAAAATTTGCACAAACGGACAAAACAATCACAAAAACAAAATAAATGTGAAAAACAACAACAAAACAGACACAAACTGACCACAAGAAGACGCACAATAACTGGAAATTGACACAGAAACACAATATATAGATGAAAAATAACTACAAAGAGACACAAAACAGCCTAAAGACACACAACATGACTGCAAAAGACACATTATTTTCCAAAAAACAACTACAGACACCAAATGACCACAAAAAGACATGAAATGACCTCAAAGAGACACAAGATTATGAAAAGACACACAATGACCACAAAAACACACAAACGAACATTTAATTAATGAAAAACAAATTCAAATAAACAAAAAATGACCACAAATGGACAAAACAACCACAAAAACACAATAAACATGAGAAAAATAACAACAGACACAAAACAACCTAAAGACACACAACATGACTGCAAAAGACACATTCTTTTCCAAATAAACAACTATACAGACACAAAATGACCAGAGACACAAACTTAGAGTAAATTGATGAAAAACAACTTCAGTGAGACATAAAAGAATAACACTAAGACACTTAAGACACTTAAGACACTAAACAAACACAAAACGACACAAAAAAAATGGTCAGACACAAAAACACAATAAGCATGTGAAAAACAACACAAACAGACACAAAATGACTGAAAATAGACACAAAAACACAATAAACATGTAAAAACTACTACAAACAGACACAAAACAACCTAAAGACACACAACATGACTGCAAAAGACACATTATTTTCCAAATAAACAACCACACAGACACAAAATGACCACAAAAAGACATGAAATGACCTCAAAGAGACACAAGATATTGAAAAGACACACACAATGACCACAAAGACACACAAACGAACAATTAATTAACAAAAAAAACCCACTTTAAATAAACAGAAAAAATTTGCCCAAACGGACAAAACAACTACAACCAGATGCAAAAAACGGTCATAAAATAGTTGCTAATCATTTTTCTATTGCTGCCTAATCAATGAGTGGACTAATATTTGCAGTAAACATGATAATTGATCTACTTTGTGTTTTCTTTTGTTCTTTTCTAGCAGTGACCGGACTAAAAGCGACTGAATGAAGTTTGCTCTCACCAGGCGGCAGGCTGATGAACGCTGCTGCCAGGATGCTGCAGTCGATTCCCCTCCTCTCCCACCAGCTGCTCTCCTTCACCGTCTTCTGCACCAGCCTGGTCAGCTCCATCATCAGGGTCTCCTCACCCTTCCCCGTCCCCGTCCCCGTCCCCCTGCTCCTCTCCCCCGTCCCCCCATCCTCCTCCGTCCACTCCTCCGGGACGCCCTGCATGCTGCTGAGCTCAGAGCGAATGAGTCCCGAACGCTGCAGCCTAAGCACAAAGTCCGCCAGGCGAAGTCAGCATTGCGAAAGTCCTTCCAGGCGAGGAGGAGGAGGAGAAGGAGGAGGAGGAGGAGGAGGAGGAGGAGGAGGAGGAGGAGGAGGAGGAAGGCCGGCCCCCTTTCTGCTGCTGCTGGACCTCCTCACCTCCGTCAGCTGACTCCCGGAGCAGGAACGTATTAAGATGTGAGGCTGCATCCAGAAACCTTGTCAAGGCTGCAGCTGCTGCTAGGACTCCCTCCTCTCTGGTGTCTCATGCATTGTGAATGTCTCTCTCCCGCCTCTATCCCTCTCTCTCTCTCCCTTTGTGTCGGCTGCTCTCCCCCCTCCTCCCACCTCCTCCCCTCTCAGCTTGTAACCTTGGCAGACGTCCTGGGAAAGACAAGGCAGCGAGGAGGGACGGTTAACCCAGAGGCTTCTGCACCGGACAGGAGGAGGGGGAGAAGAAAAGATATGCAGGAATGTGTGTGGAGGCACTGTAAAAAATAATCTGTAAAATAGTGAGGACATCTGCCAGCAAGGTGCAAGAAAAATAGGTTAAAAAATGGAAATAACTAGAAAATGATTATATTTTTAGCTAATTTACCAACAAAAAAAAAGAAAAAAGTGGAAATCTGCCATCAAGGTGCCAGAAAAAAAGTTTTCAAAAAAGGTAAAAACTGCAGAAATAATGACAAATATCTGTAAAATAATTGTAATTTTTGCTAATTTACCAACAAAAAAACATGAAAATCTGCCAGCAAGGTGCGAGAGAAATAGGTTAAAACTGTGGAAATAACAGTAAATATCTGGAAAATGATTACATTTTAGCTAATTTACCAACAAAAAGTGAAAATCTGCCAGCAAGGTGCCACAAAAATAGGTTAGAAATGGTAAAAACTGTGAAAATAACAGCTAATATCTGGAAAATGATTATATTTTTAGATAATTTACCAACAAAAAAAGAGAAAACTGTAAAAATGTGCCAGAAAGGTGCCAGAAAGAAAGCATAAAAACGGTAGAAACAGTAGAAATAACAGCAAATATTTGTAAATCGATTATATTTTTAGCTAATTTACCAACACAAAAAGAGAAAAAAGTGGAAAGCTGCCATCAACGTGCCAGAAAAATAGGTTAAAAACTGTGGAACAGCAAATATCTGTGAAGCAATTATGATTTTAACTAATTTACAACCAACAACAACAACAAAAAAGTGAAAATCTGTCAGCAAGGTGACAGAAAAACAAGTTTTAAAAAAGGTAAAAACTGTGGAAATAACGACAAATATCTGTAAAATAATTGTAATTTTTGCTAATTTACCAACAACAAAAAAATGAAAATCTGCCAGCAAGGTGCCAGAGAAATAGGTTAAAACTGTGGAAATAAGAGCAAATATGTGGAAAATGATTATATTTTAGCGATTTTACCAACAAAAAAGTGAAAATCTGCCATCAAGGTGCCACAAAAATAGGTTAGAAATCGTAAAAACTCTGAAAATAACAATATCTATAAAAAAAACTGTAAAAATTGTGAAAATAACAGCAAATATTGGAAAACGATTATAATTTTAGCTAATTTACCAACAAACACAAAAAAATAGTGAAAATCTCCCAGCAAGGCGCCAGAAAAAAAAGTTAAAAACTGTGGAAAAAACAGCTAATATCGGTAAAACTAATATAATTTCAGCTAATTTACCAACAAACAAATAGGAAAAGTGTAAATCTGCCAGCAAGTGCCAGAAAGAAAGCATAAAAACAGTAAAAAATTGTGGAAATAACTGCAAATATTTGTAAAATGATTATAATTTTAGCTAATTTACCAACAAAAAAATTGGAAACTGTCATCAAGGTGCCAGAAAAATAGGTTAGAAAAGGTAAAAATTGTGCAAATAACAACAAATATCTGTAAAACAATTGTAATTTTAGCTATTTTACCAATAAAAAAGTGAAAATGTGCCAGCAAAGTGCCACAAAATAGGTTAAAAACCACAGAGACACAAAACAACCACAAAGAGAGACAAAACCACTACAAAGACACACAAAACAACTGCAAGGAGACAGAAAACAACCACAGAGACAAAAACAACCACAAAGAGACCAAAAATGTCACGAAGAAGAAAAAAACAACCACAAAGACACACAAATCCACCACAAAGTGACAAAAATTATCACAAAGAGATGCAAAATGACTACAAAAAGACACAAAACAACCACAAAGAGACACTGAACAACCACAAAGAGATGCAAAATGACTACAAAGAGACACAAAACAACCACACAGACAGAAAAACAACACAAAGAGACACAAAGCAAACACAAGACAAAAAACAACAGAGAAACAACCACAAAGAGACACAAAACAACTACAGAGAAACACAAAAACACCACAAAGATACACAAAACAACCGCAAAGACACACAAAACCATCACAAAGAGACACAAAACCACCACAGAGACAAAAAAACAACTACAAAGAGACAAAAAACCCGCAAAGACAAACTAAATGACTACAAACAGACACCTAACTATCTCAAAGAGACAATATTTCCCCCAAAGTTACAAATAAAAACCCACAGAGATGAAAAACAAACCCAAACAGAGACGGGTTCTTTTTTAGCTGGTTAATAGCCTATTTTGTTTTAACGTAATTATTTTCCCTGCTTCATTTTAAGTTATTAGCCTGTTTCGTTTTTAGCTAGTTATCAGCCTGCTTCGTTTTAAGCTAGTTATTAGCCTGCTTCGTTTTAGCTAGTTATTAGCCTGCTTTCAACCTATAAAAAACTCTACACATTAAATTAATTATTCTCGACAGTTGTGTCATAATGTTTACCTACTGGTTGGACAAATTCAGCTCTGTTCCAGTGTTCTCTTTAATTTTAAAAAAATCTGCTTTTCTCATACAGCTGCTGAATGTTAGCCACAGCTAGCTAGCTAACACTAATGTTAGCACAGTTTACAGCAGGGGTTGGATAAAAACGTGACGAGCTGTGTCTTGTTCAGAGGTATATGTGTGGTATTTCACTCAAATGGAAACACAGTGATTGTAGAATAAGCTATAAATTATTTGAACAACTTGTAAATACTCACCTGAAGTCTTCAGAGTAGTAACTGACAAGTCACCTGACAGGAAGCTGAGGACCTGCATTTGTGTTTTTAAAGGCTGTGTGAGTTGTTGAAAAGCAATAAATTTGGTGTTAAGAAAATATGGTCTAATTGTATTTATGCAGCCACAAAACATAAATAAATAAAACTATTGTTCCACATAGTGGACGTCCTTGCAATACTGCCAGAGACACAAAACTACAAATATGGACACAAAATACAAAGAGACACATAAAGACCACAAAGAGACATGAAACAGCTGTAAAGAGACACAGCATTGCCACAAGGAGACAAAAAATGTCAACAAAACACAAAATGAGCACAAACAGGCACAAAACAGCTGAAAAGGGACACAGAGCAACCACAACTAGAAGCAAAATAACCAAAAAGAGACACACAACGGCTGCAAAGAGGCACAAAATGACCACAGAGACACAAAATTGACACGAGCAGATACAAAATGACCAACAACAGACAGGAAACAGATATAAACAGACAAAACGTAGCTATAAATATACACAAAATGACCAGAAAGTGACACAAAATAGCTACAGAATTACACAAAGTGGCAACAAATAGATGCAAAATAACCACAAAGACACACAAAAGAACTACAAATAAACACAAAATGAATACAATGAGATACACAACTGCAACAAAGACACACAAAATGACGACAAAATGGCATAAAATAACCACGAAGAGACACAAAATGACCACAAAAAGGCATAAAATAACTACAAAGAGACACAAAATGATCACAAATCAGCTACAAATGAATACAAAATGACCACAAAGAGAAATTAGATGACAAAAGACACAAACCAGCTAGGAATACACAAAAAGGTTGCAAGGAGACACAAAATGTCAACGCAAAACACAAAATGACCTCAAACAGACACAAAACAGCGAAAAAGAGACAAAATAAAGCTAAAAATATAGACAAAATGACCAAAAACAGACAGGAAAAAAATAAAAAACAGACAGGAAACGCAGCTATAAATAGACAGAAAATGACCACAAAGTGACACAATAGCTATAATATTACACAAAGTGGCAACAAATAGATGCAAAATTGCCACAAATATACACAAAAGAGCTACAAATAAACCCTAAATGAATACAATGAAATACACAACTGCAACAAAGAGACACAAAATGACCACAGAGACACAAAATTGACATGAGCAGATACAAAATGACCAAAAACAGAAAAGAAATAGAGAAAAGGACACAAAACGTAGCTATAAATAGACACAAAATGGCCACAGATTGACACATAATATCTACAGAATTACACAAAGTGGCAACAAATAGATGCAAAATTACCACAAAGATACACAAAATGGAATGAGTAGACACAAATGACAGACAGAAAACAGATAAAAAATAGACACAAAATGACCAAAAACAGACAGAAAACAGATAAAAAGGGACAAAATGTAGCGATAAATAGACACAAAATGACCACAAAGTGACACAAAATAGCTACAGAATTACACAAAGTGGCAACAAATAGATACTACAAAGATACACAAACTACAAATAAACACAAGATGAATGAGATACACAACTGCAATAAAGAGACACAAAACGATCACAAAGCAGCTACCAGTAAATACAAAATGACCACAAAGAGAAACAAAATGATGACAAAAGACACAAACCAGCTAGGAATACACCAAAAGGTTGCAAAGAGACACAAAATGGTTAGTAAATTTAATAAACAGCTGCATTCAGAAAGAAAATGACCACAAAGAGCCACAAAATTTGATGAAAAAATGATAAAAATCACAAAATAATTACCACAAAAAAAATGACAAATTGCCACAAAGAGATGTAAGACTACAAAAAATGTCTTCACATTGACTAAAACTACAACAAAGGGATGAAAAAAATACCGGAAATTAATAGTTTGTGTTCAGGAATCCTTCTATAAACTAAAAAAAAATCTAAATTCTGAATAAATTCCCACACAGAATGGTAACAAAGTTCTCTTTATTTTAATAAAACATTTGACGGGAACATCTTCAGACGACCGCCAACGTAAAAAGGCACATTCGAGCTCAGTCACACTCTCAAGTTCACCAGCAGACAGACCTTTGAAACCAAATACGCAACCCGAGATAGCAGCGTTATCCATCCCACAGTCACACAACCTCAGTGTGACACCTCGTTGTTTTAGTGCTGCTGCAGTGTTTACAGAGCAGCAGCCGTTTACATCCATCACACACGCCCTAAAGTCACTGATACGTAAGAAAACTGTACAAAGAAGACGTAATAAACAACATATGGAGAGCTTCAGGTACATTTAGTAAAACAGAAATCACTATTTGATGTGTTAATTAATACAAAATGCAAAGATAATGAGGTCTTTTCTAGGAGGAATAATAACAGCAATGTTATCCTGTAAACAAACAGAAAAAAACACCATTATGTATGAAGGATTAATATCCTGCTAACGAGCTCTAATTTTCATGTTTTTATATCATCCTGTCAGTAGGTGGTGCTGTTCAGCCAGTAAAAAGCTGTTTCTTCTTGTGGAGTGTTGCTTAAATGGGAGGCAAATGCCACCAAATTTTTAATTATCTCATCACATTAAAGGTAGACGATCAAGTTCTATGTCTATTTTCATGTTTTCTGAGCCCAATGTTTAATTTTTAGACATGTAAATACATTTTATCACCACTTCATTTCTACTCTTCTCCTTTGAGTGCCTCAAAAATACGTCATTAGTCGTGTTTTCATATAATTGTGAAGCATACTTGAAGCGGACCTTTGAAATGTTGCAAACAAAAATGTGAAAAAGAAAAATCAGCCTTGTTTTCTTGAACCCTGTGAACCCCAAAGCCCACCAGCAGGTTTGAAAGGCAAGTGTCTAAAAATGATGCTGTTTATCAGCCAGAAATGGCAAAAGCAGAAAGAATCATCACATTTTCAACTTTCCGATGAAATCGTCTGTGGTGTGCCCTTCTGCTGTTTCAAATCTGAGCTTAAAACTGTGAAATTTCATTAAATAGTTTTTATTCTATGTGTCTAATTTAAAAATTCACCAAAAATAAAGCGTACGCTCTACATAGATTCTGTGAAAAACAAAAAATTCTTTCGTAATGCAAACAAAAAACTATAAGTGACTACACTGCGAACAACAGTTACTTGACAAAAAATCACAAAAGATTTTGACTGAATTGCAGTCAGTGTTTCCACAGAGCAGAGAGGAAACAAGAATGTAAATAAATCACAATGCAAGTAGTTAAATAACTACAGTACGTAGAACTACATTTTGTTGGAGAGGGTTTTTTTCAGTTTTTGTACAATAAATAATCACAAATTCAACTTCTTTTCCTATAATTTCTGTCATTCGTAGCTGTGTCATTTTGAACAGAAGTTATTTCCTAGTTTTCCGTAATTCTAGTCATGATTTTTGTCTTTCCATAGAGGTGCAGGACTTTATATTGCAGTTAAAAATGAGCCCAAAGTAACTAAAAATGTAACAGGAGCAAAACTAGAAAAGTACTCAGAGACAAGGCTGCTCAGTCGTATCATTTCCAACGGCTGAAATCTTGAAAAAATTTGTGGCAGAAATCAGGGCACTATAGAATGTGTCCATTTAACATAGATGTACCCAGAAACAGAATGACCTTGCTCTGAGCACAGACGTGTGTGATGCATGTGTACGTTATGTACGGATACCAGATCACGTGACCTAAATATGTAGCGGGCAGAATAGATGGGACTCAGAAACACCCTCACAATTTAATCAGTTGTTCCTTGTATCATTTCTGACTGATAAGTCCTGATAAGTCCACAGCAGTGGATTTTTAGTAGGATCACAATCATGTGATCGTCAGCAGGCAGCTGACGTAGTGTTCACTTGTTGTCATGGATACAGTGACGCCGTGCCGCTATTTGGCAATGATACAGAAATCTTTAACAAATCTGTGGATCCAGACTATAAGCCGCATCACTGCCAAAATCTAATCACTTGGTCCTTGTGTCATTTTTGACCTTCTCTGAAAATTTCATCCAAATCCGTTTTTGAGTAATGTTGCTAACAGACAGACAGACGGACAAACAAATGTACAAATCGTCACATGACTCCGCCGTTCCTTGGTGCAGCAATAAAAGGCCAGAAACTGCTGATTGGAGTTCAGAGGGTTCAAATAAACTCGGTAGAATTTGAAAACAAACCCCGGGCTGCGTTCTAAATCACACTTTTCGTTTTTACTTTAAATTTGAACTACAGCTGCCCTCGCATAGTAAGTACTGCGTCATGCAGTATAAATACAACTGGGACGTAGTAGTCCGTCATAATACTGCACTTTAAACTTTGACCGTCTCTAATGAAACGAGTCTGTGAGCTTTCGGCAGCACAAACTTGTTCAGACTCGCCTGAGACACTGTGATGTAACGGTGCAGAGGATAGTGGGACAGAATGGACAGAAAAACATGCTGACTGGAAAACTGCACAATCAGAACTGCATGTAGTAGAACGTCTGGGTGTTTCTGGCATACAATATACACTACAGTTTAAATGTTTGGGGTCACTTAGAAATGTCCTTATTTTTGAAAGAAAAGCAGTTATTTTCAATGAAGATACCATTGACTGAATGATAAATCCAGTCTAGACGTTGTTAATGTGACTATTCTAGCTGGAAACAGCTGATTTTTAATGGAATATCTCCATAGGGGTACAGAGGAACATTTCCAGCAACCATCACTCCTGTGTTCTAATGCTACATTGTGTTAGCTAATGGTGTTGAAAGGCTCATTGATGATTAGAAAACCCTGGTGCAGTTATGTTAGCAACATGAATACAAGTAGGAGTTTTCATGGAAAACATGAAATAGTCTGGAAGACCCCAAACTTTTAAACAATAGTGTATTTATTGGGACATTTTTTCTGGCAAACTATACAGTATAATGTGGTATTATGGACATTGGAATTGTAAATGTAAAAGTTGCACAATATTCCATGGTCTCGTTTATGAAGATTTTTGTTATTGTGCATTTTTAAAAACCCATCACTGCAATGAAAAAGCGCTCTGAGACCTGGTGAATGTGTGAAATGTTAGTGAATCTCCCCAGATTTTAAATGCAAAAAGAAGGATGGATCAATCTTATCTGGTTTCAGATCTACCACCAATCAAAGATGAATATGCAAATCATAGCGCCAGCTCTACACTGGGCTCTATAAGGTTAACTCTTCAAGAAAAAAAAGTCAAAAACCACCTTAAGTGTGCGACAGTGGGAATGTTTTTTTTTCCATCAAATTTAGCCATTTCAAAGAACTAATTCTAATGCAGTCATTGAAAATGAGCATAAATATTTAATATGGAAACACGACTGATGAGTATTTTAGCTGAGAAACTTACTGTAGATGTAAAGTTTAAGATACCAAAAGTGATCCACTTTCTGATTCATGTGATCCGAAGGCTGCACTGTTGAAAGAAAGGACAGTAGCTTCTGTGTTTATCTGGGAGGAATAAGGGA
The DNA here is from genome assembly GCF_022539595.1 of Amphiprion ocellaris. Lineage (NCBI taxonomy): Eukaryota > Metazoa > Chordata > Actinopteri > Pomacentridae > Amphiprion > Amphiprion ocellaris. The sequence continues at coordinate 9,917,522 of NC_072783.1, forward strand.
GAAGATCGGTGCTTCTATTAAAACTAAATCTTCAAAGCTCAGTGTCTTCGATGGCCTCTGGTTCGTCTAAAGCGTCCAGACGCCTCTTGCAGGCATCCAGCAGTTTTTTTCTGGGGCCTAGAGGGATGTGGATGCTGGTGAGGTCCTGATCCGAACACAGCATCAGAGCCTCCAGGTCGATCTTCTCCTTCCTGAACAGCGTCATGAACTCTCCGAGGCTCTGGGAGGCCAGGAAGGTCTCCAGAGGACTGCTCTCGGGCTCCATGTCCTCGTCCAGCCCCACCTCGGCCTCCTCCCACGGCAGCTCCTGCAGGTTTCTTTCCTGAAGGCTCAAGGCGCTGCCGATGCTGTCCTCGTCGAAGCTCGGCGAGCGTCGAGGCAGGTGGCCCCGCAGGCGGACGTTCGGCGCCCGGCCCACAGGTTCGCTTCCTGCCACGCTGCCTTCGTCCCGTGCCCCGATCCCAAACATCCCCCCGCTCATGTAGTTCCTCCTGAACACCATGGTACCCAGGCCGGGTCGGGTGAACAGGGAGTCGCGGCCGGAGTCGGCGCTGATCTCCGAGTACGCCGCCTCGTGGAGGCCCGGGTCGCTCATGGCACGGGAGACGGTGTCGGCGTCGTCGTCGTTGTCGGGGTGAAACATGTCGCGGATGTTGAGGCGCGACCGCTCCCTGGGGTTGGCGTAGGTTCCCTGTTTGAGGAACATGACGTCGTTGCCGAGCTGCAGGCCGGACAGCGAGCGGACGCTTTTCCTGCCGTCCTCGTAGATCTTGAACGTACCGTCGACCTGCTTCTTCTTCTCCAGCTTCTTCTGGATTTTGGCCTTTCCCTTGGCTGTCGAATGCAGGGTGGCCTGAGAGGAAAGCACCAGAGGAGAAAGAACAACCAGCAAAGTCAATAAATTTCAAAAATAATTTCAAACTAGCTTCTACTCCGATAAGCTCGTATAGACTGTTTATAAAATATGGACGTAGACTTCAGTTCTGAAAACTAAAACCTTAAACCTGCTTTCTCTCTAACAACCAGCAGGGGGCGACTGGTTGCTAAAAGAAGTCAGACTGCACAGATGAAAAAATGACTCATTTTTGTTACTTCACTAAACATTTTTTAAAATCAGTTTATGATCTAAATCTCTAGCTCCAAGTCTCCTTCAATAAAGCATGATGTTCATTTAGTAAATTATCACGACATTTAAGAGAAAATTCAAAAACTACTGAAAGCTGGTGAAACAGAAGCTAATCCTGAGGTACTTTAGGACTTTTCTCGTTGGATTCTATTTAAAATGATCTTCTTTCTATCAATTGCTGATGTAAAAAAAGTAGTTTTTATAGTTTTGGCTTGATTATTGTGACAGAACTTCCTCCATTGTCTCCACTTGGTACAAAACTTGAGTCATTACTGGGATAAAGAGGCACAATAACATCACCCCTAAGCATGCCTGCCTAAACTGGCTCCATGTTAGATGCCAAACTGGGTTTTACTTCTGATTTTTTAATTTGGTATTTTCCCTCTCAGTCACTGAGCAAGCAGCATGTGATGAATGTTGATCAAACTTTTACTAAAAGAACTTCCAGCAGAACTCTTAGTCTTAGTCTCTAACTTCTTTTCAATTACCTCTTAAAACCTCTGTCTTTGCGTAAAGTCTTGAAATTGATTAATTTGTTTTAAATCACTTATTTTTAAAATTTCTATTCATGTAACCCAAGGCATGTTTTCTGTTTAAAAAAAAAAAAAAAATTCTACCATTTATCAGAGCCAGAAACTATAAAAACAGAAAGAATCATTAGATTTTCAACTATCCAACAGTCCTTGAACTACTCAATTTTGCTGTGCAGCTCTGTCAGGGAAACAAACTAAATATGAGATCAATATCATTATATTTCATAATAATTATTTCAGTCTACATGTCTCTTCTAAAAAATTGCCAAAAATATAGTGTTTGCTCTGAATAGATTTTTTAAAAAATGAAAAATTCTGCGCTTAATGATGCAACGAGGAAGTTCTGAATGACTCAGCTACAAACAGTCACATGACAAAAAATCAGGAAGCTTTTCAGCTAAACTGCAGACTGTGTTTAGAGAGGAGACGAGTATATAAACAAATTAAAAATGTAAATATCCATAATATGTGGAGCTCCAAATATTTTTCACAGTATTAGTAACACCTGGAAAAATGTTGCACATGTTGATTCCGGGTGTTTTACAATTATTGTGCAATAAATAATGAGAAATTCAACTTTAATTTTTCTATTTTTTATGATTTATGGGTTTATAACTGTGTTAAACTGAACAGAAGACATTTCTGAGTTCTCTCTCCTTCTAGTCGTCGTTGTTCTGTTTCTATGGAGGTGCAGGACTTTATGGGTCATTGCAGAATTGGAGGATATTTTACATCCCACCAATCAAATTTCAAATAATTTATGTACAAAATACTAAAACATGCAGTTGTTGTGTAAATGTTTTTTGTTCTGAGACCAAATCTAAAAAAAATAGGAGAAAAGAATGTTTGAAAATATTTTAAAATACCAAATAAGTCTGGAGTTCCCCCTAAAATAGCATTTTTCTCTTGTCCCACTCCTCTGATGACCAAACTGAATCTCAAACAAAACAGTTAAAATTAAATTTAAATCTCCTTTTTTTTTAGTTTTATTTTTTTCATTGATATCTCTCGTAATTGTGGGAACATTTTTATAATCAACATAATATTTTAAATAATAATCATTTTGCATCGAATGTGTCCCAAAACAACTCTGTTAATGATGCTTTTGTCGTTTTGTGTTTCATTTTTGTTGTTTTATGTCTCATTTTTGTCATTTTGTGTCTCTTTTTGTCGTTTTGTATCTTGTTTCTGTCATTTAGTGTCTTGTTTCTGTCATTTGGTGTCTTGTTTTTGTCATTTTGTTTTATTTCTGTCGTTTTGTGTCTTGGTTTTGTCATTTTCTGTTTAGTTTGTCGTTTTGTGTCTTGGTTTTCTCGTTTTCTGTTTAGTTTCTGTTGTTTTGTGTCTTCTTTTTGTTGTTTTGTGTCTTGTTTTTGTCATTTTGTGTTTCGTTTCTGTTGTTTTGTGTCTTGGTTTTGTCGTTTTATGCTTCATTTCTGTCGTTTTATGTCTTGGTTTTCTCGTTTTCTGTTTAGTTTCTGTTGTTTTGTGTCTTGTTTTTGTCGTTTTGTGTCTTGTTTTTGTCATTTACATCATCAGTTTTCCTAAAGAAAGGGTAGAGCAAAGCTATTTCCTCTCTTCTATTTTCCATATTTTCATAACATTGTCAGCTTTGATTGAATGTCTCACTCTACCTCATATTATCAGGATCAGACTAATTCTTTTGACTGTTTTCCATCAGTAAGTTTGTCCTCTTGGTCAGCAGTAACAGCTAGCTAAATATCTAGCTTCTACTGCTGAGGAAAAGCTAACTTTAGCATGGACTAGCAACCCTGTTATTGTGATTAGAGTAGGGTTAGCAAACAACAAATAAAACATGGAATAAAAATGGTACCAGTGATGTGTAAGCTGAACCAATCAAGTCTTTGATAGTTTATTATTGATGAATATGGAGCAGAAAACTGCAAAAGATAAGGGGTATTTTTCAAAAATTTTGAAGCCCAGATGTCCTCCAATTCTGGAATGAGCTATATGTTGTAATGAATAATGAACCAACAGTGAAGAAAAATGTGACAGAAGCAGAAAATGAGGGTTAACCGGATTCATTTAACAATCTTTACTTCCTCTGTGTTCTCGTTCTTTAGTCTTATTCTCATCTATCTGCCCAGTCTGGTTTAATCTTTATCTTTTCAAGTGTTGTATAATTAAACTTTATGATCATTTCTGCGTCCACCTGTGAGTATGGCATGTTGGAGGTGACGGTGTTGAACTTGCGGCTCAGCGTGCTGCTGCTGGTGTAGCTGGAGAAGCTCATGGTGTCCATGTTGTCCAGAACCGCCGACTCCTTCATGAACTTCCTCTCCATGCGTTCACGGTGCTTCCTCTGCAGCTTGGCGCACTCTTTGATGCGGCGCTCGGCGGCCCTGAACGCCCGGTCCTTCAGTTTGCTGACCAGCTTGGGGTTGAGGGTGATCTGCTTGGCGGCGATGGAGTCCAGGTAGCGGACGCACTCCATGTGGCCTTTGGTGGCGGCCATGTCCAGGGGGGTGTGGTAGTCGTTGTCCAGAGTCCACACGTTGGCACCGAAAGCCACCAGGAAGGAAAGGCAGTTATGGTGGCCGTTGGCAGCTGCCAGGTGGAGCGGCGTGTTCCCCCAGATATCACATCTGTCCGGGTCACCTCTGGAGGAAACAACACGGTTAGTTTAATCATTACTGATGTTATTTTCTGTTTCTAATCTGAAAGGTTCTGATGGACAAATACTGAGGATTGCATTACAGTGGTGGAAAAAGGTTTTTGGACATCACTCATAGGTCTTCAAGTGTAATTTTTTTTAGTACAGTCACAGCAAAACTACTAAACAAATCCTAAAAAAGCCATTAAAAACTTAACATTGATTGGTTCTATTAAAATACATAAGAAATGACACAAGGACCAAGTGATTAGATTTTGGCAGTGATGCGGCTTATAGTCTGGATCCACGGATTTGTTAAAGATTTCTGTATCATTGTGAGATAGCAGCACGGCGTCACTGTAACCATGACAACAAGGGAACACTACGTCAGCTGCCTGCTGACGATCACATGATTACGATCCTACTACAAATCCACTGCTGAGGACTTATTGGGACTTATCTGTCGGAAATGATACAAAGAACGATTGATTAAATTGTGGGGGTGTTTCTGAATCCCATCAATTCCCGCTGCCTCCTACATATTTAGGTCACGTGATTCAGTATCTGTACATAACGTACACATGTATAACACACACCTGTGTTCAACACAAGGTCATTTTTTTGTTAAAGATTTCATCCGTCAGAAATGATACAACGACTGAGTGCTTTCCTTGTTGTTACTGTGGTGAAGTTACTTTTCACTGTTTGAATCATGAGGGTTTGTGCTTTCAAACGACATACAGGGTGGACCAGAAGTAGGCTCACAGTTGTTTCACTATATGTTTCACGTTTTAGGTCTAATTTATCCAAACCAGTATTCCATATCCCTTATTCACGTTTTGGAAATGTTATTAAGCGCTTTTTCCAATTTTGGTTTGGATTTTTTTATGTTTTTTTGTTGTTTTTTATTACAATGGCAAACAAAATAAATAAAGGGCAAATTAAGGGGAGACTAAAGCAGTAAAGCCGCTGCACACATCATGGCAACAAGCCTTCAACACTGTGTAAACTGCATAGCTACTAAGTGTCAGCTATAAAATCAGGGTCAACTCCTTCCAAAATACAGGCTCTGGTTGAGGATTCTCATAAAGTATTTACAAAACCATTTTTTCCAGCTTTGTTTGCATCTAGTTCAGTCTTCTCTATTGGTTTTGCTGCTGCATGGCTACTTATTGGTTCATTCCATCTCAAATCATCAAATTTTTAGAACAATTTCTGCTCATTTCTGGCTCATTTGTCATTTACCAGAATTTTTACTGTATTTTATCTTTAATAGTTCCTGAGATATTGTCATTTAAACAGCCTTAAAATTCAGTGTACGAAAAAAAATCTCTGAAAGTATTTGACGTATCAATCAAAATTTTCACACATACCATTTTAAATATCCGTAACTTAAGATAAAAAAAAATGTTCAAGTAAATCAGAGATGGTCGAGCAAAAGAACTCTGATAATTTAAGATTGAAAAACCCTCGTAGAAACTGGCTCTGATTAGGAAGTCTGGGTTTTATTGGTGCAAAGCAGCAGCTTGAAGTGACTGCTGCTTACCATGTAGTCTTACCGAGCTGCATTTCAGTCTCTATTTCAGATTCGTTCCATTGTTTGACAGCAGAAACGGAAAAAATACGTGAATGACAGCAGCTGTACTGGAAATTCATCTTTGTTAAAATGCAGATTATGTGATAGAAGATTCAAAGAGCCTCATGTGTGTTTTCTCTTCAGGCGTTTGTGCTGCTGTGATGTTATGTCCAAACTCCGCATAGGAAAGAGTGGGGTAGATGAGCCTGGGGGTAGATTGAGCCACATCTCGGTTCTAGAAAACAATGGAAGAAATTAGTTCATATTTTCAAAGACACCTCAAGTAAAAACTGGCTCATCTTAGCCCACTCTCCCCTAGTTTACAAACCAATCCTGTGATTTTCTGAAGCGCTACTTTCACAATGAACCGAGACGAACTCTACTGTCACCATGGAAAAATACACAGAAACTGCTTGAGATTCAGAGGATTAACAGAGACTTCTACCTGTTGCTTCAGCATTTCATAGGAGTCGACAATAACAGTAAACCGCTACCCACAATGCAGTGCAACAACAACAACATGCTGTGTGTTTATGAGCTGTTAAATCCCTCCTCCTCCCACACGGCCCATCGCTGATCAATTATTCAGCCGCTGCAGGTTAAACATGACAGAGGTGAGTCTGCATTATTAATCCAACACACCCAGAAGCTTTATTTCACCGACACCCGGCGACACCACAAACCCAGCGGGGTCACCACCTCCTACCCACGCTGATTTCACATCCGTCTGCAGAGCTGCCAACCAACGCTTCAGAGAGTCGACTTTTATTCCCGTTTGTTTATTCTGAAGGGACGATTAAACAGATCGGATTCCAGCGGCAGGAGACGTATCACTGCAGCAGGAGGAGAAATCACACTTTACAGTAACCTGACCATCAGATGGAGGAGACAGAGCAGATGAAACACACAACTGTGAACCAGAAAAACCAGCTAAATGAAGCTGGTGTCACAATAAACCTCTGAATGTGTTTTCTTTTAAGGAAAAACGCCAAATTTTTACAGAGTTTCTCAGCAGGAAACTGTAAAAACAGAGAGGAATCTTCTGCTTTTCAACTTTCCTACAGTCCCTGAACTAACCATGTGTAACTTTATTTATCTCACATTCTTGCTCGTCTTTCTTAAAGTTTTCCTTAAAAAAAAGTTCTTTAAAAATCTCCTAATTTTAATTTTAATTAAATCAGACATCAGACAAACACTAGAACAGTAAAATCTCAGACAGCCTGTCACATACTACACACTTTGTAGGTTGAAAATATAATTTTCAATAGAAAATAGTTGTGTATTAATTCACTCCCCTTAAAAAAACACTAATATACAGACAAAATAATTGTATTTTCATTTTTTATCTCTTTGATTCATAATTGCCCCTCTTACAGTCAAAATGTTCGACTTTTATCTCTGAATTTTGACTTTTAGGTTATAATTTTATCATTTTATTCTCATAATTGTGCTTTTTATTGTCAATTTTTTTCTTATAATCTATAATTTTGACTTTTTTCTACGCTTCTATACAAATTGACATACATCTGAGAGTGGAAACAGCACTAGTCAGGAGAAAACAACCTGGATAAGAGCCATAAAACCAGTTCAAGAGTGATCATTTTTCATCATAATTTTGGCCTTTTTAAAAAATATTAGCTTTTTATGCCTTCAAACTCTAAATTTCTTCCAGAAAGTCGAAATGGGGACAATTTATCTCATAATTTTAACTTTGTTACTCACAATCTTCAATATTCAAGTCGCAATCTTGGCTGTCTGTATATAATATTTTTCCAGAAAATCAAAAATATAACGTTTTCTTTCACATTTTGGGCTTTTCATGCAATATCTTTGACATTTTCTCTCATATTTTTTAGAAAATTACAGCTATCATGTAATTTACATCCATGTTAATGGAGAGAAAGCATCCAAAATACACATTTAAGTGTTTATTTTACTGCACTTTATCTGTTTCTGTATCCAAAAATGACTTTTTAATCACATAATCTCACCCTCATAAGTACGACATTACACACTTTTATAATTATATTTTCTCTTTGTCTCATAATTTAGACTTTTTAATGACATCATCTCGCCTGAATTTGACATAATCTCAAAATTTTTACTTTTTAACTCAGAGTCTTCAGTATTCAAGTTACAATCTTGCATGTCTGTGTATATTGCTTTTCCAGAAAGTCAGAAATGTAAGGTTTTCTCTCATATTTTGGACTTTTATTAAATATTTCTGACATTTTCTCTCATAGACAGTTACAGCTATCATGTAACCATCTGTCACAATTTGCACACTTTATGGTGGAAATTATAATTTTGAACATATAAAACTACACATAAATCTACACTCAGTCATGCATAGTGACAATGAGGAAGAAGGTTTTTAGTTGACTGATGTTTTTAGTTTGTTATTGAGCGCAGATTTATGCAGAAAGATAGAAATCAGTTCAGAATTAACTGGTCAATCCACTTTATATGTAAAGATGCAGGCTGTCTGTATGTAAAAGCATCCTGTTGATATTTGCAGCTGTTTCTCTTAATGCAGGGATGTCAAACATATGGCCCATGGGCCCAAAGTGGCCCTCTAGTGGGTCCAATCCGGTCCACAGGATGACTTTGTGAAGAATAAAAATTACAGAGAAGACATTAAGTGCAAATTGTAAATTTGTAAAACTATAAATTTAAAATAGTTTCTAGATCATGACAAGTTGTTTTGATCATGAAGTAAAATATTAGATTGTTCATTGTTCTTTTGTCATTGTGTCTCATTTTTGCAATATTTCGTCTTCTTTTTGTTGTTTTTTGTCTGATGTTTGTCATTTGTCTCATGTTTTTGTCATTTTGTTTCGCTTGTGTTTTTTGTCTTATTTTTGTCACTTTGTGTTTTGCATTATTCATTGTTTTGTGTCTTGTTTTGTGTCGTTTTGTGTTTTATTTTTGTTGTTTGTGTATTTTTTATCATTTTGTTTCTCACTTTAGTCATTTTTTGTCTTGTTTTTGTTGTTTGTCCATGTTTTTGTCGCTTTGTAATTTTTCTCTCTCTTTTTTGTTTAGTCTCATGTTGTTTGTCTCATTTTTTGTCATTTTGTTTCTCACTTTTGTAGTTTTGTGTCTCATTTTTGTAATGTCTTTTTTTGTCAGATTTTCGTCGTTTGTTTTGTCACTACATTTCCCGTTTTTGTTGTTTTGTTTCCTTTTAGTCTCAGTTGTGTTTTTGTCTTTTTCTGTCTTGCTTTATTCATTGTTTGTGTATCGTTTTTGTTGTTTTGTGCTTTTTTTTGACTTGCTTGCTTCGTTTTCTCTCTCAGTTTTGTCATTTTTGGTCTTGTTTGTGTCAGTGTAATTTTTTTGTCTCGTTTTTGTCCGTTCTTTGGCGCTTTTTAACTTGTCAAATTTTTTGTCTTTTTTGTTTTGTTTCGGGTCTTGTCTCATTTTTTTGTCATTTTGTGTCTCATTTTGTAATATTTTGTCTTGTTTTTGTTGTTTTTTATCTGACTTCTGTCGTTTTGATCATAAAGTAAAATGTTTCAGATACCTCTGACTAAATGTTTTGTGTCTTTGTAGACATTCTGTGATCTGGAAGTTGTAATGTGGAAATGATAAACTGAGGCATAATTTTGTTGAAATTGAATTTATTTTTCTTAAGAAACTTCAGGTTCATAATGTTTTGTAAAAAGATAGTTCATTAAATGTGAACATTTTTGCACTAAAACAAAGGAAAAACGTGGAGTTGTGGTTATTTATAGGTTATGCTGTGATTTTACTGGTCGTGAATGTGGCCCCTGAACTAAGATGAGTTTTGCAGCCCTGTTTTAATGCTTCACATCCATCAGAGTGACCTTTTTGCTGCTGCCTCACATTATGAAGCTGCCAACAGCTGAATGACATAAATCTGCTGTTAATCTGCAGCCAGAAAACATCAAACTGAACCAAAACCTCAACAGAAGCCTCCTCTGATCCTCCACCTGCAGCTGATCTCACCTGGATTTAAACTGAACCTGCAGCAAAGCCTCAGATCTGAACGTATCTGATCTGTAATAAAACATTTGTGTCGTTTCTGAATCTGCTTCAGATCATTAGACCTGCTCATAAATAAACCTGAGACATTAATAAGACCCATTGAACAGCAGTTTAACCAGTGACCTTCTCTGTAATCAGGCTGTTAGAATGCATGGAGTCCTGCAGCTCTGATTAGATCACAGGGAGCATTTTATTACAACATTGAATATATTTATGTCTGTCAATTTGACGTTTCATCGGTGGGGAGATGAGGAGACTTTCTATCTTTTCAATTCATATTTTTCTCCTCAGAAAGTCAAAATCGGGACTTTTTATGTCATAATTTTGATTATGACATTGATCCTCTCATGTTTACAAAGAATGCCATAATTTTGACTTTTAAATCCCATAATTCCACCTTCATAACTCATCATGTTGATTTATTGTGCCTTATTTTCTTAGAAGGTTTGCTCAGAAAGTGAAAATCTGGACTTTTTAATCTCATAAGTTTGATGTTGACATTTATCCTCTATTGTTTACTAAGAATGCCATCATTTCGACTCTTAAATGTCACTCATAAGTCATAATGTAGACTTTTTTTCTCATCATTTTGACTTTCTGTGCTGTATTTTTTTTACTCATAAATCCCATAATTTCACCTTCGTAAGTCAGAAGTTTGACTTTATTTTCATCATTTTGACTTATTATCCCTTATTTTCTTATAATGTTTCCACAGAAAGTCAAAAAAGGAATTTTGTATCTCATATTAGTTCTATTTCATCATTTACTGTTGATACAGTTGTACTCGTAAGTTTACATACCGTCGCAAAATTTGTAGATTTTATATAAAATATGTTTGATCATGGAAAAACGTTTCTTTCATTTCGGGTTAGTGGTCAGACAAAGTTATTTAACTATTATTATTATTATTATTATTATTATTATTATTATTATTATTATTATTATAATAATAATAATAATAATAATAATAATAATAATAATAATAATAATAATAATAATAATAATAATAATAATAATAATTATTATTATTATTATTATTATTATTATTATTATTATTATTATTATTATTATTATTATTATTATATTTGCTGTGATCATTAATGTTTTCATTAAAGAATGTTTTACACATTCTGCCAGATTATGTAAACTTATGAGCACATCTGTATTTTGTCACATTTTCTGACAAACACATTTAAACGCAGTTTCTTCCCCACAGCAACAGACTATAGAATCAATCACCATCAAGTGCAATCTTGTTTGTTCGTTTAACGTATGATCTGTTTCATACTTTTAATTCCTTATACTTTTTGTATTATTGTATGTTTGTGTGTGAAGCTATGACTGAATATAACGTAGGTGTCTCTTTTAACACTAGAGGAATATACAACATAATCTACAATAATAAAAGTAATGTAGATTTTTATCACTAGGGTTTTAGTGTCTCAATCACTTCAAATTACACATTTTGTGATGTTGAAAATTACATTTTAAATGAATAGTGGTTGTTTATTAAGTCATATTACATAAAAGGCAACAGTTTTTGAATGAAATAGGGGAAAAAATCCACTCATTTCCACTTAACCACTTAATCCACTTAAAGCGAGACAGTACAGACAAAATCTACATTTTCTTTTCATGCACTGGTTAGTTTTGAGATTTTTGGATAATTTACATCCATACTAATGGAGAGAAAACATCCAAAATACACATTTAGGTGTTTATTTTACTGCTCTTTATCTGTTTCTGCAAGCAAAAAGACTTTAAGTCACCCTCATAAGAGTTTACACACTTTTAGAAATACATTTTCCTTTGTCTCATAGTTTAGACTTTTTAATCACATTATCTCACCTGCATATGACATAGTTCATACTTTTAAACTTAGAATTTGCCCTTTCTCCACCAAATGTTTACATCTATCTTGTGATTGTTGACTATTTGTCTCTCAATTATGATGCAAATCTTTAAAGGCTATTTGTTCAAAATGAGTTTCTCCTCCAGGAATCTGCACTTATGCAGCTCTTAAACACTGAACACATGCAATATATATATATTTGATGACTTTGTTTTCTGATTTAAGGGGTAATAAAAATAGACATCCGGAATTATTTTTTCTGAATATGTCAACATGAAGAAATTGGGCATTTTGAGATGAATAATAGCTCAATTACATATTCAGATATATGAATAAAGTAGGTATAATACTAAAAAAAAAGTGTCATGTAAATAATCACATGGGGACTGCATGGTGAATTCTGTTAGCTCTAAATTTTATCCTAAATTAATAAAATAGTAAAAATAATACAATAAAACTAAATATTGTTGTCATAACAGCAGAAAATGAGAATAAATGTCATCTATGCAGTAAATAAAAGGAGATAAGTTGAATTATTTTGCTTCTCTGTTAGTTATTGTTGAAATTTTAAGTTATTAAAACCTACAGCTGCTGATTAAAAACTCTTCTGTTGGTTCTACAGTAACCGGCTCCGGTCCCGGTACCGGACTCACCCTCTGCTCACGATGAGCCGCAGCGCTTCCAGGTTTCCGTGGTAAGCGGCCCATAAGGTCGGCGTCATCCCGTCCTCGTCCGGGGCGTTCAGGTCCTTCCGGGCGGCCTCCTTCAGCACGTCCAGGTACCCGTCCCGGGCCGCCCGGTGGTACCGGTCGTTCATGGCGGCGCCTCGGCTCACTCGGAGCTCGGTTCCATGGAAGCACCGGGCGGTTCTGACCGGGAATAGACGGTCGGTCCGGGACTCGGCGGGTCCGGGGCGGCCTGCAGCGGCGCGGAGGGACGGACGGTTGCTAGGAGACGGACACGAGGCGTGCTGGTTGTCAGGGAGGGGTGGGACCTGGTGACGAGAGTATACGCCCATTTTTAAAGAGACAGTGACTTCTTTAGAAACACCTGTACAATCTAATGTAATCAATACAACAAATAGAAAAAATTTATTTGAAACATCTGTATAGTCTATTATAATCAATAAAATTGATAGAAAATGTATTAAAAACACATGTATAATCTAATGTAATCAATGTAACTGACTGAAAAAATGCAATATAACACATGTACAGTCTAATATAATCAGAATATAATCAATACAACTGATAAAAAAAATCATTACAAACATCTGTACAATCTAATACGATTTCCCTCCACAGAATCATAATAGTGACTCTTTAATGATCTTGTATCATAACTCAGAATTTTAACTTTTCAAATCACGTTTTTTCCTTAGAATGTCAAAATCTGGGCTTTTTAGGCTAATATTTTTTATTTTTATCATTTTTTTTAACTTTTTGCTTTTGTTTTATGACTCAGCAGTCATAATTGTGATAATTTGTTGTTAAAATTTGTCTGAGTGAATCACAATTTTGACTTTTCAACTCAAAATCTGGACTTTATTTGATATTTTGGACTTTTTATCATATTTTTTACTCAGTTAATCGTTATTTCATGTATTTCTAATCAATAGAGGTGTTTTTTTCATTATTTCAATTCATATTTTTTTCTTCAGAAGATCAGCATCTGGACTTTTGTCCTCAGTTTTGTGACTCTCCACGTCTTATTTCTGACTGTAGAGGGGGCCAACTAGCAGACTTTGGAGTTCTACTAGAGTGAAACTAAAGATTATCAGCTCTGAGTGAACCATTTGCTGCTACTTGAAGCGGTGAGGAGATAAGACTGCAGATATATTTAGGAATCAGTTCCTGGTGGATTCTCTGCTTACAAACCGATACTGAATCTTTTCAGCTGCTTCAAAGCAAAATGATGAGACTAAAACTCTGTTGTCTGCAGAAAGACAAAGACTCTTCTGTGGCCTTTTTGAAGTAAACTTTGCTCAGGAGGCAGAGCGTGAAAGGAGGTCAATGTGAAAAGTAAACATGAAGTTTTACCTGAGAAAGGTGCGTCACTGAGGCCACACCCACAGCGTGGGAAGATATCCAACGATTATTGGGAGGAATTCCTTCACAGGAAGAAACCTGACTGAATGGAAAGACACACAAGGAGGAAGTAAACAGAAAGCAGGTGAAGATGGATGCTGGAATCTCAGAGCTGGACTCGGACCCTCAGAACCAGGACCCAGATGTGGACCCGGTGCTCCTCTGGGCCCCCAGCGGGAGGCGTCTGATCTCCGGTCTGCTGGGTCTGAACCTGGTGCTGCTGGGAGCCGCTCTGGTGGCAGGAGAAGCCTTCAACCCGGAGGGCCTGAAGCATGAGGAGCCGGAGGTGTTCCTGCTGGTTCTGATGGGGTCCAGTTTGGTCTGGATGCTCTGGTACCTGCTGTGGGCCCGGAAGCAGCCCGGCATCTGCCCCCACCAGGATCACCACGCAGGGGGCACCACTGTCATCGGTAAGCTGCTCAGCATGCTCGTAGAAACAGAGTCTGTTTGGGTTTTCTAACGGTGTCCGGTTCTGCTGGTTTCAGTGGTTCTGGTTCTGTTTGCTGCCTTCAGCCTGCTGCTGTACGTCTGCAGAATCGGTTATCTGATGAGCGTCAGGGAGTGTAAACCTGCTGCTACTCTCATCTCTCCGTTCATAGAGGTGCCGTTTCTCGCTCTGCAGGTAAAGAAGGACGTTTAAAATCTGGCAAACTTCCCTCCAGTCACAGCATGAAAGGTTTATTTGTTCAGGACTTATCAACAATAAGGAAATTCAGAGAGCTTCACATAAAATAACATAAAAAAACACCCTGCACTCACCAGTCCTAGGATTTAAACCTCATAATGGCTCCATGTTATTATAAAAAGTGAGACCTGTGCTGTAGTAACATCAACCTACTGTTTCACCTGTTTAACAATTTACTGTTACTTTACACACTTCTTGATTTGTTGAATTACACATAATAGAAAAATCACAGAAAAAAATACTCTGCTCTAAAGGAAAAACAGGCCAAAACTGTAAATGATGTCCAAATCAAAAATCTGTATATTTACACGTGGCTTTTCATTCCTTTGCAACATTTGACTGGAAAATTTAAGCATTTTTACTGTATTTAAATCAGCAAAAATGTTACTATTTTACACATATCTGCAGCTATTTAAAAGAGACATTCTGGAAATTAAGGTTTGAAAAAAAAATAAGCGCAATTTTACAGATTTTCAGGTTTCAGATTTTGTGAAATTACAGATATCTAGAAAACGCATTTATTACCAAAAAACAAACAGAAAACAACTATAAATAATGTCCGTTTCATAAATATGTATTTTTTGCAAATATCATTTTTTTCTTCTGCAACATATGACCATAACATTACTCTTTTACTGTATTTTAAATCTGCTAAAATATAAATATTTTGAATATATTTGTTGCTGTTTTCACAGTTTCAATGCTAGTGTTTTAGACAGCTTTTCAACATATTGTGCCCTTGCTGCTTTTATTTATTACTGGATGATCAAGCCTTTAATAGTCCTGGTGAAGAGAAAATTTCCGCCCATAAAGTCCCGTAAAACAATACGCAAATAAATACCATAATAATCAGATCAAATCTGCTGCCTGTGTTGCTGACTATAAACACTGTCCATAATGTAATAATGGTTTTAGTAACCACAGCAGCATTTAATAAAACAATAAAATCTGCTTTCATTCACTCTACCAGCTGCTGTCATATTTTCATGTCATTTCCCTCCTAAATTTAACATTCTGTAGTGATTTGTAGTTTTTATGACAAGATAAGATGTGAAAAAGTCAGATTTATTAGTCAGTTTTAGCCAAATACGTAGTTAGCTCTACTACTGCTTCAAAAGACAACTGAAACGATGGCAATGACAGCTTTTAGAAACAGTAACTTGTTACTTGGCTCCAATTCTTACTCCATAAAATGAAATACTATCAACAATCAAAGTACAAAAACATTTCTTGGTAATGTTTATTAAGATACTTGCCCCTTTCTGCAGAGCCCGGTGGTGTGACACCAGCATCTACAGTCTGTTTACCAAATATGTAGCTAGCTCAGCTGCCAGTTCAAAATAGTTGTGGTTAGCTCCTCAGATGGAGCTTCAACTGTAAAACTGTAAACTAATTAGCTACTGTAATGAATTAATCTTCATATGGGTGCATTTAAACACCTAATTTAAAAGTATCTAACTACAACAAATCACGTAAATTTCTTTACAATCAAAAGCCGCAGAAAAAGACTCTAGTGCTACTCTGCTAAGCTAGGCTACTTAGCTTTTAGGATGCTAGTTGTTACTTTTTCTCGGATAGATTTGTGATTATACTTTTCTTTTTTTAGCGTATGTGGGAGAACAAAAACGATTCCTAATGTGTTCAAAATTGAGTTTACACATTTCAGGAAAAGAGAAACATTTGCTAAACATTTGCTAATACACTACACTACACTACACTAGCGCTGTTAGCTAAGGCTAACAGCGCTAGTGGTTAGCCAAGGCCAGTAGGTTGCACTTAGAGTAACTTTCACCTTTATTTTCTAGGTTTTGTAAAATTTCCATACCATTTCTCCTCAGTATTTCACATTTTGTAGTTATTTGTAGTTTTTATGACAAGATAAGATTTGAAGAAGTCTGATTATAAGTCAGGGGCTGCACAGTGGCGTAGTGGTTAGCACTTTCGCCTTGCAGCAAGAAGGTCCCTGGTTCGCGTCCCGGCTTTCCCGGGATCTTTCTGCATGGAGTTTGCATGTTCTCCCTGTGCATGCGTGGGTTTTCTCCGGGTACTCCGGCTTCCTCCCACAGTCCAAAAATATGCTGAGGTTAATTGATTACTCTAAATTGCCCGTAGGTGTGAATGTGAGAGTGTTTGTTTGTCTATATATGTAGCCCTGTGACAGACTGGTGACCTGTCTAGGGTGTCCCCTGCCTTCGCCCGAGTCAGCTGGGATAGGCTCCAGCCCCCCCCCCGCGACCCTAGTGAGGATTAAGCGGTGTATAGATAATGGATGGATGATTATAAGTCAGTTTTAACCAAACATGCTAGCCCGGCTGCAAGACCACTGAAACAACAGTAAAAAACTGTTGCTGATAGTCCCTTTTATAAGCCTTGTAACTGTACAAATATTTATTTTTTATATTAAGTATTCTTGCTTCTAAACTAATTAGCCACCTTAAAAAGTCAGTCTTTTAATACATGCATTTAAATACCTAATTTAAAGGTGGTTAGTCCCAACAAAGCAGGTAAATTTCAGAGGCTACTGCTACTCTGCTAGGCTAGGCTACTTAGCTTTCAACAGCACTTGTTGCTGCTTCTTTCTTGAGTATGATGTAGGATTTTTGAAATACCATCAACAATCAAAGTACAAAAACATTTCTTGGTATTATTTATTAAGAAATTTTGTGCACAGCTCCGTGGTTTGTGGACACCAGCATCTACAGTTTGTTTATATGTGAAACAATCAGCTCGTCGTCCAAACTAGACTGTGCCAAACAAATATAGCTCTCAGAATTATTAGCAACTTATAAGCTACAGATAAAGGAAATTAGAAGCTTACAAGTGCTATAAGTGAACTGTCGTTTATTGTTATTGCAGTCATGTGCACATTACAAGCAATTTAAATGTTATTTACCATCATAGGAGCAAGAAAACAACTTTCAACCTGTATATATGTCAATATATTCAGGTTGAGAATGAATGCAGCTCTCATGTAATTAATTATGAGGTGTATTATTTGAAAAGAAAAAACATTCAAATTTAAATTCTTAGATTTGTCCTTAGTTTTATCATTTTCAGGTGTGTTCTTGTTAGATAACTGTGCTTTTCTTCTTTTGCAGACATATTTGCTCTGGGCTCACTCCAAAGACTGCATTCACAAGCACAAAATCGTCACCAGGTGCGCTACTTTGTATAATAAACAGACTGTGTCTGTGTTTAAAATATTTTTTATACAAGTGAGTCAGGTTCTGGTGTAAATTACTTTTGTATTCTTTGACGCGTGTTTATATTCGCATGCCATTTTAAGTTATTTGTCATATTTTCATGCTGTTCTAAGTGCAGGTCGGGGTTGATGGTGATCCTGTCAGCCGACCTGCTGCTGTGGTTGAACGCTGTGACGGAGGACTCCATCCATGAGGAGATCGAGTTAGAAAAACAAGACAATCTCATGTTCAGCAACACAAACTCCCTTGATGATGATGACAGCTTTGATTTAGCAGGTAGTTTCTGTAACATGAGCTGAAATTACAATTTTTCAGTAAAATGATAAGTTGACAACTATTACATTAATCGTCAACTCAGTTTGTGTAATTTGAAAGAGCTAAATTGTCTACATTCTCTTTAAGAGGCCTGCGTGGCGGTGTTCAAGTCTGAAAGAAGTTTGAGACCAGTTCAAAACCAGTTCCAAATTAAATGTGAAACCAAAGTGAGTTCAAAACCAAGTTCACAACCAATCCAAAACAAAAACAAAGTCCAAAGCCAAGTCTGAAAGCAGTCCAATACCAAATCTAAAACTAGGTCCAAAACAAGTCAAAACTCAAACCAGTAGAAAACCAATTGCAAAACAAGTCCAATACCAACTCAAATCCAGTCTAAAATCTAGCCTTAAACGAAGTTACAATCCAATTTCAATTCAAATTCAGTTTATTGCCATTGCTATAAATACCAGGGGGACGTCATTAGAGCATCTGACAGTTGACATCACATCACAGATATCAAGTGCAAGCAGTGCAAAAGTCTCACCCTTAAGTGCACAGCGTGAATCCCTTCCAAGTGGCAAGTATAAGTATGCACAGCACACATCCTGCCCTCAACAGTAGCAGCAGACACAAAGAAAGGTCTAGCAGACGCCCTACTCACACAACAGTAGCTAATTACCAGTAAACATACACTGCCCATCCAAAAAAAAAGTCAAACACTCTATTATTTCATTGGACCGCCTTTAGCTCTAAGAACGACACACATTCACTGTGGCATCATTTCATTAAGCTTCTGCAATGTCACAGCATTTATTTCTGTTCAGAGATACATACATTTTTTGCCAAGATCTTATACTGATGCTGCCAAAAGTTTTCTCCAGAACATCCCAAAGATTCTCAGTGGGGCTGAGGTCTGGACTGTGTAGAGGCCAATCCACAGATGAAAATGATGTCTCATGCTCCCTGATCCACTCATTCTCAATGCGAGCCCAATGAATCCTGGCATCGTCATCTTGGAATATGCCCATGCCATCACTGAAGAAAAACTCCATTGGACGTTCCATTGGTGGAACAGATTGTGTGCTGGGTGTGACAGGTCCTGGAGGATGTTCTGGACTGTGGATAGCAATGGGAGGCCTTTCCCCGCAGATTTTCCCCACAGATTTTCCCACTCGTTGAAGAGCCTGCTGATCAGCCTTGGTGCAGCTGGAAAACTCACACTAGTAGTCCGTATGTCAGCACACTTTCCACAGCACAGTGGTAAAAGTTCAGCTTTATTCTCTTTGGCCCATTTAAGCTTCTTGAGGAAGAAGAGACATTGCTATGCCTTCTTAATGGTCAGGGTGGTGGGTTTCCCCCAAGACAAGTCCTCTGTAAGAGTCATACCCAGGAATGTGAAGTTTAAGACCCTCTGCACCTCCTTGTTACCAATGAAGAGTGGGGGGTGGCTGAGCTGTTCAGATCTGTGGAAGTCTAAGAGAACCAAGTTATGTTATTGGACCATGCTGCCAGCTGTTCAACTTCCTCTCTGTGTGCAGTCCCATTGCTGTCAGTAATGAGGCTGAGCACTGTTGTATTGTCTGCAAATTTGACTATGTGATTGAATGGAAAACAGGGGGAGCAGTCATGTGTGAAAATTGTGTATAGTAGTGGACTAAGCACACATCCCTGGGGGACCCTGGTCTCAATGATTAAGGAGGATGATGTATGCCTCCCTACCTTAACACACTGTGAGCAATTTGTTAAAAAAATCCAATTACATAAAGAGGGATTGAGACCAAGGTTGTGTAGTTTGTTATGGAGTTTGTTCATCCAGATTGTATAATACCGAACTAGAATGAACAAAAACCAGTGTGATGTAGTCCAGAACTGTCATACTGAATGCCTCCAGCAACCAGTGTGTTGGTGTTCCCTGGGCCCTGAACACAACCCAGTCTGTGGTGTGGAAGCAGTCCTGAAGCACAGTGATGGCATCCCCTATCCATGACCTGATAGTCCTGACTATGGGCCTGCTGGTTCTGATTTTAGGTGTATACCAGGGGTGTAGCAGGAGAGACACAGGATCTGACAGACCCAGGTGAGAGTACACCTGGGCTCTGTATGCATTTGCTACATTAGTATACACCTGATCGAGGTTCTTGTTTCCTCTGGTTGCACAGCTGACATTACGGAGGAACTGACGAAAAACAGTCTGTAGGTCAGCATGATTGAAGTCCCCCGCTGCAACAAAGACACTGTCAGGGCATGCAACCAGACAAAAAGGTCCAAAATTCATCCAAAGTCCAGTCTGAAACCAGTTCAAAACCAAATGCAAAACTAGTCGAAAACTATGTCAAATCCAGCCCAAAACCAGTGGAAAACCTAGAACTAACCAGTCCAAAGCCAAGTCCAAACTAAAGCTGGTCCAAAACCAAATACACACCAGTCCACA
Source organism: Amphiprion ocellaris (assembly GCF_022539595.1). Classification (NCBI taxonomy): domain Eukaryota; kingdom Metazoa; phylum Chordata; class Actinopteri; family Pomacentridae; genus Amphiprion; species Amphiprion ocellaris. Next base: position 9,937,895 of record NC_072783.1, read on the forward strand.
ACCAACTGCAAAAGCAATCCAAAACAGAATCCAATCCAGTCCAAAATTAAGTCAGAATATAAGTCCGAAAGCCATCCAAAATCAAGCCTAAAACTAAGTTTAAAATTAGTCCAAAAATATGCAAGAACCAGTCCAAAACCAAGTACAGAACAGTGAAAAACCAACTGCAAAATTGTCAAATCAAGCTCCAAATCCAGTCCAAAAGCTACTCAGTCCCATTACCTACGTCCAAAAGCAGTCCAAAACTCATCCAAAACCACAGGAGAAGTTGGACGTTGGAAATCAAATACAAAACTAAGTACAAACCAGTCAAAAACCAATTACAAAACTAAACCAAAACCATGTCTAAAACCAAGTTCTAAACCAGTTTGAAACCAAGTACAAACCCTTGTTAAAACAAGTACAATCCAGGACAAAACTAAGTACAAAAACATGTAGAAACCAGTCCAAAACTAGGCAGAAATCATCCTCCATCTTTATGTTTGGTTTGTTCTCCTGCTGCAGGATGAATTTAAGGTGCCTCCCAGATGTTGCTCCATTATAGATAAGCGCTCAGTGTTTAAAACTGGAGATCACTACTGTTCGGATTTCTAACTAACATTCCTGCAGGAAACTCGTCGTGTCAGTGCAGTGCCAGTGCCGCCTGCGTCGCCTTCCGGAAAGGCTTCGAGATCCTTTATCCCTTCAACATCGAGTTCTACCTGATGGCCAGCTGCATGATCTACGTGGTCTGGAAGAACGTTGGTCGCAGGACGAGTCCAGACCACCACCACGCTGACGAGAAGTTCAGCCTCCGAGTCCTCTTCAAGGGTAGGATCATATTCGGCCTGGTGTTTGGCGGCCTGGTCCTGGTCGCAGGAGTCGTCATCTTCGTCCTCTACCAGATCTGGGTGAGTGATACGGAGCGTCGCCTCACTGCCTTCCTCGTCTTCTACGGCTACCATCTGGCCATCATGCCCATCATGTCGCTCTGCTCGCTGGCCGGGGTCCTGGTCCACCGGCTGGAGAGAAGAGCCCACGAAGGAAGCCACAACCCGACCAGAAGCCTGGACGTGATGCTGCTGGTGGCGGCGGCTCTCGGCCAGCTCGCCCTGTCCTACTTCTCCCTGGTTGCGGCCATCGCTGTGGGCACCCATGGGCCTCTGGGGGACCTGGACCTGTCCTACTCCATCCTCAGCCTGCTGGAGCTCATCCTCCAGAACATCTTCATCATCGAGGGCCTCCACCGGCACCCAAGCCTGGTCACCAAGAAGAAGGAGAAGCAGTGGAGCGGCATCTTTAAGGTACACTGTATATAAAAATCTAACAAAAACTATGAAAATCTGACCGCAAGGAAGCCAGAAAAAATATATTAAAACTGCACTGTACTGCAAAGTACAAAAACAGTAAAAACAGTCCAAGAAATGGCAAATATCTGTAAAATAACAAGATTTTTAGCTGATTCAAATACAGAAAAACTGTGCAATTTTATAGTCACGCATTGTAAAAAAAAAAAAAAAAAAAAAAAAATTTACTATTTATAAAAATAGAGATTTTAAAAATGTGTTCATGTATTCTTTTTTAATGTCAACAGGTACTTATATTTCCTTTGGGCCTAATAAAATTTTTATCTTAACTTATCGTAAATAAATACTTTGTTTAATTTTACCAGATGTATTCTGCAATTTAATGAAATTAAGCCAATCTGTAATATATGTGAGTGATGAAAAATGAATTATTATTGTTAAATCATTAATATACAGACATTTTCTTTCATATTTAGGCAAATATCTGTAGAATAATTCTATACTATTACTGTTTGAGCTGATTGAAATACAGTAAAAAAGGGGTAATTTTACGTCCAAATATTATCAAATAACTTATAAAAATTTGTAAAAATACAGAGTTTTTTAATTTTATACATTATTTACAGTTTGAGTTGATCTGGGGTTTTTTAATTTTTGGGTTTTTTACAGTCAGCATATAAATTAATACTTTTTTGAGGAATTTTACTAGATATTATTTGTAATTTAACGAAACAAGTAAAATATGTTTTAAAAAAATATTTAGCATATTTCTTTTCTTAATAGGCACATTTTTTCCCTACAAATAACCTAAAATATTTGTAAAATAATGATTAAATAATGACTATATGTCTAAAATAATAACTATTTTTGATTGATTTAAATACATTGCAATACAGTAAGCAGTAAAAAATACTGCAATTTTATAGTTGACATACTGTACCAAAACACAGAAAATCTTTAAACAACAGTTCACAAAATTATTTGCCAATTTTCCATTCTTAATATTCAGAATTTTTTACTTCAAATAACAGCCCAAATCTTTAAAACAATAACATATTTTACTGATTTAAATACATATACATACATATTTAATGTGGACATTATTAACAGTTTTGGCCTCTTTTTCCCATTTTACATGTAGTATAATAGTTTTTTCTGTGATTTTACAAGTTATTATAATGTTTATTATATTGTTTATACAATTCTAAATTCTTCAGTGCACCGTGGTAGGGTTTGTTTACATTAAAAACTGTCCTACAGTCCAAGAAAAAGGCTGTTCAAGAGGAGAAGACGACGGATATTTCTCTGCTGGAGGGAAACACATCAGCGCCACCTGGTGCCCAGGAGCATGATGGGAAAAAAGCCTGGATCAAAAGAGCCACGCAGGAGATCTGCGCTTTCCTCATCCTCTCTAACATCATGGTAAAGTTGTGTTTATGAAAGAATGAATTAAGAATAATCATTTCCTGCCTGTTTAAATCACCTGGATGTTACCTCGGCCCTCAGCTCTGGGTGATTCCTGCGTTCGGAGTTCATCCACAGTTCGAGAACGGTTTGGGGAAGCAGTTCTTCGGCTTCAGCCCCTGGTTCGTTCTGGTGAATCTGGGTCAGCCGCTGGGAGTTTTCTACAGGATGCACTCAGTGGCAGCTTTAATGGAGCTGCTCATCTCTGCATGACGACCACCTGATACCAACTGAATCATGTTAAACTAGACCAAACCAAGAAGGGAAATACCAGCAGCCCACGTTTATACCACATCATCTGGCTTGATTAATCACAGATTCATTAAGACTTGAACATGACGAGGCCTTGAAGTGTTTGGGCCGGACTGCCCCAGAGTACGTTACATGATTGATAGATTTTTATGGCAGTCAAGATGGTCGAACTACAGGAGATTCACTAGGAAATAGAGCAACTTTTGTTTGATTGATAGAATGAGGGCAGAATCAGTAGATAGTGTGACCAAGTAGGAGAATTTTTATTATTTTGAATAATATTGTGCGAGCAGATTGGTAAAATATATTGATATTTAATGTGTAATGTTATAAAAATCTAAAAAGAAGTGGTGCTACTTGTACAAAACGCAAACAAAGTGGTTTTAGATTGCAAAATCTTGCTCTGAACTCGACATCTTCGGGATGAACTGGAATACAGGTTCAACATCTGCTGCAGAGACTGAAACCAGCGGAATGGAGGCTGTTACAGCTGCAGATTAATGCCAACACTGCTGCAATGACATGTTCAGTTATTACAGATAAATATAATATGAAAGTGTCCACATATTTGGTGTTTTCTTACCAGCACATACAGAACATACAGAACTATAAAATACTGTGGGAAGGTTTTTAGAGTATTTTGGCAAAATCCTTGGAAACAAGAACAAGGATTCCTGCAGCAGATGACCTGAACTCCAGAGTTCTGATCTCAGCATCATGGAGACCGTTTGGATCACACAAAGAGATACTGAGAAAGACTGAATCCATAGAAAGACTGTGGTGAGTCTCCAAGATCCTCTACAGTCAGCATAAAATCAAGTCCTGGACCAGGTCAGAAACCATTCCAAAACTAGAGCAACACCAGTCCAAAACAAAGTTGGGAAAGAGTCTGAAATCAATTCCAAAACCCAGCCCAAACAGGTATAAAATCAACTCCAGAACTCACATAAAACCATTCTAAAACTAAGTCTGAAAACAGACCAAAACCAGGTCCAGAACAAGTCCAAAATGAAGCCCAAAGTAAAAGTATTCCAAAACCAAAAACCAGTCCAAAATCTACTCCAGAGGGCAGTCAAAAACTGAATAGGAAAAAAAAAAAAAAAGTTCAGGGCCAGTCCAAGATCAAGTACCAAACTGGTCTAAAACCACATCAAAAACCAGTTGAAACCCAGGTCTGAAAAGACTTACAAAGCGGATGGATGGATGGATGGATGGATGGATGGATGGATGGATGGATGGATGGATGGATGGATGGATGGATGGATGGATGGATGGATGGATGGATGGATGGATGGATGGATGGATGGATGGATGGATGGATATTTTATTAATCCCGAGGGAAAATCAAGTAAGTCCAAATCCAAGTCTAAAACCAAGTCTCAAACCATTTCAAAACAAGTTCAAAAAACAGTCCAAAACCAGTCTGAAACCAAGTGCCAGACCAGTCCAAAACAAAGTCCAGAACTGGTCCAAACCCAGGTACCAAAACTGGTCTAAAACCAAGTCAAAAACCTAGCCTGAAAAGAGTTTGGAAGCAAGTACAAATCGAAGTCTAAGATTTGGTCCCATACCATTTCAAAACCATTTAAAATCAGTCCAAAACTGACTCTACAACCAGTCTGAAACTAGGTGCCAGACCAGTCCAAAATCAAGTCCAGAATTAGTCCAAAACCAAGTGCCTAACTGGTCTCAAACCCAGTCATAAATCAAATCTGAAATCTGTCAAAAGGTCAGTCTCAAGCTAGTCTACAACCAAGTCTAAAACAAAATAAAAAACTAAGTCCAGAATGGGGTCCAAAACCAGTTCAAACCCAAGTCTGAAAAGACTTTGTAAGCAAGTCCAAATCCAAATCTAAAACCAAGTACCATACCATGTCAAAACCAGTTCAAAACCAGTTCGAAACTAACTCCTGAACCAGTCCAAAACCAAGTGTCAGAAGTAGTCCAAAACCAGGTACCAAACTGGCCCAAAACCAAGTCAAAAACCAAATCTGAAAAGACATGTGGTGCAAGTCCAAGTCCAAAGCCAAGCCCCAAACCATTTGAAAACCAGTCTGAAACCAAGGCAAAACAAATTCCCTAATACCAGTCTGAAACCAGTCCAAACGGAAATCCTAAGCCACCACATCCCAAAGTTAAAAACAGGGTCCAGAACCAGGCTGAAAAGAAGAACCATCATCATGGAGTTAGTCTGGATCATATGAAAACACTGAAACGACTGAATCCACAGAAGAATTTTATGTTCTCCAAGATGCTAAACAAGCTACCTGCCGAGTGCCTTGATAAACTTTGTACCAAAGAGATCGGTGCTGTTTACAGGCTCTATAATATGGATCTGTTTTTAAAAATAAAAAATATTGATGAAATTGTTTTTGAAAAGCATCCTCGCTTTACTTTTAGTTCATAAAAACTCTCTAAGCCACATGTGAAGTCCTTTGTACACAACTAAGACTAACAAGGACAGTTTCCAGTGGTGATGAATTCCTTTTGAACCTCTAAACAATTTTTCCTGTACAGTTCTTTGTAAACTGAACTCAACCCATTAAGATAAAGCTGAGTCGTGGCACTTTAATGTAGAATCACTGTTTTATTTCAGGCTGAATGTGCTGCAGCACAGAACCTGAAGAACATTTTCAACTGTCCAAATACTTACAGTCTGCATTGAAGGTGAAGAGTTTCAGACGTGCCGTCATATGTAAATACTTCATTTTATCACCTAAAATACTCTTATTGTTGGCAAAATGGACAAATTAATGTTCAAAAAATGTCATGAATGTTTGAGATCTAATGACCATTTTGTTGACATCCTTCATATTTGTATAAGTTGACTGAGATGTGAGATGTTCCTCTGAGTTTTAGTCACAGTTCAGGTGTGAGGAGGATAAACTTCCATGTTTATTGTTGTTGTTTTGCTACTAAGAGTGAAGACAACAAACAGAATCCACTCAGTAGTTCCTCTAAATCCTCTGGATCTCAAACAGCCTGATGTCGGTGTCGTACCAGATCGGAGGATCCACGTTTCTGCAGCAAAAGATGAGACTTCGTTAAGATTCAACAAAAACAGCAAAATATTTCTGACTGAAATAAAAAGTGTTTAAATGTGACTTTAATAGACAACAGGTTAGTACAGCAGACAGCTTAAACTCTTTGACTTTCTGGAATTAAAAATACAATATTGTCTAGGCATAGTTAAATTGTTTACGGTTAAAGATATCTGCAAAAACAATCTGGCTGAGTCAGAATAATAGTTGCAGATATCTCTAACGTCACTATGACTAATCTGAACTGTTGTGCAAAACTAGATCTTCATTCATCAGAGACTAGTGGTCAAAATGTACGAGAATTTCGACTTCAGGCTACTCTGACATGCAGGTAAAACAACCTGTTTTATGCAGTTACAACTGCAGAGCTATAGTATGTTGGCAAAACAAGTCACCTCTGACTTGCTGTAGTTTACAGCTTAACAAAAGAAATATGTAAAGTCATTTCACAGAGTCAAAACTCAATGTCAACATATCTGTACCTACATTTTGACAAAGTTTGTGATGTCTGCAGCATCATTCTGACCAGTTCAAACTTCATTTTAAAAGTACATACGTTTAACTGAGCAAAATAAAAGACATCTTGAACTAGAATCATGATTAGTTAAAATAAAACTGTAGGCATCTGAAACTGGAACTATAACTAGTCATATTCAGCTGCATATATCTGAAATAAATTATGTACATCTGTAATGAGAAACACATAAGTAGTAAAAGTGACTTCATTTGTAGAGGAATAAGAGATTATTTGAGATGTTCTTTTTGATGAACCAGAGCTGATTTGCTACAGGTGTGTTTACCGCAGATAGATGATTCCCCACATGTATGTGCGGAACCACATGGCGGTGCCGGCGTTGGCCTGGTACTTCCTGATCAGGATGGGATGAGGAACCGGCAGGAGGCCGACCAGCGTACCGTGCTGCAGGAAGTTCAGGATTTCTGACTCGTCTGTCAAACCCCTAAAAACAACAACAACTCTGATCTCACCTGGGTGTAAATGACCTGAACGGGTGGATGACAGCGTCTACAGTAGAGATGTCTGATCAGGGCAACTTCTAACTGATCAATATCCGCAAACCTGAGCCAAATCCTTTGTTTACATATGCTGTTACACAGGTGAGCATTTTAAATACTCTTGATAAATGCAGTATCATCAGCCAGAAGTGATTCATTTGTTTTACGAGCTGAGTTTACTAGACATTTGTCCTGTGCTGTTGTTACTACTTTAAGTCACAAACACATGATATGGATCACAAAGGTAGTCATTACTTATGCCAATGGGATATAAATGTGTTATCCTCATTGATTCTGGCTTGATTTAACATATATGTGCTGACTGGAGGTCATAAAGACTCACAGAAGTCTTTGTCATGGTGCCCCTTTACTAGTTAAACCCCACAATGCTCTATGCTTGGTGCCGCGACCAAGTAGCTGATCTATAACACTTGAGGCGTGTATTATATGGAAAGAGGCATCAAATGGTATCCAAACATAGACAAGTTATAATGGGGCCAGTTTGTGTCCTATTATAGACATTTTATTTTGCGTCGATTTTGATTATTATTCATCCATTTATGGTAATTTAACACCTTTCAATGTTTTATGGTGTGTCGTTTTTGGCAATTTAGTGTCAAGTTGATTATTTTGTGAGTCATTTTGGTTATTTGGCATCTCTAAATGGTTGTTTCTGTCTCATTTTGGTTATTTATGATATATTCATTGCTCTGTCGCTTTCTCTTTGTTTTCTGTCATTTTGTGGCTAATTGATTTTTTTTTTTTTTGGTGTGTCATTTTGCTTATGATGCATTTTTAAATGGTTGTTTGTGTCTCATTTTGGTCATTTTTCTTATCTCTATGTGTTGTTCTGTGTCACTTTATGGCTCCTTTGTGTCTCAGTTTAGTGTCTCTTTATTTTCTTTGGTTCCCGTTTACTAGCTAATCCCCAACGATAGTCTTTTCTTGCCAACACTGAAATGACCATCGCGTCTGGTCGCTACGGCATTACACACTATGAGGCTCCACTTGGTGGAACAAGCAGGTACTACAGTTAATCTACAATATTACTTAAAGTGTGTATTATCTAGGTGAATGGTATCATATTGGGACTAGGTATCAGCAGATACTAAATCTTAAATTACTCAAATTGGAGCAAAAAAAAAAAACACCACAACTTGATTAGGACTTCTCTAATCTACAAAACTAATGTCTGCATCATAGAAACGTAGATCTGAGAACTATTATTAGGAAATAATCCACAAATAGGAGAAATGAGATGTTTAATGGTGCTACAGTTAATTATAGTATCTTCCTTATTAAAGTACTTTGACAGTTCTACCTGCTGCTCATTTGAGTTTTGGTTTCAAAGTTGTGTAATGTCCTACTTGTCGATGCAGATCTTCTCCACCTGAGGAACCAGAACCTGCAGCAGCCTCATGATGGTCTGCAGAGGAAGTCTGGTTTTCCATGACAACACCTGAGAACAGGTAGAAGATGAAGGATTCACATGACAGAAACCAGCAGAGTTCAGAAGAAGTTCAGCAGCAGAAGAATCGTCCTCACCCAGTCTGGATTAGCGCTGAAGGCTGCCGTCGATGAGACGCTGGACAGTCGACTCCTCGCTGCCTCCGACTCTGTGTGGTCGACCTGATAGCAGAATAAAACGCTGTAACTCCAGAAACAAACACCTGAACTGACTCTGAGTGATGACTGGTGTGATTTACCTCCTGGTCTCTCTCTGAGTTGGACTCAGTGTCGCTGGCTGCAGCTCCGATGTTTCTGTCTGAAGGCGTCTGAGGAGGATCTGAATGAGGAACAGCGACCATCGTACCATCAACACTCACCTGAGACTTCTCTGTGATCTTATCGATTCCTGCAACACACGAAACAATACAACCTTTGTCAGCCTGTAGGGAAACAAGTTCACTGTGGATGAGTTCATTAATGTGGACATTAAAGGAGTAGTTCCACATTTTGTATTGACTTTCCTGTAGGGAGTTTAATAAAGAGATTCTTATGACTGTACGTAGCAGAGGGAAACCGCTAGTCTGGATGTGTTATAAAACAATGAGCCACCTTTATATCAACGTGTATAAAGGCCAAAGTTTGTCCTACAAGCGAACCATCAGACTAAAAAACAAGGAGTGTTTTTCCTCATTCTAAATGCTTTGTAGTTGTTTGATGAGGCTTTCCTCTTGTTTTGCATCCCTATTTTAGTGATTTTCTGTCTCTTTCTGGTTTCTAAATGCCTTTATGGTCATATTGTGTGGGTTTATGAGGATTTTGTGTCTCTCTATGGTTGTTTTGCATCTCATTTTGGCAATTGTGTGTCTGATTTGGATTGGTTTGTACCTTGTCAGAGTCATTGTATGCGTCTTGATGGTTGTTTTTTGTCCCATTTTGATTATTTTGCACCTCAGTTTTGGTGTTTTCCATCTGCTTGATTATTTTGTATGTCATTTTAGGTTTTTGTTGTGTGTCATTTAAGTTAATTTTCATCTCTAAATGGTTGTTTTGAGTCTCATTTTGGTCCTTTGGTGTCTAATAAGGATTATTTTGTATCTCTTCATAGTCATTATGGTTGCTTCACGTATAGTTTGTTTTGTGTCTGATTGTTTTCATTTTGTTTGTTTTGCATCTCTTACTGGTTGTTTGTGTCTTATTTTGGGCATTTTTCATATCTTTATGACTGTTTAACATCTCTTTTCAATTGTTCTGTGTGTCATTATGGCCATTTAGTGTCTCAGTTTGATTATTTTGGAACAGATTATGGTCTTTTTGTGTCTTAATTTAGTAATTTAGTGTTTCTTTGCTGTCATTCTACATGTCTTTATGGTTGTTTTCTTTCATTTTGGTCATTCTGTGCTGTATTTATAAAGCTCAGTATTTTAAAAAGGTCATTTTTTTCTGCGTCTGTGCAATCAGGCAGACTCAGGCTGGTTGTTTTCTTCTATTTACAGTCTTAATGCTAATCTAAGCTGAGGAACGACTGGCTACAGGTTCATATTCATCTTCTCACCTTAAGGACCAAACTACAGACATTTCAGAACCACCGTCCAAAAATAAGCGGAGTCAACATCTCACAGGTTTTTAGAAACTTTGCGAAGTTCTTAAATAGCTGCTGCTGGTTGGATGATCTGACCCACCTGGAGTTGCCTCTAAACTGGCTTTAAGGGTGCCGGGTTCTGCAGGTACAGCAGGCGTAGAACCCTCCATGGATCCTTTCTCTGTGGAGTTAGTCCTGGAGATCCCAGACTTCTTCTTCTTCTGCAGAGCTTTCTGAATGGACGCCGTGTCCGACGGCAGGTTGGCCAGCTGATGGAAGACGTTTCTCTTCCGGATAATGGCGTAAACCAGATTAAAGTTTCCTGAGAGGAGAGTTTAGACTTTTAATGTACTGGACTGAGAAATGTTTTACTGATGAGCTCACCTGAGTGTCCTCACCATCGAACTGGTACTGGATGATGTTGTTGTAGACCTCCAGCAGGAAGAAGACCAGGTGGTGGTTCTGGGGGGCCGAGAAGAGGAACCAGGGCGTAGAAAAGGCCTCCAGGAGGTGCAGCAGCTTGTTGGCCGCCACCATGGACAGACTCTTCAGGTACGGAGAAACTGTTGGGGCACAAACAGCTGAAAAAGTATCTTAACAGTTGGTTTTCTCCTCCAGTAGGTGGCAGCATTTCACTGATACTCACTGTTCACTATGATGGTGAGCAGACAGTCGAACAGAGGCTGCAGACGCTGGTGTCCACTGGTGATGATTTTGTGGAAGATCTAAACATGAAGAAGCAAAATGAATAATTACAGGATGGTGCTATTTAGAGAGGAAAAATACTGACTGCAAACAACAATCACAAAGAGACACGAAATGATCAAAAAATGACTACAAACATTCTCAAAAGACACTAAAACAACACAGAGAGACACAAAAGACCACTAAGAGACACCAAACATCAACAAAGACACACTAAAATAGCACAAATTTGCACAAAATAACAACAGAGACACAAAATGACGACAAGCAGATGAAAAACAAGGACAGAGACACAGAACAAAGACAGAAAATGATGTAAAAAGAACCACAAAACAACCAAAAAGTCGCACGAAGTTAACAAAAACTGACGCAAAATGGCCCAAGAAATCTATAAAATATCCTCAAAGAGAATAAAAGACCAAAGGCAGACACAAAAGACCACTAAGAGACACTAAACGCCAACAAAGACACATTAAATTGCCACAAAGCGGCACAAAATGACAACAGAGAAACAAAATGATGACAAATAGATGTAAAACCACCACCAACAACAAAAAGACACAAAACATAAAGAAAGAGACAGAAAATGACGCAAAAGGACACAAAATGACCACTGAGAGGTGTAACAACCACAAAAAGACAATAAGTAAACAAAATCAGACACAAAAACAACCCCCAAAACACTATAAAATGACCAAAAAGTGAATCAAAATGACAGCAAAGGGACATAAAACAAATGTAAAGACAAGCAAAATTACTGTAAAACGTGCTAAGTGACATAAAACCAACACAATGACACTCAAAATGACCACAAAGAGGCTTAAACAACTGAAGGAAGGAAAAATGACCAAGAAGACACACAAAACGACCAAAAGGCATAAAATGACTACAGAAGGATAACAAAGTGAAGCAAAATGACAACAAAGAGACATGAAACAAACGTAAAAACAAACAAAATTACCCCAAAACACATGCTAGCATGTAACTTCTAGCATATATTAGGGTTAACAATCATAGATTAAAATGCTATTGTTTAGCACATACGTTTAGCATGTTAAAATAGCTTGACCTCTGTAAGTGAGTTATTAAGAAGTCAATGTTAGCATGTCACATTTGACGTCTCAGCACATTGGCATGTTAGCATGTTAGCACTGGTGCGCTTTTGGTGTGCAAATATGTTAAACTTTTCCTTTTCTGAAGCTAAATGTTGAGGCTAAAAGATATCGTAGCATGTTAACAACTACTGAATATTAATGCTAATGTTTATCTTGCAACATTTAGTGTGTTGTTATGCTAATATGTTGAATTAAGCTTGTTAGCAAGCTACGAAATTAACATTAACAAACCAACTCTGCACAGCTTTGGTTGTTTAAAATGTACAACATAAACAATGATGTCTTTACTTTATTAGCATTCTGACATATGAATAATAAGCTTAAAAGGGAATTCTGTGTTTTTTAATTTTCAAAAACTGAATGCTAAAGTTAAAATACTATAAATCTGCCTCCATGTGTCAGAATCTTCTCACCACGACGAGCAGGTCGGCGTGGGTTCCTGTGAAAACTGGGATGTCCATGGGCACTCGGTGGGTGAACGGTTTGTTCAGACGGACTCCGAAGTTTCTTTCTCCGCTGAGCAGCAGCAGGATGAAGACACCGATGTGCATGAGGCCGACACGAGCTGTAGATTCACATAAACACAGAGTCTTTATCAGACGATGAGGATCTCTGAGTGTATCTTTAGCCTCAGTGCTACGGTGAACGTTTCAGACTCACACTGATCTGCTCTGGCATCGTTCAGGTAGAACAGGATGGGAACCAGAATGTCCAGAACATCGCTGCTCTTCAGCACAAAGAACAGGAACTTCTAAAAAATACAAACACAACAAAGTGAGCGTGTTGAAGCTTTAACTCTTCTGCTATGATGCAATCGTCTGCAGTTCACAATTGCAAAAATGATCAAAAACTAGCAGCTAGGTAGCACTACTAGTCACATTAGATTAACATCCTAAAAGAGCTTCTTATGCTGTGCTACTGTACATCAACATCATTCCTTGAGCTTAATGCTGCAACTACAGAGACACAAATCTACTACAAGGAGGGAAAACTATCAAACTGTGATGTAAAATAACCAGAAAGTGACAAAACAAAGACATAAAACCACCAAAATGAGACAAAAAAAAGACTACAGAAGGATATTAAACACTAAATGTAAAAGGTAAACTAAAAGAAAAATAAAATCACCCAAAAAATGATCACAAAGTGACAAAACAATAACTAAATGATATAAAAATCCCCATAATAACACTCAAAATGACCATGAGGAGGCAGAAAGAAAGAATGACCAAAAAGGTACATAAATCCACCAAAAAGGCATAAAATGACTACAGAAGGATAATAAACAGCCACGTGGAGACATTGAAAGTAAAAAATAAACAAAAATATTAATAAAATGACTCAAAAACAACCTCAAAATGACCACAAGCTGAACCACAATAGCCACAAAGAAGCACAAAATGACGACAGAGACACAAAATGATGACAAAGAGATGTAAAGCAACCACAGACACAAAACAACCACAAAAAGAGACAAAACAAACAGAGGCAGTCAATCGCAAAGAGACACAAACACCCACAAAGAAGCACAAAACAACCACAAAGAAACACAAAACAACCACAAAGAGACACAAAACAACCACAAAGAGACACAAAATAACCACAAACTGACGCAAACCATGCAAAAAGACAAACAAAAGAACCACAAAGAGACGCAAAATGACCAAAAAAATAGACGTAAATGAAACAAGAAGAAAAAAATTACCACAACGGAACATTGGTTCAAATAGATGCAAAGTCGGTTTTAAAAACTAATCTTGAGTTCTCTAAAGTTACTGTAAGACAGATTTTGTTCTGCACTACAGATGTTTAACCCCAGAAGCTCGTCCACGTTGTTTGTTTGTTGGCCTCAGACCTTGTTGAAGTCGCAGAACTTCCAGAAGAGGATCAGCAGCTCCTGGTGAAACTGGATCTTCTTGGTGGATCGAGGCAGGTAGGTCTGGATCAGAGGGTTGTTGAGCAGCCGAGCAAGACCTTTGAGGATGAAGCTGAGGTCCTGATGAAGACAAAGAAACAAACTTAAACCTCCTGAACTGTTTACAGATAAATGTTTTTTTGTTTTTTATTACCTCTTCCCTGTGGATCCTGGAGAGATAATTCACAAAAAGATTATCAGGTCCAGTTGGCTGCAAAACACCAGATTCATTATGAGTTAGTGTTTTATCTTCACTAAATAAAATAAATTATTCTTTCACACTGTGGGTTCAGTACCGGTCTGAAGGGGCTGGTAGGAGATACACGACAAAGAGACACAAAATGACCACAAAGAGACACAAAATGACCAAAAAGAGACACAAAATGACCACAAAGAGACACAAAATGACCACAAAGAGACACAAAATGACCACAAAGGGACACAAAATGACCAAAAAGAGACACAAAATGACCAAAAAGAGACACAAAATGACCACAAAGAGACACAAAATGACCACAAAGGGACACAAAATGACTAAAAAATAGACACAAAATGACCACAAAGAGACACAAAATGACCAAAAAGAGACACAAAATGACTAAAAAATAGACACAAAATGACCACAAAGAGACACAAAATGACCAAAAAGAGACACAAAATGACCAAAAAGAGACACAAAATGACCAAAAAGAGACACAAAATGACCACAAAGAGACACAAAATGACTAAAAAATAGACACAAAATGACCACAAAGAGACACAAAATGACCAAAAAGAGACACAAAATGACCACAAAGAGACACAAATCGACCACAAAATTTAAACAGACACAATTCAATCACAGAGACACAAAACAGTCTCAAAGACACAAATTGATGAGAAAGTGGCACAAAATGTTTACTGAGACACACAATGACTACAAAGTGCAACAAATTAAAACAAAAAGACACAAAACGACCAGAAAGAGACAGAAAATAACCACAACGATACAAAATCAAAAGAAAGAGACACAAATCAACCAAAAAGAACAAAGGTATATCAGAAAGACACAAATCAACCACAAAGAGACACAAAACAGTCGCAGAGACTAATTAATCACAAAGAGCAACAAAATGAATTTGAAGAGACACAAATCGACCACAGAGACAGAAAATGACCAAAGAAAGTAACAAACTAAAACAAAGAAACACAAATCTATCACAAAGAGACACAAAATGACCACAAAGAGAAACAAATTTAAAACAAAGAGACAGAAATCGGCCACAAAGAGACACAAGTAATAGACCACAAAAAGCAACAAAATGGAACAAAAAACCACAACCCTATCTCAAAAATACATAAAACAGTCACAGAGATACACAAAATTAAAGCAAAAAGACACAAACAGACCACAAAAAGCAACAAAATGAAACTAAACAAAAACAACTCTACCTTAAAGATACATAAAACAGTCACAGAGATATGCAAAATTAAAGCAAAAAGACACAAACAGACCACAAAGACACACAAAATGACTGAAAAGCAGCATAATAATGGAATAAAATGAGTTATGCATCCACAGTCTGGTGTACCTCCGGCTCCTCATCAGCGGGGGAAGCTGTAGCTTCGTCCAGGGCCTGCAGGGCGGCGCTGGAGGCCGACGAGGCCTCGTGCTCCAGGGTGGCGATAAGGATCTGGATGGATTGTTCCACCAGCTGCTCGCGGGAGTCGGAGAACAGCAGGTGGTTGTAGGGGAACCCGAAGCCGACCGGATCGTAGGCACAGACCACGTTTATCAGGGAGGTGAAGAGAGGCAGAGCATGTCTGGACGACAGGAGACACGCTGGAGGTCAGCATGATGGATGGGTGGTCCTCTAGTGCCCCGCTGAAGGGCAGTTATTACCCCTGTAGTTTATTCTGACCTACCACACTCTATAATGTCAACCGTTTACACAGACGCATTGTTCTCGGACTCTCAGGCAGCTTCTCCTGCCAGGAAACATGTCGACACTCAGAACCTGAACTGGCAGCGACAAACCATAAATATCCTACATGCAGATACCTACAGGAAGCTCTGGCACCATTAGAACCATGAAAAGAACGACTTTTCTGCAGCTTTTGGACGCCCTCATGAAAGAAATGCCAAAACCAAGCGGGAGAGAACAAAATCCTGCAATATTTCACTGTTTCAAATATGGTGAACTTTAACTCTGGTATATTTTAACCTGGCATAGAATAGAATAGAATAGAATAGAATGCAGCAGTCCTATAAAACCTAATCCTACGACGGCTGAGCATGATTCAAGCGACTCAAGAAAACTATAGATTAACCACAGAGAGGACTAAAAATGATCATGCAATGATGTAAAACGACCACAAAAACACATAAAAGAAGTGCAGGGAGGAAGAATGATCACAAAGACACTTAAAATGATCAAAATTAGACATAAAAAGACCACAAAGAGAGGAAACAAAACACAGACACTAACCATAGACTCAAAAAACAATCACAAAGAGATGAAGAAAAAAAAATCTGAGACACAAAATGACCAAAAATAGACACAAAACAACCATGAAACAACCACAAAATGACAACAACATGCAACAACCTGGCATGAACAGCAACAGCAAACAACAACCACACAAAGAAACAAAACAACAACAAAAACACAAAGAAACAACCACAAAACTGCATAATTATCCACAAACAGACACAAAACAGCCACAAAAATGCACAAAACAACCACAGGCATAAAACAGCCACAAAAATGCACAAAACAACCACAAATATGCATAAAACAGCCACATAAATGCACAAAACAACTACAAATATGCATAAAACAGCCACATAAATGCACAAAACAACTACAAAAAGACACAAAACAACCACAAAAATGTATTAAACAATCACAAAGAGACACAAAGCAACCACAGAGAAACACAAAACAACCACAAAAATGTATAAAACACCCACAAATATGAAAAAAAACAACCACAAAGACACTAAACAACCACAGAGACACAAAACACCCCCAAAAAGGAAAAAAGACACAAAAATGCACAAAAAAACACAAATAGAAACAAAACAACCATAAAAATGCACAAAACAACCACAAATAGGGAAAAAACAACCACAAAAATGGACAAAATGTTCAAGAAAGATGTAAAACAACTGCAAAGAAGGAAAATTACAGCAAAGATACTGAAAATTGACCTAAAACTGCTGAAAAATACATTTTCATAATCGTCATAACAAATTGCAGCTCTGTGACGAGCTGCAGTTTGTACATATTTGTTGTACATAAAACCTCCATTTATAAAGAAAACAGTAACTAAAGCTGTAGAATAAAAACAACATTGAACTGCAGCGAACTGTTAAGTTAATCTAATGACAAAATCTCCATTAAAGTCTCTTTAAACTCAATATTCAACTCCATGTACTTATATTTACTCCATGTATTTATATTTACTCCATGTATTTATATTTACTCCATGTATTTATATTTAACTCCATGTATTTATATTTACTCCATGTATTTATATTTAACTCCATGTATTTATATTTACTCCATGTATTTATATTTACTCCATGTATTTATATTTAACTCCATGTACTTATATTTACTCCATGTATTTATATTTACTCCATGTATTTATATTTACTCCATGTATTTATATTTAACTCCATGTATTTATATTTACTCCATGTATTTATATTTACTCCATGTATTTATATTTACTCCATGTATTTATATTTACTCCATGTATTTATATTTAACTCCATGTATTTATATTTACTCCATGTATTTATATTTAACTCCATGTATTTATATTTAACTCCATGTATTTATATTTACTCCATGTATTTATATTTACTCCATGTATTTATATTTAACTCCATGTATTTATATTGAACACCATGTATTTATATCATTTATAAGCTACCTGTTCTCGGTGGAGCAGAAGAAGGAGACCCAGGGATTGAGGGTTTTACTGTCAGAGGAAGGAGGCAGGTACATGGCTTCAGAGAAACAGGTGAGCAGCAGCTTCAGCAGCTCCGTCCTCAAAACACAAACACACAGAAGACAGATCAACATCAGCAAAATGTTAATTAAATTCAGCTTATTTCAGATACTTTCACGGACTCTGTGAGGCTGCAAACAAACAAGCTAAAATACACATTTATCTATAATTATATCTGTCTGTAGGCAGCCAACAGGGTGAAAAAAGACCAAAATAAAAGAATAAAAGCTGCATTTACTTGTCTATAAACTCTCATTTAAGGCTGAGAAATTAATCAATATGAACCAAACTGGCAACAAGGCTCTCACAGCCGCAAAAACATCAACATTTTTATGTACTTTTTCAGTAAAAATAAATCTTAACAAAAGCCATTCCTGCTATAATCAGGTCTAATATCATCACGTCTGTCAAAATAATCCCAAGATGACCTGCAGTAGATTCACTGATAACAGCTTCGTGTGGCTGTGGTTGTTTGATTTAGTAAAGACAGAAAATAAAAGATATCCTAGTTCAGGTTTCTGTTAACTAACCCACAGACAGGTGAAAACAGCCTCACCTGTTCAGGTCGTGGACGTAGTTCAGCGGAGGAGACTGAGCGAATCCGACTCCGGCCTCCCAGATGTATTCACAGCTGTCGATGGATCGAATGTCCTCGGCTGAATCCTGCAGGACAGAAAATACCTTAAATATAATCCACTCAAGTCCTCTAAAGCTGGAATTAACAGCTAATTCTTAAATGATATGACTAGAAAAAAAGATTTTGAATAATTAGCAGTTTTTAAGGTTAGATTTGCTTGTTTTTCCTAATGGAACAGCACACGAGTAGTTCAGGAACCATTGGAAAGTTGGAAATCGGATTATTCTGTGATAAGTGGTTTCATTTTGGCGATTTTTAAAAAGATAATGTGTTTTTGTTTTTTTTTTAACCCTCTGGTGTGTTGGAATAATCAATATTCTCTATTATCACCTTGTCAGATGTGAATTACATCCTTTAAACTAAAAACTTAATGTGTTTATTTGGGCTTCAGTGACTAATAATATAATAATATATATTTGTTCACATTTTGCGCATTAGGAAAATCAGTTATCAGAGTAACTGTGTGTAGTTCACTGGAAATATGGAAAAACTGAAGCAAATAGTCCTAAATCAGACTAAATTACAAGACAGATGATGGATAATGTGTCCAAATATTATACTTTGGTTGAAAAAAAATGTAAAGTAACAATTTTTGTAGTCAAAATTACCTGGAGTAAACATGGGGTGTTAGAATAGTTGCCCTTTTAACCCGATTAGTAACATAAGTAAATATTAAAAGTACAGCAGATTAGCACCAGTCTGTCCACTGAGGTGTAATTTACAGCAAAAAAAAAAAGTTTCTGAATTATTGAGCTGATAAAAAATTAATTCTTAACTAGTTTGATCAAACAATTGTTTAAGTTCATATTCAAGCAATTAAAAAAACCAAACAGTCCTTCGCTATAGCTTCTAAAATGTGTGAAATTACTAATTTTCTGTTTGATTTCCTTAAATAAATTCAATATTTTTTGAATCTGACCTACCTCTAGTGCATATTTTTCAATATTTTTTGATATTTTATGGAATAAAAGACAAACTGAAAGCAAATCTGTAGAATAATCAACAACAAAAATCCAGTTTAGCAGCAAATGAATGGTAAATAATGTTTTTTTTGTGACATATAAGGCACTAAATATTTGTTCTTTTAAGGTTGAAACAGACGAAATAAGTTTTTGATGCATTTATGGATTGAAAGCAACACCCAGGACTTAACTGTCAGAAAAACCAACACAAAGCAACGTTAAGACTCTATTTTTACTGTTTTTAATGGCTCACTGTTTTTATAAACTGTAATATTTAACACTCGGTCTAAAGTTTTTTTTTTATAAAATTGACTCCAGACTCCTTTGTCAGTCCTATAAAGTAGTTCAGTGTCAGTTCTTTGTGTCCAGACACTCTGTTCTCACCTCCTCGTGGTTTAACAAGTGGACTAAGCTCTTTGACACTATCAGCAGCAACACCTTGGCTCTGATAGCTTCATGAAAACATGGAACAAGCTGCTGAAGATGTTCTCATCAGCGAACTGACAGAAAAGGACAGCGAGCCACGAGTTCACGGCTGCTCAGACCGAACCCAACGAGCTCCGAAAACCAACGGACTTCACGGATCTTCATCTGCCGTTACAATATTAATACGCAGGGCAACTAAACGATCTGAGATTGTTTTGGTTTATTTGAATGAATAACACAATATTCAGGATTTTATGAAAGAAAAAGGTGAAAGTAATAAAAACTTGAATAGTGAGCATGATTCTGTGTAACAGATTTTTTCTTTTCTGGTTGCAACCCATCAGGTTTGTCCTACTATGATAATACAATCCCAGACCAGATGATATGATGCCAGAGCAGAAGACATAACACCAGTCCAGACTAGACGATACAAGGTCAGAATAGATTATTAAATGCAAGTCCAGACCAAATGAGTCGATACCAGTTCAGACAATACAAGGCCAGAGTAGACGGTTCGATACCAGTCCAGATGCTACAAGGTCAGACTAAGCGATACAATACCACTGCAAAGCAGACGAGATGATTTAAGACCAATCCAGACCAGACCGAATGATGCAAGACCAGATCATACAATACCAGACCAGATGACACAATGCCGGAGCAGACAATACGATTTCATTCCAGACCAGATGACATGAGGCCAGAGTAGATGATACAGTATGAGTCCAGACTAGATGATTTGATACCAGTTTAGCTCAGAATGCACGATATCAATTCAGATGATACAAGGCCAGAGTAGACGATTTGATACCTGTCCAGACGATACAATACTTGTCCAGATGATATGAGGTTAGACCAGAGCAGACCAGATGAATTTATGCCAGAGCAGACAGTACAATAGAACATCAGTCCAGACAATACACAGCCAAAATTCAGTCCAGAACAGACCAGACAATATGACACCTGTCCAGATGATAAAACATGAACTACTTTCTACCACAAGCCCACTATGACCTAAACCTTCTACTTTGAGGTCTGGACAATGATTTAGTGAACAGTTTCTGTTTGTAATGAATTTTACAAATCTAATTTCAATGCCAGGGAATGAAAATGTATTCAGTTGCTGTACTTTGGTCAAGCAGCAGAAACTTTGGAACTAAATTTCTGTAATCCATGTTAAATAAAAGCCACACTTTAACAAAGACTAAGACAGTAAACATCTATATAAAGTCAAGACTGATGCCTTTTGATCTCCAAATCCTCACTGACAATTAAACACCCAATATGATGCTCAGCGTCCTTCAGTAAAGTATTTCTGTGAGCACGTCTGCTTCACAGGTCACACAGGCAGGTGGGAACAAATTACAGCCGGCAGACATTTTCCACCTTCTGCTGCACAATTTCACGGAGTTTAACGTTTCCTCGGGTGATGGCGAGGAACAAGCAGCGATCAGGTCGTAGCAGATCACCTTCCAGCCTCCCGAGTGTTTGCTGAGCAGAGTTAAGAAGCGTCCACCCTGTTCAAACATGGCCACTCCTCCGTCTGTCTCACAGTCACTCATTAACCCGAGCTACCGGCTGAGAGGGTTTTGTGAAGGTGATAACGGCGCTAACTGGAGCTGCCGCAGGGCTGAGTAACAGAGTTTAACCTCTTTAATACAAGCAGTGAAGTGTTGACACTGCTGCAGGTTCAGGGTTAAAATGAAGCAAACACTCTGCTGAAGCTGGCTTCCTTATGAATGGTTGAAAGAGTCTTTAAGGAAGAATGACAACAATTTGGGAATCATTTATAAGACTCAAATGTCTTGTGTGACATCACTGTGTGACAATGGTGTTTTACTGGATTTAAGCTGAGCCACATACTTGTCCAGGAAGCAGTTTTCACTTTGTTTTTCATTAGAAACTCTTGTGATTTTGTGTTTTGGGTCGTCATCAAGCTGGAATAGATCTCCTATGCCAAGCTTCTGCAGACCGGGAGTCATCTTGTCAGCCAGTATTTTGGTTTATCCATAGACATTCTTGGTGCATCTATAAATATCATCTCCCCAACACCTTTTCCACTCATGCAGCTCCATGTCATCACACTCCCACCTCCATGCTTCACTGTCAGGACTATGCATTCACTGTGGAAGTTGTGGTCTGGCTCAGACCAAACATGCTGGACTCAATCTGACCCAACAAATTAATCTTCATGTGACCAAGGAATGTGATTCCAAGATTCATCAGGCTTCTTGTTTATGTTCTTTAGCAAAGTTTCATCTTAAAGTTGTGTGCCGGATAGCAATCAGGGTGTTTTTCTTGTCTTCTGTCCATACAGGTTGGTGTTATAAAGTGTCCTTCACACTGTCTGAGGTTCACAGAAGCTCTGATTTTCATTGATTACCCCTGTAGCAAATCTGAAGCAGTTACTGTCTGTTTTTCACAAATAAAAAGTGAAAGCAGTTCACTGTCCTTGGAGTCACTTAAGGAGGATGACTGCTGCTGCCATGATTAGTGGTACTACGGCTCCTTCTGTACCTTCTGATTACTGCTACAACTGTGCTTCACTAATTTTTAGTTGGTTACAGACCTTCCTGTATCCTCTTCCATTTTTGTGAAGCCTCACAGTCCTTTAGTAATGTCTTTCCATGTGGAGCCATGATGAAGACATGCAGATAGAATAAATCCATATGTCCAAAACTGATAAAGTTCTGCTGTTCACTGCTCAGTTTATACCCATGTTCATACAGTTAGACTGATTAAAATCACAGCGGCACTCAATTTTGTGTCAAGTGGATTCGCTTTTGTTGCACTGAGTTTCTACTTTGGGGTCTGAGTCTTTGTGAAGGATTTGTTTTTGATTATTCATAACAGGAAATACTCAATTTAAGTAACAAGACTTCATAATATTATCTCAGTCAGCAAAAAAAAATCCTGTACTGTGAGTCACTGAGGCCCGTCACAGTGTGATGTATTTGGGTTGTGGACTCACCGGGCTGCTCTTCTTGTGGCTCTGGATGGTGAAATCTGGACAGAAGAGCAGGTCAGCGATGGCCAGCAGCAGGGATTCAGCCAGCGGTCGGGCTTCATCGTCATCTGCATCTTCATCCAAACGCTGCAGGATAAAGAGATCAGTTGAGTTGATTATAGTTGTTTCATACATGGTAAGCTGCGCATGTTTTGTGCAAAACTTTGGTGTTTTGTGGTGCTTTGTAAATATGTTAAAGATGAATTTTATGTACTTAAAGGTCCATCTAAAGATGCGTATAGCATAAGATCTAACGAGAACCAAAACTTTGTGCCAGTTTGTTTAGGCAAAAATAGCAGCTAACATTTCAACTAACATTATGTAGTTTTGGCTAACATAGCAGCAAACTTTATCTTACCTAAGTTAGTAGCTAACATTTAGGCTAACAGCTATTATCATTATCTTGTTTAGGCTCACATAGTGGCTACTGTTGACCTGTTTACACTAAGGTAGCAGTTATATTATCATGTTCAAGTTAAAGTAGCACCTAACATTGCCTTGTTCTGAATAACCTAATCTTGTTTATGTCAATGTAGCAGCTGACTCTATCTTCTTTAGGCTGAAGTAAATGCAACCATTGTCTTGTTTAGGCTAAAGAAGTGGTTAACATTTCCCTGATTAGCCTAATATAGCGTGAAACAGAACTTTGTTCAAGCTAGCTTTATAACTCACCTTACCAGGTTTAAACTAAGTTAACTACCAGCTAAATATTGTTTAGAGCTAATGTAGCTGCAATTATTACATTGTTTAGACCAATGCAGCAGATAATTTTATTTTGCTTATGCTAACATAGCAGCAATTATTTTGTTTATACTAACATAGCAGCCAATATTATCTTATTTAGGCTACTGTGACAGCCAATGTTTTCTTGCTTAGCCTATAGTAGTGGCTATCATTATCTTGCTTTAGCAAATGTAGCAACTAACATTGTCTTTTTTAGGTTAACTAACAACTAATGTCATCTTGCTTAGGCTAACAGCAATATTATCTTGTTTAGGCAAACATGGCAACAAATATTATCTTGTTTGGGCTACAGTAGTGGCCAACATGATCTTGCTTCAGAAAACATAGCAGCTAGCATTGTCTTGTTTAGGTTGACTTAGCACCTAACCTTATCTTGCTTGGGCTAATTTGGAAGCCAATATTATACTTGCTAAAGGAGTAGTTAACGTTATCTTGCTTAGGCTAATGTAGCAGCTATCTTGGTTTTGTTGAGGCAAATTAGCAGCTTAGTTGCAGCTAACTGTATCCTGTTTAAGCTAACTAAAGAGCTAACCTTTTCTTGTATAGGCTAAGGTAGCAACCAGCAATATATTCTTTAGGCTTATGGAGCAACTACCATTATCTTGTTTTGGCTAATGTAGTAGCAAATTAGCTGTGTTGTGTATCTTTAAAAATATTACAGTCCAATGTAAGAAATCAAAACCACTTAGCAGCATCAACATTACAGATGTTTACTTCCCCAGCTGTAAAAAACTGTTCAGCTCATACTGTTGTTTTATTAGTCAGCTCATACTTATTATATTATATTATATTATATTATATTATATTATATTATATTATATTATATTATATTATATTATATTATATTATAAGGTCAGTGTTTCCTGCAGAACAACAGACTGAATTCATCCAAACAGCCCATCAGTCGGTTCCACCTGCTGCTCTTTACTTCAGTCCCACACTTTCATTAACCGACATTCAATCCCTCCTTAATTCAGCCACCGGCCTGGAGGTTTGGGGAGATACAATATGGGCAGTGTTTGGATAGTGGTCCCCTGAAGACCAGGTAACCAGAGAGGAGGCAGCCGTCAGGGGGAGGAAGAGGAGGAAGAGGAAGATGTGGTCTCAGAAAATCACTTCATCATGGCTGCAAATATCAAAGAGCTTTAGATCTGCTCAGAGTTGACAGATTAAACTCTTCAAACTGTCTGCAGATGGATAAAGTTCCTCCATGTGCTGCTTCCAACACATTTTACACAAACTGATACTGAGAACCAGCTCACATGAATATTCATGATGTATTTGAACCTCCACATGTTCTACTATAAAGAAGTAAAATGCTCAAGAAATGTTTAATTTTAAAAGGTGAGCCGGTTTACTTTTATTTGCAGCTGTATTAGAACTGTTCTCTGATATATTTCATGAAATTTGATGCAAACATTCACTTCTTTGTGAGGATATCTATTGATTAAGCAACTACTTTGTTCATCTGTTCTAAAATTAGTCAAATATTATAAGCAAGAAGACAGAACAGGAAAGGCTTTGGAGGTGTAACTACAGCTTCTAATACACCACACTGAGGTGAGTTTGTAATTTAACTTATCGATTATTACTTCCTGAAAGATTAATCTCTTGCAGCAGAAACAGCCTCAGAGACTCTTTCAGAACTTCCTGTTCCTCTAGTGCCAGAACTTCCTGTCCTCCTAGTGCCAGAACTTCCTGTTCCCCTGGTACTAGAACTTCCTGTCCTCCTGGTGCCTGAACTTCCCGTTCTCCTGGTACTAGTACTTCCTGTTCCCCCGGTACTAGAACTTCCTGTCCTCCTGGTACCAGAACTTCCTTTTCTCCTGGTACCAGAATTTCCTGTCCTCCTGGTGCCAGAACTTCCTGTTCCCCTGGTACTAGAACTTCCTGTCCTCCTGGTGCCAGAACTTCCTTTTCTCCTGGTACCAGAACTTCCTGTCCTCCTGGTGCCAAAACTTCCTGTCCTCCTGGTGCCAGAACTTCCTGTTCCCCTGGTGCTAGAACTTCCTGTCCTCCTGGTGCCAGAACTTCCTTTTCTCCTGGTACTAGAACTTCCTGTCCTCCTGGTGCCAGAACTTCCTGTCCTCCTGGTGTCAGAACTTCCTGTCCTCCTGGTGTCAGAACTTCCTTTTCTCCTGGTACCAGAACTTCCTTTTCTCCTGGTACCAGAACTTCCTGTCCTCCTGGTGCCAGAGCTTCCTGTTCTCCTGGTACCAGAATGTCCTGTTCTCCTGGTGCCAGAACTGCCTGTTCTCCTGGTACCAGAATTTCCTGTCCTCCTAGTACCTGAACCACCTCTAACATCTGACGGTACCTTTGTCCTTCCAGCTCCAGGGACGGTGGACCAGAAGAATCCTCTCCAGTCGGCGTCCTCGAAGATGTATGGAAGAATCCTGGTGAGGAGTCGAGTGCAGTTCACCACGATCTGACGCTCTTTTTCTGACGGACAGCCGGAGTCGGCGCCTTGGACCAGACGCTCCACTGCCTGAGGAACAGAATGAGACAGAATTTCATTAATCCTGAAGGAAATTCTTGTGTTAGATGTTCTATTAATATGACAATAAATGCAGAACCAGCTAGAAAAACAACAACATGTCAGTGTGATAGATTAATCTCACTGAATTTTGTGTATCCTTGGAACCTAATTGGATTATGTTCATTTTGTTGTTTATTATAGAATTGTGTTACTTTTAAACCGACAACTAAATAAGGAAAGTATGGTTTTACCTTGCTGACATGTTTCGACTGCATCTGCAGTCTTCTTCAGAGCAGCATCTGATGTGTGATCATCACACGTAAAACCATGTTTTCCTTATTTAGTTGTCGGTTTAATAGTAATGCAATTCTATCCTTGGAACCTTCTCTTTAAAATTGTTATTTAGGTCTGCAGCTAAAGATAACTTTTATTATAGATTAATGCATGATTCTAATTGTTTTATACAAAAAATGTCAGAAAATCCATTTCCTAACATCTTTAAATATCTGGTTTTCTTAGTTCCACTGCTTTAAACTCCAAAATATTCCATTTACTGTCATTTACAAAGAAAAAATATGTCAAATCCTCAAATATGACCAGCAAATATTTGACATTTTTGCTTTAAAACATGACAAAATCAATGATGCTGCTACAAGAATTGATTGCATGTCTGTTCAACATCTGTAAATTATTGCAGCTGTAATTTTATATCTTGTAAATTTTGAAACCGGCTTCTTGGGGGGAGTTTGATTTCAGGATTCCTGTACAGTTTTTTTGTGTATTTTTAGTCACTTGGCCATCCTAATGTGCTTTATTTTTGTCCTGCATGTCAGTTGCTTATTTTATAATCTTTGGTAAATTATAAAGGTGTGTTTTTTGCTTGCTTTCAGTTTGAAAACTTGCTTGTTTCGGGAATCTCCTGTGCTGCTCCATCTGCTCGGTGTTTCTATAAATCACCTTTGGTTCACAGTGTGGGAACAACAAACAGCTGCATTCTTCATCTCGACTGTTTCCAGGATGAACAAAAGCTGCTGTAAAGCGACAGACGGGAATCTGCAACGACCAGCGTCTGACGCAAGACGTCCTGCAGAGCCTCAAACATCTGACAGTGCAGAGAGTTTACAGCGAGGGTTTCATTAAACTACTGGATCTCATGACAGATATAACTGGGCCTCGTTCTGCAGCAGACTTAAAGCAAATCATATAAAAATTTTGGCATAATCTTCACTTGTCTTTTGTCAGGGGCTACATATTTTTGCTGAGGGGCCACATTTAGCAGACAGGTATTAAAGTTATTGATGATAAAGTAAAATCTTTTGTGCATTTCAAGATGCCTGCCTCTGCTTCCTCTGACTGCCCCAGAACAAAATTTTAAATATTTGTAACACCTTCTAAACCCTAAAATGTGCTGTTTAACACATTTTATCTTCAGATTTTTTTTAAAAAGCGATTGAAGTACACCGATATTTAGACAAAGAAAGCATAAAAACAAAGCATTTTTGAGCTAATCGTGTGTTTCATCAGGAAAATTGAACAAAAGTGTAAAGAAGTTGTAAATCTACAGAATTTAGAATTTCCCCCTGAGTTTCACCACTTTTTATATAAAGCAAACAAATCAACTGAACTTTAATTATGCTGCTTTTCATGATAGAGAATCCACTTGTACAGTCTCTCTTTAGACCCAGCATTTGATCTAAGCACCATTTGCTTTGGAGGATGTACTTGCAGTCAATCAGCGCAATCACAAATTTCAAGGCAATTCTTGCAGACTTGGGTGGATTCATGAAATTTACCTCAGGCAGATCCTTGTAGACATGGAATTAATTGGTCTTAATCAAGACTTAAGAGTTTCCAGAAGCAAACTGGGAGGTAGATCATTTAGTTTGCTATTGAATCAGCTCCCAGTTTGGATTCAGGAGGCCAAAACCGTCTCTACGATTAAAGATGAAGCTACTTTTTAGATAAAGTTTATAGTTATGGCTGCAGAAGTGACTCTGAACCATCCCTTAGTTATTCTGCTACTGCTGGGAGGCTTCCTGTGAAGTCTTCTCTCCCGATAAACTGCTGTCACTGCCTTCACAGACCTCTCTGTTTTACTGTATTTAATGTTTCTCACTGTTCTCCCTCCTCTTCCCCCTCACCCCAACCAGTCGAGGTCGATATCTGGCTCGACTGGTTGGGATGAGGGTGAAGAGGAAGGAAGATCTTGATCTGACCATTTAAACTTCCCTGAGATGATTTATGATGGTTTTGGTGTTAAAAAAACAAAACAAACAGAATTTAATGAGTTATCCAGTGACAGCTCGACACATTTTGCAAAAAATAAAGTGCACCGTTGAGCAAATCTCAAACATGAATCCAAAAACTGAAAACTGACGACAGGAGCAAGTGGATTATACGCTCAGTTCTGATCCCTCTGAGTCGACTACCTTGTAGCAGAGGGTTGCCAGGTTGGACGGGGATTCTTCCCTCACAGCTCTGATCTCTGCAGCAGGAACCAGAGCGAAAACATCCTGCATGGCTGTGGAGGATTCGGCCCAGAACTGATCCCAGAACACGTCGTCTGAGGCTTCGACAGGCTGCAGGACAGAAAAAAAACAACAAAACATCAGCAAACACAGAATATCAGTGTTTTAACATGGCGGGAAAATCACAACCCTGCAGCCGATGTTTCATATATAACCCACAATAAATAATATAAATAATAATAATGATAAATAAAGTCAAATGAAATCAGGATGCAAGATCAATTTTCTCAGTTTTTGAGTCGTTTATTGTTGATTAAAACCTTGTTGTTTTATTATTTTTAAGTGTATTTATGAGTTACATCTTTAAATTTTCCGACAGTGAACCACCCTTAAAGCCTGACTTATCATACAAAAAATATTAATATTATTATGATTTTTGATTGAAAAGTAATTTAAAAATCCACTGATTGTCCACAAAGCAGCTGCTTAATTCTAATTGATTAATTGATCATTTCAGCTCTAAATGTAAAAATCTGAGTGTCAGATATGAAAATCTTCACAAGAATGGCTCGGAATTAAAATAAATAGTTTAAAAATCCACATTAGGGCTGCAGTAATTGTTATTTTCATTATTTATTGATGTGCTGATTAGTTTCTCAAATAACTGATTAAGCGTTTGGGCAAAAGATTGAAAAATGGACAAAAATAACAGTTTTAATGTCCTGTTTTGTCCGACAAACAGTGAAAAAATCAAAGAAATTCATGATTATTTCATATAAAAATAAAGAATATTTAATATTTTTACTTGACAAAAGATGATTAATTTTCTATTAACTGACAAATCAATTAATCAGCTAAATAATCTCCCAGATTATTGATCGATTGTGCTTAAAATGTCACAAAGTACTGGAAAAAAGTCCAAACTAGCAGCTTTAAATCCCCAAATATTTGGTATTTTTGCTTGAAAAATTATTGGAACTTTATTGATTAATGTTCTTTCTAATACCATTTTAATTATTGATTGATTTTCTGATTAGTTTCTCAGATTATTGACTATTGTTTGGTCTCAACGTCCAGAAACAACCCAAACTAACAGGTTTTATGTCTTGTTCTGTCTGATGAAACAGTGTAAAACCAAAGACTATCAGGCTTTCATGCAGAAAAATTAAATATTTACCATCTTTGATTGAAAATTGACTCCAAATATTGATCGATTATAGTGACAGAACAGCTGGTTCAGTTTCACTGATAGTTCAGCTCCACCTTAAATCCACCTGCTGCTGCACAGACTCACTGATGACTGAAAACTGATGATAAATTCAACATTTTTTTAATCCAAATGCAACAAATTCAAGATAATTAGGAACCGTTTACAAGATAAACGTGAATATGGAGAATTTAAATGATCTTAAATCCAAAACAAGCGATTTTGGTCCCTAAATCTGCAGAAAAAACTGAATAAATATCAACATTTCACGAGAAATGTTTGTGCTTGTTTGTAAATCGTCATTTCTGCTCTGATTTGACTGTTTTTCGTGTTTTTCTCTCCATTTTCTGTGATCTGAGCTCCGCTTCTTGCTGCCATCTGGTAACTTTATCTCCACCAGCTGCGTTTAAAGCTCAAACACACGCAGTTTTTGTTGGGTTTTTTTCATTCCAGCTCTAAAAAAAACCACAAACCGACCTGAGTTCTGGTCGTCAGCTGGATCACCGCCTTCCTGAAGTGAAGTTTGGTGTCTGAGTTTCCCATTTCTGCGTCTCAAACCGCCTCCTGTCCGCAGGATCCGCGTCGAGGATAAAAACCTGCTGCGCTGCTGCGTTCAGGAGCCGCTCGGAAAACTCAAACACGACTAATAAAGCTGCTTGGAGCCTCAGCAAGCCTCACTCTGTAGTTGTGTACTATTGAGATTATAGTAGAATATTTGTTTGCCCATTAGAAAATAAAAAAATACGCCTAAATACTCATAAACTTACCTTTCATATACTCACTTTAGCCAAAATAAAACGTAAAATGAGCTTGTGTAGGACTCACAAGAAGCCAAAACATCAACAAAAGTCAGAAATAGAAATAAAAATCAGACAATTTGAACCTGTTTTGTGCTGAAACATGAAAATAAGGTAAATGTGCATCATGTAAATGCTAATTTATGCACAATTGGATGATAATTCTCCAAAATATGAACATAAAAACCTCACAAGTTTACAAAATAAAAACATCAAAAAAGCCACATAAACAAAAAATGGCCACATTCAGCAGCACATAAATGATAAATGACCATAAATGCAACGCATATTATTCAGCTACAACAAATTAGTCTCTGTTTTGTGCTGAAACAAGAAGAAAAATGTAAATCTGCAACATGCAAATGACCATTTTTGGCACAATTTGAATGGAAAATTTCAAAAATATTGACCCACTTACA
The DNA here is from genome assembly GCF_022539595.1 of Amphiprion ocellaris. Lineage (NCBI taxonomy): Eukaryota > Metazoa > Chordata > Actinopteri > Pomacentridae > Amphiprion > Amphiprion ocellaris. The sequence goes on from NC_072783.1 coordinate 9,968,863, forward strand.
AAATAAAACTTCACAACCAGCTTACAAAATAAAAACAACAACATCAAATAGTAACCTAAAAAGAAAAAGGCCACATTCAGCAACACATAAATGAAAAATTAAAAAAAAAAGCAGCATAAATGTTCAATTATTTCACTGTCAATCCTTAAAAAAACCTGAAACTTAAAGCGCACAAACATTTAAACAGAGTAAAACACACTGAATCAAAGCTAATAATTTTTTTTATCTACAGCTGCAGTACCACAAATGAAATGTAATGTTTAAAAAAAGCAGAGTTAAATTACAAAAATAAGCTAAAAAAATCCTAATAAATCAATAAATAAAAGCAACAAACACACTGGAAAAGATGGAAAAATAAAACTTTCACTGAACAAGAATACATGCTCTTTAAATGTGTGACATGTTAATAACCATGTTTGCACAATTTCATGCTAGTTTTCCAAAATGTTTACTCTAGAACAATATAAAGCTTACAAAATAAAAACATAAACAGAACATGGTTACATTCAGCATGTGCATAAAACACACAAGACAATAAATGCAGCATAAATAGTCTGTCATTTTCCCCTCAAAATTACTAAAATAAGTGAAAAATAATAATGAATCAACATATAAGGAACACAGAACATACTGGAATAGATTTAGTCAACATGAATAGGTTTTCTTGTGATTTATTTGCTTAAAAATGACAAATCAATCTTTATTCATTCTGTCTCTATAATATTTCCTACGGTCCCTGAAGGCAGCACCAGCGGACCAGGATCCAGACTTCCTGGATCCTAAAGTACATATTTACTTTCTGGCCTTTAACTGGACGAATCAGCTTCATTTGACATTTAACACAAAAAGATTCAATTAAGGGTAAGAAAACACGTGAGCATGACGTCATCATCACCTGTGTCATTACATCATCATCATGAAAGAAAGATTTTAATGTGATTTTACTTCTAAAAGTTAAAGTGCACACTGTGAATGAGACAGTGAAGAAGACGTTAGATGGACATCAGGATACTTTAGGTACAGTCCGGATAAATGAGCTTTGATCCATGAACGCATCACACTGCAGTGAATGCCAACAAAAAATACACAATATTCAGCCTTTTTGAATATTATTCAGATTTTTATTAGGCATTGTTATTTGTCTACTGTTGATTTGAGTTAAATTAATTATTGTTAATTGTTGCATCTGTTTAGAAGTTCTGTTTGTTGTTTTTTTAAATTATTATTATATGTCAGAAACTAACCTTTGGCTGGTTTAGCTGAGTTAATCTGTCATCTTTTTTTATTGCTAACCTTATTATTCCAGCTCAAATCTTATGAATTCTTTTGCTCAACCATCTCTGACTTGTTTGAAACTTTATCACCATAAACTATAAATATTTCCAATACTTTCTGACCAAATCTCTTTTAAAATTTCACTCGTCGACCCACTTTTCGCACGTTGAAATTTGAGGCCGAACTGATGCTGGCATGAACTGCTGCTCTGTCGGTGTCAATTCTCCTGATATCAGCATTACTCTCAACTTAAGCCTCAACCTAACTGAACTTCCACAACAAGATCAAATAATCTCTGATTATGGTTGAGTTGAAATATAAAGAAAAAAAAGTCCAATTTTTTTAAGCACAAATTAACAAAAAAGTCAATAATACAGAAGTCAACTAATGATTATTTTCTGAACCAAATATAGCTGCATGTCACAATAAAACAAAGCTAAACATAGAGAACACTTTTAATTATATAATACTTAAACAAAAATGAAAACAAAGTCATTTTTGCAGAATTTCAAAACTGTTCTCCGAATATAAATGAGAAAATATTAGTTTTTAATAGGCATATTTTCCATTTTTAGGCTTAAATCTCATATAGATCCCGAGATAGAGAAACAGCCTCAGATTTAAATGCATGACGATAACTTTTTAAAAAAACATTTATTAATGGAATATTTGCTATATCAAGGTAAAATTTAACAAATGTCTTAATAAATATCTATAATCTATGATAAAAAGAAAAAACAGGCAAATTAAAGGTGGTTGAGAGGAAAATAGTCTGAAAACAACGATGATGTGAGATTAAATGACTGATATTTGTTGTCATTTTTCACTTCCTCACGATTCATGTTTTTTATTTGTTTTTAAACTGCATATTTTCCATTTTTAGGCTTTTATCTCATATAGATCCTGAGATTTTGTTGTTCAAACAGCCTCAGATTTAAATGCATGAGAAAACTTGTCAAAAGTGAGTCAACGACCACTTTTTAAAAACCTTTAATCTCAGAAAATGTTTGCTATATCAAGCTAAAATTGAGCAAATATCTTAATAAATATCTATAATCTATGATAAAAAGAAAAAAACAGGCAAATTAAAGGTGGTTGAGAGGAAAATGGTCTGAAAACAATAATGATGTGAGATTAAATGACTGATATTTGTTGTAACCTTTTAGTTTCTCATATGATTCATGATTTTTATGACAAACGCTTCAAGTTAAGCCCAAGTTTAGTAATTGTTCATACGTTTTATACTCTGGACACACCTTTAGAAAACACTGAAACCAACATTATTCACTATTAGTACATGCAGCACAGTTACACAACACATGACGGTGTCGAAACCGACATATTTGGAGCTTTAAAATACCCCCGTCTCCATAAACACGTTGAATGTCGTGAATTTATCTCCAGACTGAGCAGCTGCAGCTTTAATCTGAAGTTCCAGAGCTGTTGATGAGCTTCCTGACAGTTAAAGTTGTGGATTAACAGCAGTGACTCATCCACAAACAACAGCTTCTCCATTCCGGAGGCGGTGGGCCGGACAGATGTGCTCCAGCTGTGAGCCAATCAGGAGGCGGCCCGGGAGCAGAATAAAGCCTGAGGAGGCTCCGTCCATGTGCAGGCGTGTTTGGATCCTAGATGTGCAGCAACATGAGCGGAACGACGGGTTTTGGGGTTTTAATGTGCACTTTGGCTGCTCTATCTTCAGCCAAACCGGTGAGAAACTTCAAATCTGCTGAAATATTTCATTTATTCTCCTTAGAAACAGTTTATCTGATGGTTTTTTTTACATAATTTCAGAGCCTGTTGGATGAAGAAAGGAACGTTTTTAGCTTCTCCTCCTCTTCGTTCTCCTCCTCCTTTGAAAGTTCAGGTGAGAAACTCCACATTTGTTGAGGTTTTCTGGTTCTGCGCTTTAAATTTTTAAGACTTTTTCTTGGTTTTGCAGGTGTCGTCTGTCTCAACGGAGGAAGTTCTGTCCCTGCTCTGATTTCTGGTGAACACATGTTCTGTTTGTGTCCCGACGGCTTTGAAGGGAAACGCTGTGAAAAAGGTGAGAAACTGAACCTCAAACCAGATTTTAAGATGAAGGTTACAACTTAAACAAAAGGAAAGACCACATGCAGCAGCACATAAATGAAAAATGACCGTGAATGCAACATAAATGTTAAATTATTTTACCATCTGTGCTTTAAAAAACTTGAAACTTTAGTAAAACAGGAGTAAAACATATGGAATTAAAGCTAATCATTATTTATCTATGGCTAAACTACCACAAATGAAAGTTAAATTACGAAAATAAGCTAAAAAATCATAATAAATCAGCAAATAAAAAGCATAAAATACACTAGAAAAGCTGGAAAAAATAAACTTTTAGTCAACAAGAATATTTTTTTCTTGAAATGTGTGACATGTAAGTGATCATTTCTGCACATTTTGAAGCGATTTTTCCTAAATATAAACATAAAACAAAATAAATATTTTACAAAAACCTTATAAAAATAAAAACTATGAAAAAAATCAGCAGGACATAAATGAAAAATGATCATTAATGCAGCATAAATATTCAACTATTTTACTGTCTGTGATTTAAAAAAAATAAACTTAAGTAAAACGGTAGTAAAACGCATCAAATTAAAGCCAATCATTATTTACCTACAGCTATAGTACCACAAATGGAATGGAATGTCAAAAAAGCCGAGTTAAATCACTTAAGAAAGCTTTTTTAAAAAATCATAATAAATCAACAAATAACAAGCATAAAACACACTGGAAAAGCTGAAAAAATAAAACTTTCAGTCAACAAGAATATATTTTCTTTAAATGTGCTACATGTAAATGATAATTTCTGCACATTTTGAAGCTATTTTTCCTAAATTTAAGCATAAAAGAACATAAATATTTCACAAAATGCAAACAATGAAAACGGGAACAGAAAAAGACCACATTCAGCAGCACATAAATGAAAAATGAAATCGTCTGTGATTAAAACACCTGAAACTTTAAGTAAAACACTAGTAAAACACATCAAATTAAAGCTAATCATTATTCATCTAAAGCTGCAGTACCACAAATGGAATGTAATGTTATAAAAAGCTGAGTTAAATCACAAAAAAAAAGCTCAAAAAGCATAATAAATCAACAAATAAATAGCATAAAACACACTGGAAAAGCTGGAAAAATGAACCTTTTAGTCAACATGATTACATTTTCTTTAAATGTGCTACATGTAAATGATAATTTCTGCACAATTTCATGCTGATTTTCCAAAATCTTTACCCACCGACAACATAAAGCTTTTAAAACTGATAAGAAATGATTATTTCTGCACATTTTGAAGCTATTTTTCTTAAATATACACATAAAAGAACATAATTACTTCACAAAAAGCTAATAAAAATAAAAACAATAACAACATAAACAAAAAAGGCCACATTCGGCAACATATAAATGAAAAATGACAATTAATGCAGCATAAATGTTAAATTATTTTACTATCTGTGCTTAAAAAAAAAAACTAAAACTTAAAGCGTACAAACATTTAAAGCAGAGTAAAATACATCGAATTAAAGCTAATTATTATTTATCTGTAGCTGCAGTACCACAAATTAAAGTTTAATTACTAAAATAAGCAAAACAAAAAATCATAATAAATCAACAAATAACAAGAATAAAAGACACTGGAATAGCTGGAAAAAATAAACTTTTAGTCAAGAAGAATATATTTTCTTTAAATGTGCGACATGTAAATCAGATTTTTTTGCTCATTTTGATGCTAACTTCACAACACACTTATAAAATAAATAAATAAATAAATAAATAAATGTTGCTGTTGTCGTTGTTGTTTCAGTAAAAACCAGTGAGTGCTACGAAGGCGTGGGTTTGTACTACAGAGGATCAGTTTCCAGATCAGCCAGTGGACTCTCATGTGAACGTTGGGATTCAGAAACCAGACAGACATATCTGAGTTCAGACGTCAACGCTGGGAGACACAACTACTGCAGGTGGCTCCGATTTCACGTCAGAACAAATATTAAGACAAGTTTGTTTTGGCAGATCTGAAATATCATGTAAAAAAAAAATGTAAAAACTGTTTTTACCTGTAATTTATTGAATTTGCTCTTATTTCTAACATATTCCCTGTGAAATTACAGATATTATCCAGTCAAATTCACAGAACAAAAGAAGGTCTAAATTTACGTGATAACTGTAAAAAAAATTTTTTTAAAAATGAAAGAAAAATAAATAAATAGAAAACAGGCAAAAACTGTTAATAACATCCACATCAAAAATATAGAATTTTACAGATGGTAATTAAATCATTTGACTGTAAAATTACACTATATTTACAGTAATTACATGTGCCAAAAATATTATTATTATTATTATTATTATTATTATTATTATTATTATTATTATTATTATTATTATTATTATTACTAATAATACAAAATAAAAAGATAATATTTATGAATAAAAAAAGATAAAATCATTTTCAACTGTTATTGTATACATTTTTCCAGTTTTTTTTAAAATTATATAATATCTAGCAAAAATCACAGAAAAAAAGTCTGAATTTACACGATAACCACAGAAAAAGAAGGAAAAAACAGTCAAAAATCAATATTTTTACAAATGGAGAAAAAATGTCTAAACTTACAAACTTACATGAAAATTGCAAGAACAATATTGTGGAATAAAAAAAATTACAATCCTTTTCAATTATTTCATAGGTTTTTCCTGTTAAATTACAGATAAAATCTAATAAAATCACAGAAAATAATGTGTAAAATTGCATGATAACTGTATCAAGAAACATAAGGGAAAAAATAGTTTTAAAAAAAAAGGCAGAAACTGTAAATAATGTCCAAATTAAAAATCTGTAATTTCATAAGTGGCAATTTAATGTTTTAATTAAAAAATTAAACTTTTTTTTTAAAAAGTAAAACAGTACACAAAAAAATCTATCTTATTATACAGATATTTGCTGCTACTTTAGAGAAAAATTAAGTATCAGGAATTCATTGTTAACTTTTAATTTACAGATTTTTCAGGTTATGTTAATTTACAAACAATATCTTAAAAACAGAAAGAAGACTAAGAAAAAAGTATTAATTTACAGGTTGACTGCAAAAAACAAAAACAAAAAAAGAAAACGTCCAAAACTGTAAATATTGTCTTCATTAAAAATCTGTATTTTTTTTAATTGAACATTAAGAAATTCTACAGTTTTTTTTATGTATTTTTACTGACATTTTTGCTGCTAGATTTTTATTTTTTAATGATTTTTGACTTATTATTGATTTGCTGTTTAATCTCTAAAATATCTAGAAAGTATTCAAAATGCATGATGCGTAAAATAGCAGAAAATGGAGACACTCAACTAAAAGTACCCTAAAATTGTACTGTATTACGGTAATATTTACTTTACACCACTGTTAACTGTTGATAGAACCACACATTTTGAAATATAACACTGATAATGGTGATATCTGTGGAGGATATCAGCCAGAATTACTTCAAGTGTGGAAGAATGTTGGTCAAAACAAGGGCGAGGACATAAACCAATGTTCACTGCAATAATATTTACGTCTGGGGATTGACCTGCGTGGTTGCTAATCCATAGTTACACAAGAATTGTTCAATCATTGGCTTTGTGAGAACAATTAGTTGTGGTTTGACCTCATTCAACTGACAGTGGAGGTGAAATAACCCAAACTGCTTGAACATTATCATAAAAGTTCATATTTTCATTGACCACTCTTCCACTAATCAGAGATTTACATATATTTTCAGGGTGTTGACAACTTCAGATCGTCATTTATACTACAGCCTTTTACATTTTGTTTAATTTTACACACTGGGATGTTGTGTAATTTGCTGTATGTGGTGTTTTCCTACAGGAATATTTACTACAGACGGCGTCCGTGGTGTTACGTCTGGAAACACCAGCAGCTGCAGTGGGAGTATTGTGATATTCCACGATGCAGCTTTGACTCATGTGAGTGGGTTTTGTCTGTCGTTGAAACAGCTGCTAGCATTTTGAGTTTGGAACATTTAATGAAGACGCTTCCTGCTACTGTTATTAAAATGGACGAAGCTTTTTAGCACTTTGTTCGTTTTGCACCAGATCTGGAAAAACTGTTCAGATAATTTAGAGGAGCTTCAATAAAATCAGTTCTGATCAGGAGAAAGTAAAAAATGTTAATTGTTGCTGCAGTTTTTCAGATTTCACATGAAGACTTTTATAGTTAATTATACATTTAAGCTAACTAAATCATTTATCGACTATTTTTAGTTGTCTTAACAATTCAAACAATTTATTAGCTATGTTTAACTAACATATTATTACATTTAGCTAATCGTTTAAATTAATATATCAATCTTTTAACTATTATTTTAGCTAACCATTTAAGCTAAATATTGAGCTAACTATTTAAACCATTTATCCATTACTTTTATTTGTGTTAACAATTTGAATAATGTATCAGTCATGTTTAGCCAAGAACTTATAACATTTAGCTGTTTAATTCATTTCTAACTGTTATTTTAACTAACTATTGAAGCTAACTGTTGAGCTAGCGATTTAAGCCATCTAATCATTTACTTTCAACTATTTAGCTAATCATTTCAGTAATTGATGCATTATTTTTAGCAACCTAACTCAATGATCATTCTAGTCATGTTAGCTTGCATGAACTATTTAAAGACTATGTCAGTTACATTCAACTATTACTTTTTGCTAACTATTTAAGCTAACTGTTGAGCTAACGATTCAAAATGATTTATCCATTACTTTTAGCTAGTGTTAAAAGTTTAAACAAGCTATCAGTGATGTTTAGCTAACAAGCTATTACATTTAGCTCATTGTTATCGTCATTTCTACCTAATACTTTTACCATTTAAGCTAACAATTTAGCTAACTATTTCAGACATTTTTTCTTACTTTTAGCCACCTATTTCATTTGTCCCCAGCTGTTTACTATCAAAAGTCTTTACCAATTACAGTATAATCGGCCAACATTGATTTTAGCCACTTAAGCTAACTACTTCAGTCATTTCTCCTTTACCATTAGCTCACATTAGCTATGTAAAGACATTATCATTTAATATCAATAAAGCCAACTGAAGAGCTAAGCACTTGAATCATGTAATCCATTAGTTTTAGCTAGCTATTTAGTTAACCCTTTTAGCCATTTAAGTTACTTTTAACTATTTCATTTAACTGTTGCTGCTAGCTAGCATTTGCATTTGCTATGAAAAGATTTCACGAATTACATTTAGTTAACTGTTTACTATTTTTAGCCAACCATTAAAGCTTACTATTTCAAACATTTATCCATCACTTTAAGCATTAATTATTTTTTTCTGTTACATTTAGCTGTCACTCTTAGCTAAGCTAACTAGAAACCATTTAATCCATTACTCAGATACCAGTTTCAGCAACCATTTGTCTGTTACTTTAAGCTAGTGTTTTTTCTGCTCTTTTAGTCATTGCAGTTGGTTGGTTGAGTGCTCATTTTTCTTTGTAAATCAAACAAATTAATTTCTGTTGTTTCAAATCACTCATCACATCAAGCCGCTGTTTTTCTTTATGGCACATTTAGCACATCGGCCATTATTTAATAGTTCATAGAGACAAAGGTTGTTCGTCTTGTCCTGAAAGTTATGGAGCCGCTTCTGAATGAATTTAGGGAAGTTTTCAGGTGGAAATTATAAAAAGCACCTGGGGTTTAAAGAGTTTAACATCGCATTCTATCTTTGTTCTTGTAGTTCCCGCCACACCTTCCCCTTCACCTGCACCCACCGAGCCAGCACCACGTAAGTTTCACTGGATATAGTTGATCCCATTTTCCTGTTTTTCGTGCCACAGTGTTGACCTCTGGTTCTCCCTCCAGCTGCAGACCTGACTTGTGGCCAACGCTCCAGACGAAAGCAGATGAAGATCGTGGGTGGAACAGTTGCCACTGTGGAATCCCACCCGTGGGTTGCCGCCATATTCTGGCGTAGCAAATCCAAGGAGAAGGTTTTCCGCTGCGGGGGAAGTTTGATCTCCGGTTGTTGGGTCCTCACAGCTGCCCACTGCTTCCCCGACGGGTACGAAGTCAGAACTCTTACTGGAACCACAGCAGGTGCTGAGAAAATCTCTGTGACTAAAATCATTCTGTGAATTTCAGCTCTGACAGTAAACTGCGACGTTTCTCCGTCATCCTGGGAAAAAACGCCCTGAACGAGAGCGATCCGGCTGTGGAACAAACGTTTAGGGTGAAAGAACTCCACATCCATGAAAGGTTCGACAACAGTGAGGGAAACTTCAACAATGACATCGGTATGAACACATCACATCGACTCAGAACAACCAAAAACATCCTGTTAACTACTAACATTTGATCATTTCCATTATATTTTGTAAACTGCTTTAAACTATCATTAAAAAATATAAAAAGCAACAGATTTTGGTCCATGTAGCTTCATAATCAATCAGTCCAAAGAAATTCAAGATGAAGACACTTGAAATTCAATTATTTGTCTTTCAAACCACATTAATTTAGGGATAATTACCTTTTTTAAGTAGTATTTTTTGGTGTTTATGCTGGCAGTCAACCCTGTCTTGGCCATTTAGCTCCTGTCTTTAAGTTGGACTATAAGGAAAGTTCTTAAAATCTTGAAATTATATATATATATATATATATATATATATATATATATATATATATAAACATTCATATGCTTTAAATGCAGCTCTTTAAACTGCAAAAAAAAGACATTCAATGGAGTCCAGATTGGACATTTTATCATGAGTAACTCCTATAGTACCTGACAGATGACAATTTTGTTGGATTTCTTTCTGTAGTTCTTGAGATTCTTCAGTACGGACGCTTCAATCCAATCAATGCAGTAATCTTTGTGATATTGAATCATTTCAAGAAAAAAAAACATCTGCCAGTTATGCAAGTTTCTTGAAACTATTCTGAAAATAAATAAATAGCCTCTGATTTCTACCTGTGTTGCTTCAAAAGCTTCATCTACAGAAATTTTAAGATGAAGATGCTTGAAACTCAATTATTTGTCATAAAAAACACCCTAATTTAGGGGCAAATTCCTTATTTAAGTAGTATTTTTTGGCGTTTATGCTGACAATCAGCCCATGGATGTTGCAGTTTTGGTCATTTAGCACCTGACTTTAAGTCGAACTACAAGGAAAGTTCTTAAAATCTTGAATTAAGAGCAATTCTTGCATTTACAAACTACTCCAGCTCAAAATAAATCCAATTCAAGCTCAGATTAGGAATTAACATGTTCAAACGTGTAAATTTTCAAAGCATTCAATTTCATACAAGCTGTTTTTTGTTAAAATAATGTATATAAACTTTAATATGCTTCAAATGCAGCTCCAGAACTGCAAAAATAACATCAAGAGAGTCATGATATGGATATTTTTGTACAATTACCTAATTGCTGCCTGACAGATGAGGACTTTGTTGAATTCTTTTCTACAGTTCTTAAGATGCTTCAGTACTGATGGTGTAGCCCATTTAAAGCAGAAATCTTATTTAATTACCTGCAGCCCTGCTCAAGCTGAAGGCCCAACGAGGTCAATGTGCCGAGGAGTCCAACTCAGTAAGAACCGTCTGCCTGCCGCCGCCTCACCAGAACCTCCAGCCTGGAATCACCTGTGAGATCGCTGGATATGGAAAAGAGAACTATGGTGAGAAAAGTCCTCCGAGTGATGCAGTTCTGTCTGAGAAGGGAAGTAGATATACAGTAAAAAGTACAAGGATGCCTGTATGTGACAGCTGAACCAAAAACAGAAGCAAGGGGCAATAAAGTATGGTCCTTGCTCCAAACTGTTGCCCCTAAAAAAAAAAAAAACAGGATTAGCGCTAATATTTCACTAAAGTGCAAGAAAGGAGGTCAAACCAAAAGTAACCAACATACCAAAAGTACCTTCAAGTAGATGTCTGCATACCTTTGGCCAAATACTATATTAACAATCTGTAGTACATTTACCTAACAAGGTATTATGTTTAGCTAACTCTTTGAGCTAACTACTGAGCAATTTAAACCATGGTACCATTTAGCTAATGATTTGGCTGAACTTTTAGCCATTATCTGTTACTTTTAAATCCCTGTTTTAACTATTTAAAATCTTTTTATTACATCAGCTAATTATTTATTACTTTCAGCGCTATACTATGTTTAGCTAACTAATGAGCTAACTATTTTAATCATTTACTTTCAGCTATCGAGCCAACAACAACTTTTTCAGTTACATTGACTTATTACTTTTAGCTAATCACTTGAGCTAACCATTGAGCTAGCTATTTTAATCATTTAACCATTGCTCTTAGCTAGTCTTTAAAGACTTTATCAGATGTATTCAGTTATTCATTACTTTAAGCTAGCTAATTAAGCTAACTATTGAGCTAGCTATTTGAAACATTTACACATTACTGTTAGCTAGTGATTACAAACTTTATCAGATGCATTCAGTTATTATTTTTAGCTATCTTATTAAGCATAGAGCTAACTACTTTCATCATTTACTCATTGCTGTTAGCTAGTGTTTAAAGACTATCACATGCATTCAGTTATTCATTACTTTTAGCTCGCTAATTAAGCTAAACACCAAGCTAACTCTTTAAAACATTTATCCATTACTGTTAGCTAACCGTTTAGGCAAACTCTTGAGCTATTTAAAACATTTACACATTATTGTTCGATAGTGTTTAAAGACTTTATCAGCTACATTCAGGTATTTATTACTTTAGGCTAACCTTTTAAGCTAACCATTGAGCTAATTATTTAAACCATTTATTCATTAATTTTAGTTGTGTAACCATATTAAACAGTTTGTCAGTTATGTTTAGCTAACAAGTTACTCATTTATCTAAATATTTAATTCTTTATCTGTGGTTTTTAAACTTTTTTCTTAGCAAATTATTTAAGCTACCATTTTATCTAGCTATTTAAGCCATTTGTTTCATCACTTTCAGCTATTTAAATTACTTATACATTAATATTAGCTAGCCTTAACTGTCTTAGGATGTATTGGTTAAATTCAACCATCTAACCTTATTAGTTTTAGCAAGCATTTAAGCTCATTTAAGTTGATTATTTAAATCATTTTCCATTAGTATTTTTAGCCAGCTATTTAAGCAAACTATTTAGCAAAGTAATTAAATCATTTTTCCAGTTCTTTAAGTTGTGTTAACGCTTACCCTGAAATGTTTAGCTAACAATGATTGCATGTCAGGAACATTTATTTTGTGCATTTTTTTGACTTCATGATTTTCTACTTTTAGCCAACAATAAAGCTAACTAGTGAACTATTTTAACCATTTATTCCATTATTTTCAGCTAACTATTTAACTATAAAGCTATTTAAACCCATTAATCTATGTAGCTAATCATTTAGCTAACCATTTCAACTGTTCGTTTCTTTTGGTTAATCATTTAAACTTCTTCTTTTACAAACTATTTAAACCATTTAGTCGTTTCCTTTAGCATTACCAATTTTAAATTTTGTCAGTTACATTTAACCATTTCTATTCACTAATCTAAAGGCAACCACTTATTGTATTACTCTCAGCTAACTATTTTGCTAATCATTTATCCATTACTTTTAGCTAATTTTCGGAGCTGTCTGCTTTTTTCCTACCGGTTTTCAGTCATAATAATTACAGCTTGCTCAGTGCATAATTCCCTTATATAATCAAATTATTTAAGTATTCTTGTGTTAAATAAGTTCACCTAACCTGTCTGTCCACCTTTTGGAAACAGGGTGGAATATTGGAAACCACTCTGAACATCCACGCTCATACTTTCGTTCTGAACATCAACAGTAATTACAGCCATTACATAATTAAATGCAGTAAAAAACACATTGTTTCCCTTTGAAGTCTGGAAGAACTTCTCTCTGAACTTTAAATCTGCTGTAATTACAGCACCTAAGTGCACATAATGGACGGTTTTCACTTTAATTATATTAATGATGAAGTGTTTGAGTGTTTTCTTCCCTGCAGGTTTGTGGTATAAGTCTCAGTATCTCAGGGAGGCCCAGGTGAACCTCATCGCTGACGATGTGTGTCGAGAAAAGGATTATTATGGAAACATGATAACTGACAACATGTTTTGCGCCGGGCGTCCCGACTGGAGCCAGGATGCCTGCGAGGTATTTCTGCACATGTCCAGACTTGAATTTGATTTTCCTTCCACATAACAGTTTGTTAACCCTCCTGTTGTCCTCATTTACGGGCACCAAAAAATATTGTTCCTTGTCTGAAAAAAATCCAAAGAATCAGCAAAAAAAATTTCCCAAATTTCAGAAAATTTGCAGAACCTTCAAGAAGAAAATTCCAATAATTCCTTAAAAAGTTTCCTTAAAAGTTTTATTTAAAAAAAAAAAAAAATCCCCCAAATTTGGCAAGAATATTCCTGTAAATATAATCAAAAAATCTGTAAAAATCTTCCAAAAACAATCCTGAAAATATCTAAAGTGATTACATATATATCAGTAAAACTTCTAATATTTTCTTTAAGAACATTTACATAAAAATCAACCAAAATCCAGCGAAATTCGCTGGATTTTGGTTGATTTTTTCCACCAAAAAATGTTCAAAGATTTCCCAAAAATGTTGAAGATGTGGACGTCAGAAGTTTCACTGTGAAAACATATTTTTTTCCCACATCTTCAAACTTTAAAACGGGTCATTTTGATCCGCAGGACGACACGAGGGTTAATGTTGCTCGTGTGTTTCTTCCAGGGCGACTCAGGAGGACCTCTGGTGTGCGAAGCCGGCGACAAGTTCTTCCTGTTCGGGGTCATCAGTTGGGGCGACGGCTGTGCGAAGGAGCGTCGACCAGGCGTTTATACCAGAGTGAACAACTACAACAGCTGGATCGCAGAAAAGACAGGCCTGACTTCCATCACTGCTGGAACCATGTTCCCTCAGAAATGACTCTGAGCTGACATTAGCTTCTGTTTTCACATTTTGCTGGTGACGTTAAGGGGAAAAATTGGCAAAAATAATAAGTAGTTTTAAAGCAAATCCCACAAAAAAAAAAAAAAATTAGCAATGATTGTAGCATACGAACAAGCACATAGAGAATATAAATGCTAGAACTGCAACTATACATCAATTAGTTGTCCATTTTTAAATTAATCACCAACTATTTTAATAATTTATTCATTGCTTTGAACAATTTCTTCGAAGAAAAAAACAACAAAATTCTGCTAATGAAGCTTACATTATGTTTGGCATCATTGTGGATGATATTGTTTTGGATCAGCTAAAGAGACTTTGAACTGTACAAATTGTTTTGACTAATGCACATGTTCATATTGCACCGTCAGTGCAGAAATTATATATCAAGCAGCCTGTGTAAACACAGTATCATGCATATAATGCAGCTTTGTCCCTGCTGTGAGGACTTTAAGTTGTTCTGTGGTAGCTGGTATTTGGTGCACAAACTATTAAGCTACTAATTTTTGTATGTTACAGAGTCAAATGTTTGGACACACCTGCTCATTCAATGGTTTTTCTTTCTTTTTTTTAAACAGTTTTCTTCACTGTAGAACCAAAACACAACAGAACCGCTGAGCCAAATAAGCAAATAATTCTCCAACTGTGGAGGCTGCAGTTTCAGGACCACAACTATAGGCACCACTACCAAATTTGCTTATTGTTAATGTGTGCAACTCAAAGTTCTAAAGTTTTTCTCCACCCTACAAACTACTTTCTGTGCAAATACTTATAGTTTGGAAGGTATATTTCACCCAGAGCATTACTTTCTGCCCAAATACTTGTAGTTCTAACAGTTCATTCCACTCACTGTGTCCAAGTACTTAAAATTTTAACAGTTTATTCCACTCAAATAGTACTTTCTTACTGTCGAGTTATGGTTTAGACTCACTCTGTACTACTTAAAATTTTAATCGTTTATTCCACCTTAACTATCACTTTTGATCCAAGTACTTAAATGTTTTAAAGCTTTATTCTACTAAAAAAAAATACTGATTTTTGCTGAAGTATTTATAGGTGTAAAGGTTTACACTGCCAAAAGACTATTTTCTGTCCAATGAATCTATTGTTTTAAACATTTATTCCACCCAAAATACTACTTTCTGTCAAAGTACTTACAGTTTTGATAGTATACTCCATCCAAAATACTATTTTTGATCCAAGTATTTATAGTCTTAAAGCTTTATTCCACTCAAAAATACAGAAAAAAAATTTATAGTTTCAAAGGTTTACACTGTCAAAATACCACTTTCTGTCCAAAGAATCTATTGTTTTAAAAGTTTGTTTCACGCAAAACCCTGTTTTTTTGTTGGGGTACTTATAGATTTAAAGGTTTATACTGCTGAAATACTACTGTCTGTCCAAGTACTTACAGTTTTTTAAAAAAAAATTACACCAAAATACTATATTTTTTATTGAAGTATTTATAGTTTTAAAGGTGTTATCCATCCAAAATGCTAATTCCTAACAAGCAAGTTATAGTTTTAAAGGTTTATTCCACTCAAACATAGTTAATAGTTGTAGCTGTACAAAGTTAATAATTTCTTTTATCAGTGTTTGAACTAGAAAACTAGAAAAACTGGCCCCCCTTTTGAGTAAACAAGTTCATGAAAAACAAAGGTCTCAGAAATGTGGTCCTCTACTGTAGACACATTAGTAAATCAACTGAAGAGAAACAATAATCCATCATTATTTTAATACATGAAGGTCAAATCAGTCCAGAACATTTCAGGAGAGTTTCTCCAGAAAGCACCAAAATGTGTGAAGAAGCTGCAGGAAAGGAAGAAGAAGAAGTCCTTTTAATTCAGAAATCACCAACAGACAGTAGCTCAGATTGAGCTGCATCCAAATGTTTCAAACATTAGTCCTGTTTTTTTATGTTTCTGTAGATTATTTTTGTGGATTGTCTTCATTTTATTGTTTTCTGATAAGTGAATAAACATTTATTTTCTATTGATTTATTGCTGGAATGTTAGTTTCTTCAATTATTCTGGTTCACACCTTCATCGGGGGATAAACTGGATCTGGCAGCTTTCTGCAGTTTCTGACATTTTAGCGCCATCTTGTGGTCAGATCAAAAACAATTTTTTTCTATTTTGAAAAACTGTAAGCTGTTTTCATACTTACGTATGTTTATACTGAGGATGTTTCAAGGGCAGAAGTTTTACAAAATAGTCTTCATGAACTATATGTGCTGGGAAACAATACAATATCATACAGAAGTGAAGGATAAAAAACATAAGACTGAATACAGACCTATATGAATCTGAATCCTAACTGCATTTGTTAAACTGAGACTTTAGTTGAATGTAGTAATTTTAATTGAATAGAAATATTAATACAATATACATATATTTCTGTGTGGCTTTGTCTGTTTGCTTCGGCTCATTGTCTTGATAGAAAACAAATCTTCTCCAAGTCTCACTTCTCTTCAGACTGCATCAAGTTGTCCTCCAGGATTATTTTACCCTCTACCTTTACAAGCCTTCCAGGACCTGCTGCTGAGAAACATCATGATGCTGCCACCACCATGCTTCACATCATGATGCTGCCACCACCATGCTTTACATCATGATGCTGCCACCACCATGCTTCACATCATGATGCTGCCACCACTATGCTTCACATCATGATGCTGCCACCACCATGCTTTACATCATGATGCTGCCACCACCATGCTTCACATCATGATGCTGCCACCACCATGCTTCACATCATGATGCCGCCACCACCATGCTGAATGTTTTTCAAGAAAATATTAGAAGTTTTACTGATATATATGGAATCACTAGATATTTTTAGGATTTTTTGAAAGCTTTTTATTCATTTTTTAAAAAATATTGACATGAATTTTCTTGCCAAATTCGGGGGGATTTTACTTTTTTACAAAACTTTCAAAGGAAACTTTTAAGGAATTATTGGAATTTAATTTTCTTCCTGAAAGTTTTGCAAATTTTCAGAAATTTGGGGAATTTTTTTGCTGAATTTTTGGATTTTTTTTCAGACAAGGAAACAATATTTTTTGGTGCTCTTAAGTGAAGACAACAGGAGGGTTAAATTCGGAGGAAACAATGTGACACAGCAGCTGTTGGCAGCAAACAGGACTCCTGGAGGTGTTTTAATGTTTCTGCTGAATCCACAGTGACATTCAGAGACACACTGAACACTGTTACTGTCACATTCAGACATTATTCTCACAGGTTTCAGAAATGTCTGAGTTACATTCGGGGCCAAAGTTTAGGGTCCAGGGTCACTGATTCATTATCCTGTTCCTCAGAACTGATGGAACAAAGTGGAACTTAAGGAGGATCATCAGGGGGAGAATATTTAGTTGCACATTACAGTCCCTGGATGTATTACAGGCTGCAAAGTTCCTTTGTACCCTGGGAGAAGCAGTTTCAGGATGTTTCTTCACATTTCTGCACAAAGATAGCTCCAAAAGGAGAACTATAACTAACTAATTACCTAAAATAAGTAACTAAGTAACACACACCAAAGGTTGTGAAGTACTTACCAACTGAATTCGACAGCCCAGGACAACTTAGTGAGGATGTAGAACGAGCAACACGGAGGAAGTTTGGGAGGCAATAACTTGCAGCACGGCTAGCAGCGTCTGATCAAACTGGCAGGTCGTTAATGAGCATGCGCAAATTGAGGCACGGAAATGAGCATGCGCAAACAAGTACGTCCTTTAAGCAACATCTAATGGAATAAAATAAGCTTGTTTTAATTTTGGAAGTAATTACTAAAATTTTATGAGCAGAATGAAACAACGAACTATTTTCTATTAAAATACACTAGATTAAAATATGCTACATTTACAAGGGGTCATAATCATTTTTTTCAGTGCAGCAGCAGAAACCATCAGTGCGCAGCAGGACACTGTAAAAAAGAATAAATAAAAAAAAGAAATGTATTTACGGTGAAATTCCCGCAGCTCTGGTGGCCAGAACGCTACCGTAAAATCACAGTAAAACACTGTCTACATTTATGGGAAAGAAATGTATTGATAATGTTGATTTTAGGGTTAAAGAACGTGCTTCATTCCATATTTTACTAAAGTTTTAACCTTTAAAAATAGGAAAATTTACATGAAAATACCATAGAAAATAAACTTTGAGTAACTTAAAAATATTACAGCATTTTTTGTTATCAGCACAACAACTGGTGAATTTAACATTAAATATATCTATTTTTCGCAAAAATTGCCCTCAAAGCTGTCAGAAATATGAAAGCATATGCCCATTAATAACACGAAAGTAGTCGATTGGACCGGAAACAAACTGCATTTTTTTTTTACATGTAGCTAATAAATGCAGAAACTGCCATGTTATTTGTTAGAAATATTGCAGCATGTTTCCATTATCAGCGCAACAATATGTACATTTTACTGGGAAAAACTGTATTCTTTTGGAGAATTAAATGCAAAAATTACAGTATTGTTAAACATGTTGCGGGATTTTTCCATTAAAAACTGTGCAGGAGTCGGGAAATGTATTTTTTCAAGAGGAAAAAAAATTTTAAATGAACCTCTTTACAGAGATTCAGTGTTATATAAAAATGAATAAAACGTTTTTAGAGTTTACAGATTTTACCGTCATGGTTTGACAGTTTAAAAACAAGCATCGTTTTTTTCTTCTTTTTTTAACAGTGCAGTCACTTATTGAAGTCAGACGATAAATAATATTCTGTGGACTTGTACACACCATGCCAGCTGTTCTACACAGATCGAGGGTTTATAGGGTGGAATTATTTATTATTATTATTGAATCTTCTCTGGATGAATCCTGAGCTCCATCAGGGTGTCAGGACAGTTTTATGAAGATAAATCGTCGTCAAGCACAAAATGTGATTTGACTGTTTTAGATGTGTGATTGGACTGGAGTTACAAGGTGAACTTTGTGTAAACTGCTGCGTATACATGGAAAAAATCACGTTTAGAAACACATAAATTGACGTGATACAACATTTATTGAACTTCATATCAACATTCCTCACGCCCAGGCGCGTGCGTGCATCATCTAAAACCATGGAAACGCTCCGAACGCATATAAAAGGCCTGCAGACCTTCCATCGGCCCCATTTGCACTTGGACTTTATCTGGACCTTTTGCAAATTGACCTGATCGCTAGAAAGCTCTGAAAGCCGGAAAGCATCTGGAAACCGACCTTCCTGAAGACCAACCTCAGCGGATCACAGAGAAAAGACGAAGAAGAACCAGAACCAGCCGGAAAAAGCAGCAGTTGGACAGAAGAAACTGCAGTAATTCAGGTAAGAAAATTCATTTCATGCTTTTCCTTCGTCTCACACATCTTGATCTCTGTGGACACTTTGAAAGCAGCTTCAGTCCGAAGATGAGAATAATTTGTTGAATTTAAAGTCTGTTAATCCTCCTGTTATCTTTATTTACGGAAACCAGAAAATATTGTTTCCTTGTCTGAAAAAAATCCCCAAATTTCTGAAAATCTGCAAAACTTTCAGGAAGAAAATCAAATTCCAACAATTCCTTAAAAGTTTCCCTTAAAAGTTTTTAAAAGTTCTTTTTTCCACCAAAAAACAGTTGAAAATGTGTAAGTTTTATTTCTTTTCTTTCACATTTGACGTTGAAAGTTTTGAGGAAAATGGCAACTGGACTATTTTTCATAAAATGTTGAGAATCTGATCTGTTCTGACCTCTGAAGGTCCTCAGAAGCTCTTTTCTAACTTTCTAATGTAGAGTTTATTTCATGTGATGTGGTTCTTTGGTTTGTTTGTACTGAGACCAGTAATGTGATTCATTTACATGGGAACTGTTAGAAAACAGGGGAAAGCTCTGAATATTGTCCATATCAAACATCTTTATACAGGATTATTTGTGTTTTTAGGTTGTTTTTTAAAGAAGTTATTTTCAGGTTTAAAACATGTTCAATAATTTCTGTATATTTTAGGCTTACAGTTTTAGACAAAGATGGCGACTGGGCCATTTTTCATAAAATAACTGAGATGCCTTTTTGGTAACCATGGAGATGATGGAAGTCTTTGGAGAAGCATGCGGGGAACGTCATGACGTCAGAACATGCAGGTGTAAACGAAGCAGCTGAGTTGATCTGATGGAAGATATCAGAGCTTCAGGTCCTTTTCAGTTCAGAGCGGATCCTGTTTGTGAACTGATGCTCAGATGTTGCTTCAAAAACTCCGTCAGATTTGTGCTGTTGTGAACTGACCTGAAGTCAGTGTGTGACTGTCAGCGGACAAACAGCTGTTGTGTTGAATCTGTCATTTGTCATCATTTCGGAGCCTTAAACTCCACGTGTTGTTAGTTGATCACTCTGAAATGTGTTTTCACTCGGAGTCAAGCTGTTCCTCCGTTTTCTTATGGAACTGTGAGAGTGACTGAATGATTTCCAGTTTCTAACCTGGACAGTAATAAGTGACTGTAGTGTCTGAGAAGCTCCCACGTTTGTGTGATTACTTTGGAGAAGTTCCGTTGTTGGTTCCGCATGACTTGGTCAAGGTCCCCGAGGCTCAGAGTGCGTAATTACGCACAGGGCTTGGTGCGCTGCAGCTGGTTGGCTGGATGAGTGTTTTCTAGCGGTGATGGAGGCTGTGGCATCATCCTGTAAACACACATAGTATCATGAAAGATGAAGAAATCAGTGAAGGTGCTCACACCCTCTTTTCAAACAGTCGCATTTAAAGTTCATTTTAAAACGATGTGCTTCTTTGGTTTGATGGTGGAGACACCAGTGAAATGATTTTATTAACATGTTTCTGTGGAGATGCATCACTGCTGCATGGGACTGGATCTGAATCTGTTCTGTGTATTTAGTATTTACTGGTTGAGGTGAGAAATTAGAGGTTTGAACAGTTGCATTTTTTTTTAAATGTACTGTTATTATATTATAAAAAGTCAGCATCTCTAAATGTAGCTGCGTAAACTGGCACAATAATGGTAAATGATAAAAACTTTCAATAACTGGTAAAAAATGTCCACATAAAAGTCTGTATTTCTATGAATGGTAATTTGTTCTTTGACAACATTTGACCTCAAAATCACACTATTTTTACTGTATATATTTATTTATATCATCATTTAATAGATGTTTTCTTTTTTTTGGAAAAAAAACATGCTTATATTAAATGCTGACAAATGGTAATCATTTCTAAATTGTAATTATGTGTTTAACCCTCCTGTCATCCTGCGGGTCAAATTGACCCATTTTAAAGTTTGAAAATGTGGGGAAAAATATATATATTGTCACAGTGAAAACTTCCACATTTTCAACATTTTTGTGAAATTTTTGAACATTTTTTGGTGGAAAAAAGAAATGTTAAAATAAAAGTTTCTTAAAGAACATTCAGAAAAAAAGCAACCAAAATCCAGTGAAATTCACTGGATTTTGGTTGTTTTTTGTCCCAAATGTTCTTAAAGAAAATATTAGAAATTTTACTGACATATATGTAATCACATTAGATATTTTTAGGATTTTTTGGGGAAGATTTTTATTCATTTTTTGAAAATAATTACACTTTTTATTTTTAAATTATTTTTCAAAAAAATTATTTCTTGCCAAATTTGGGGATTTTTTTAAAAAAAATAAAACTTTTAAGGGAAACTTTTAAGGAATTTTCTTCTTGAGACAGACATTGGACAATCAGGGTCCGTCTTTGACTGGACAGCAGCTTCACCGCTGTGTCCACCTGGATCCAGTTTAGTTTGATGGAATCAAGTGAACGATGTGACGAGCAGAAAGTCTCTGAGGTCAAACAGCAGCAGAGTTTCAAATGTGACTTTGTTTCTGTTTCCAGAGGACTTGGGACCTTCATTGAAGCCCTGATCCACTGATCCAGGGAGACGCAGACTCCAACTGGTTACACACAGACACACACACACACACACACACACACACACACACACACACCACCATGTTTACCCATCATCCTCCCCACCTCTCTCCTTCCTCCTCTTCCTCTAGCTCCTCCCCCTCCTTGCTTTCTCCCCTCGCTCCCCCTTTCTCTCCTCTCTCCTCCCCCTCTTCCTCTCCCTCCTCCTCCTCCTCCTCCTCCTCCTCGTTTTCTCCCATCCCTCCCTCCCTCTTTCCACCCTCCTCTCCCTCTTCCTCCTCCTCCTCCTCCTCCTCCTCGTTTTCTCCCATCCCTCCCTCCCTCTTTCCACCCTCCTCTCCCTCCTCCTCCTCCTCCTCGTCCTCCTCCTCGTTTTCTCCCATCCCTCCCTCCCTCTTTCCACCCTCCTCTCCCTCTTCCTCCTCCTCCTCTTGTCTTCGTTCTCCTGATCCACATCCTCCTTCTCCTTTACCACTGACCGGCTGGACTTGCAGGATCACGGATGAGGACGACCTCAAGATCTACTTTCGCAGGGTGCCCTCACTGTCCTCCCTGTCTGCTCCCATTTCTTCCTCCTCCTCTCCCTCCTCCTCCTCCTCCTCGCTTTCTCCCATCCCTCCCTCCCTCTTTCCACCCTCCTCTCCCTCTTCCTCCAGCTCCTCTTGTCTTTGTTCTCCTGACCCACATCCTCCTTCTCCTTTACCACTGACCGGCTGGACTTCCACGATCACAGATGAGGGCAAGCTCAAGATCTTCGTTCGTACGGTGCCCTCACTGTCCTCCCTGTCTGCTCCCATTTCTTCCTCCTCCCTTCCTCCTTCTCCTCTTCCACAGGTTTCTCTAGTACCAGCAGATGGGAGTCCGACCTGTCGGATCTCCACGGAGGAGAACATTTCTCCTCAGAGGCCGCCCTCTAGCTCCCCCTCTTGCTCCTCCTCTTCCTCCTCCTCTTGCTCCTCCTCTTGCTCCTCCTCTTGCTCCTCCTCTTGCTCCTCCTCTTGCTCCTCCTCTTGCAACTCCCCCTGCATGTCTTCCTCCCTCCCTGCTATCTGCTCTCCTCCCTCCTCTCTGTCTGCTTCTAACACCTGTCCTCATGTTTCTCCTCCTCAGCCCCCACAGGTCTCCAAGCCCACTTTGGCTACTGGTCCTCCTGTGGAGCCTCGTGCTCCGGCAGCGGGTCCAAGTAGTCCAAAGTGGGTGAGGAACCTGCGGGCCCTCATGGAGGAGTGCAACAGGCGGCGTGGCGGCCTGACAGGTAAGAGAGGTGCTGGGCCTCCAGCAGGCCAACCTCCAGGTAAGAGGTCTCCCACTTAGACTCTTACATTTAATATAATTTCATTCTAGTCTTTAGGTTTTTAAGTTTTACTGAATGTGATTCATGTTGGATGTGATCTGACCAGATTTTATTTGAATGATCCTGTTGTGATGATGTCTGGTTGATCTATTCCAACTTTATTTGAATAGATTTTATTTTATTCTTCTTTATGTATTTTCTCTTTGTATAGTGTGATTTATGTTGGATGTGATTTGATCAGACTTTATTTGAATGATCCTGTTGTGATGATGTCTGGTTGATCTATTCCAACTTTATTTGAATGAATTTAAATGTATTATCTACTGTTTGTGGCCCTGTGATGGACTGGCGAGCTGTCCAGGGTGTCTCTGCCTTCGCCAGGAGTCGACTGGGAAAGACTCCAGCCCCACATGACCCTACAGAGGATCAAGTGGAGTGTAGAGGATGGATGGATGGATGGATGGATGGATGGATGGATGGATGGATGTGCTCTGTGTGATTCCAGCTGAACTCTGTCCTTGTCAGTGGGACTCAGGTCAGGGTGTCTTTCAGTGGTGTGGGTGGATGTGGGGGGAATAGCGCCCTCACAGTGAAGCTGTATCAGTTGTAATATGTGTGTCTGCATCCCACCCTGGACCCACAGTGGAGTCCACAGTGACAAGGACCAGAGTTCAGTGGAAGCACACTGGGAGGGGGGAGGAAGATTTCACGGGCCGCTGCACAGCGGTGGCCCGTGACAAGGTAAGTTTCAGGTTTACATTTTATATTCATAATACAAGAAGTTTTTAAATCTTCAATAGGAGGTGATAAATGTTCTGACATGTTCTCCTGTTGTTTTTTTCAGCTCCAAGTTCTGACGACTCCGGGACTCAAACCTGAAAGAAGGATGACCTCAAAGATGAGACACATCTTCAGCAAGGACATGAAGACGAGGAACCGAGTCCACCAGAGACGACCCTAGAGACGACCACCAGCCTATGAGACAACAGGACAACTTTATAAGGAGCAGAATGCACTGGTACTTTACACGTACTTTAGAAAGAATCACCCTACAGATACTGCATGTTTCCACAGTAGATTTAGTATATCACTGAGAAAATGTAGTTCTGTCAGAATCAATGGAAAAATCAATCTACATGTGTTTTTTTTTTTTTTTTAATCGCTGCTTCCTGGACACTGAATGATTTCAACAAGGATGGAACATCGAGGAGAGGAAAGTTGTTAAGAAGAAAAGGATGATGGGAACCAGATCCAGGACCAGTGCATGAGATGTGAGACCACTCAACTAATACAAGGTGAGTCCATGGAGTGAATTGACTCATTAGATACTTGATGTTAATATGAGCACATGCACTTCTATGGTTCAAATGTGATTATTTATCTGTGATTTACTGAACCTTCTTGCTGTGTTTTTGCTCTCTTTAGAGCTCTCTCTGCAAGACACCCAGTAAAATGAAGGATCAGATCAGGACAAGAGACTGGACAAGAGCAGCCCCAGCATGTGAATACAGACTATGGAAGAGGGGATGCTTATTATAGTGACACAAAAGGTGAGACGACAAAGAAATCTAATTCTGTTGTGTTTCATTATTTTCACCATGCTGTGGCCTATAACAAAGAGCATCATCCATCCATTAGCTACACTTTTTATCCTATATAGAGTTGCAGGGGCTGCAGGTCACCAGTCCACCTCAGAGTGATCACAAAGAGACAGACAACTATTCACACTAACACTGTAGATTTAGTTTAGAGTCATCAGTTAACCTTCCATGTATGTGTTTGGATTGCAGGAGGAAGTCGGTGTACAAAGAGAAAATCCCACACAGTCAGAGAACATGAAGAGGAAGAAGCAGATGAGCAGCAGGTTGGTACCAATATAAATACAATGACCCTGGTGACAGTGTATTGTTACAAACTACTACTGAATGTGAATCTCACACACATGTCTGTGATTCTTTTCTTCCAACGCTGTGACTTCAGAATCTAAGAAGACAAAGAAGCAGTTGGAGGAGCCTCCAGACGATTAGCAACAGAAGAAACGTGTCCCAGAACAGGAAGAAGAAGACCAACATCAAAGAGAGAAGAAGAAGAAACAGACCCAAGAAGAAGAAGAAGAAACAGACCCAAGAAGAAGAAAGAAGAAAGAAAAGCTCCAGATTACTCCAAAGGTAAACTCCTCAAATGAAATGTGTTTACAGATAAAGTCATTTCAGTGGATGTTTTTACTGGAGATGTAGATGATGTGAATGACAGCCTCAACATTACATTTACTTTAATGTAAGACTTGGTTGTTTTTTCTCCAAACCCAGGCTGCTGCACTGAGCACCTCCCCTCTCCTCATCTCCTCTCCTTACAGTTAGATGCCACCATTGTATGTCACTAACTTTGTGTCAGGTCCTCTCTGCAGGTGTTTCTGGATCTGGAGCTACACGTTTAGATCTGCTTTTACTGGCCTCACCAACCTGCAGAGTTCATGTTCTCTCCCTCCTCTGTACCCTCATCCCAAACGGAGGTTTTTTTTTCAACTTCCTGGCAACAGGAAGTTTTTTTTCCTCCACGCTGCTACCAAATGATTGATCTGATCCAAATGCAATCAGAGAGAGTCTTAAATAAAAAGTCAAAACAAAAGAACTGTATACGTTTTGTTTTGAGGATTCAACGGCTTTATAAATTTTCACCGGTCAAAAACTTGTGGCCACCAGGAGGGCATCGGTCAGAATGCAATACAAGGTGTTCCCTGTTTCTTCCTTATTTCTTAACAGAGGTTACACATATGCATCTCTATGTGTGTAGTTCTATAAACAAGAAACACATGGAAAGAAGCCAACAATAAGTATACAAAACTACATGAACATGGAACAGCAACTATCATCTTAAATATAAACAAAGAACATTTTCAACCTACTGGTAAATGTACAGCCACAAGGAAACATGACAAGCAACACCACATATACGTGTGAACAGTCCCAGCAAACACTCTTCTGAAGCTTCTACGAACATAAAAGATAGTTCTTGTCTGCAGAGCAGCAGAGTGTAGTGGCCTCTGATTGGCCAATGTCTTAATAGCCTGCCTAGCATCCTTTTTGTCCTTTGTCACAGGTTTGTTTAGAAGTTTGACATTATGGACCCTTCCTGTAATTTTTGGTTTTAAAGAACCTTATTTTATGGTTGGAAAATTATACTAGTCTACAAATGTGTTTTCAAACCACTGGTTTCTTGAAAACACAAGTGAAATCATCTTCAAACTCTGCAGCATTTGAATGTACGAAAGATTGTTTAATAACTTGGGATAAATACACAGAATAGTGTATTCACTGAATACACAAATGCTGCTACTTTAGTGTTAACAGACAGCTTTGGGTTAGCTTTTCTTTGCAGTGCTTGTTTTATTTACAAAAAACACACTAGATAATGACATAATAACAAATAGAAAATATGAAGTAAAACACATCCAAATCAGAGACACGTCACCCACGACTACATGTCACCTCCTGAATGTGTTGCTTTTACTGAAGTGCAGAGGTTTAACAGGTGCAGCAGCTTCGGATCTCTGTGGACTGAGCTGAAATCAGTCCCAGGGCAACAAAAATCTGATGATTTTAACCTATTGATAGGTTCTGCTTTCCTCCTGTTACTCTCTGCTCTACCTGCTTCATCCTGGATTCTAAATAATCCCAGTTATGAAGGACTTTAGCATGTGGCTATGGTCTTCTACATATTAGTACATAAATGCAGGCTGAACTACAGCTGCTCTCATTTCTGCAGGACAAAGGTGAAGCACTGCAGGTCAGTCATTAGGAATTATGGAGACAGAACATGAAAACCAACAAATATGCTGCTAAACTCTCAGTGCACTCTTCTTTTGATGTTCTCTGGAGCTGCAATAAGCTCGGTCCATCTGTAGTCTTAAGGTCCATTTTTAAATGTGTGTAAAAACACATTTGCTGCTTGATGGTTCTGAGCTGAACAGTTATAATATAGTTAACTAACTATACATTTGTGAGTTTTTCTACCTTGTAATGATGTTTTAATTTTATTTGGGCACATGTTTATGAGTAAATATTGTCCACAACCTCATGATTTATGAGAAAATAAAGATCTGCAGCATCTGACGTCACCAACATCTTTACGTGATTTCTGTTTTCTAAAAGTTCATGATGGCGGCGCTTTTGCACGCGACAAGAACTTTTAAACTGAACTGTTCTCTGGTTGACAGAAGAACTTTTAAACTGAACTGTTCGCTGGTTGATAGAAGAACTTTTAAACTGAACTGTTCTCTGGTTGATAGAAGAACTTTTAAACTGAACTGTTCTCTAGCTGGCAGAAGAACTTTTAAACTGAGCTGTTCTCTGGTTGATAGAAGAACTTTTAAACTGAACTGTTCTCTGGTTGACAGAAGAACTTTTAAACTGAGCTGTTCTCTGGTTGATAGAAGAACTTTTAAACTGAACTGTTCTCTGGTTGATAGAAGAACTTTTAAACTGAACTGTTCTCTGGTTGACAGAAGAACTTTTAAACTGAGCTGTTCTCTGGTTGACAGAAGAACTTTTAAACTGAGCTGTTCTCTGGTTGATAGAAGAACTTTTAAACTGAACTGTTCTCTGGTTGACAGAAGAACTTTTAAACTGAGCTGTTCTCTGGTTGATAGAAGAACTTTTAAACTGAACTGTTCTCTGGTTGATAGAAGAACTTTTAAACTGAACTGTTCTCTGGTTGACAGAAGAACTTTTAAACTGAGCTGTTCTCTGGTTGATAGAAGAACTTATAAACTGAGCTGTTCTCTGGTTGACAGAAGAACTTTTAAACTGAACTGTTCTCTGGTTGACAGAAGAACTTTTAAACTGAGCTGTTCTCTGGTTGATAGAAGAACTTTTAAACTGAACTGTTCTCTGGTTGATAGAAGAACTTTTAAACTGAACTGTTCTCTGGTTGACAGAAGAACTTTTAAACTGAGCTGTTCTCTGGTTGATAGAAGAACTTTTAAACTGAACTGTTCTCTGGTTGACAGAAGAACTTTTAAACTGAACTGTTCTCTGGTTGATAGAACTTTTAAACTGAGCTGTTCTCTGGTTGATTTTTCACAGTGAAACTTCTGATGTCCACATTTTCCATATTTTTGGGAAATCTTTGAACATTTTTTGGTGGAAAAAAGAAAAAATGTAAAATAAAAAAAATGTAAAAATGTTTCTTGAGAACATTCACAAAAAAACAACCAAAATCCAACGAATTTTTATGTGAATATTCTTCAAGAAAATATCAGAAGTTTTACTGATATATATGTAATCACTTTAGATATTTTTAGAATTTTTTGGAAGATTTTTACTCATTTTTTGAAAATATTTAAAAGAATTTTCTTACCAAATTTAGGGGATTTTTTTGAAAAATAAAACTTTTAAGGGAAACTTTTAAGGAATTATTGGAATTTTCTTCCTGAAGGTTTTGCAAATTTTCAGAAATTTGGGGAATTTTTTTTTGCTGAATTTTTGGATTTTTTTCAAACAAGGAAACAATATTTTTTGGAGCTGTTTTGTCCTGTTCAAGTGTTATTTTGACCACAAGGTGGCGCCGGATGTTGAATTCAGAAGCAGAGCAGCGACAGTGAACACAGACGATGGCTTAGTGCTGTAATCCTTTGTGGACATTGATCGATAATACAAATAAAGCAGTTTCTAACATAAACTAACCAACCAGTGAACCGGTGAAGGCGTGTAAAGCTGCATCACTCATCAAGGTGTCCAGCTTCATCATTCTTACCTGGAAACTGTGACTGGACTTAAGATCAAATCAGTTTTTTTTTGGCTGAGTCAACGGGGAGGTGGAAGGTGTGTTGTCCTTTTTAAATCCTGCGTGTCGGACATCGTTGTGACTTAGTCGGTGGAGTCGTGGGAAAATCTGTGCAGAGGTGGAGGAAGTAGTCAAACACTCAACATAAAAAAAAAATGCATTTTTACTTTCAAATAAGATATTGTTGATTTATAAATGCTGATAACATGGCATTTTAGACATTTAACAGGTGAAGCTTGTTAATGTACCTGATATATAGTCAGCAAGTTCAGTCTATTGGTTTCCAACCAATGACTTGGGTCCCCAAATAACCTTATAACCATCTTTCTTCATTGCATCTTGTCTGTTTGTGGTCATTTTTTGTTTCTCTGTAGCTGTTTTATGTCTCTTAGTTGTAGTTTTGTGTCTGTTTTTGCCAACTGGGTAGTGTTTTTGATCATTTTATATCTATTTGTCTTGAGTTTTTGTCTATGTGGGTTGTTTTGTGTGTTGTCTTAATACAGCCATGAACAAAAGTTTCCACACTTGTAAAGATGATGTATATCATAGCTGTCTTGAGTTTCCAGTGACTCCTATAACTCTGAATTTTCTGTAATAAATGATGGAAACACAAAAACCAATCATGCATGTTGGTTCCTTTCTAGATTTATTAAAGGTATTCTGGAAATATGGCAAAATCATTTTTTTTGTGTCTTTTAATAGCTGTTTTTTGTTGCTTTTTGGTAACTTTTTTTTTTTGGGTTGTTTTGCATCTAGTTTTGGATATTTTCTGTTTCTTCAAAGTAATATTTTGTCTGTTTTTAATCATTTTTTGCCTATTTTTGGTTGTTTTGCATCTAGTTTTTGTAATTTTGTGTGCTTTTGTGGTCATTGTGGGGAGTTTTAATGTTTATTTGTGGTCATTTTGCTACCTTTTTTGTTGTTTTTGCATCTGTTTTTGCTTATTTTGCGTCATGTTTCGCTCATATTTCTCTCCTTCCAGTTGCTTTGTGGCTTTGTTAGTTTTGCAGTCATTTTTTGACTCATATTTTTGCAATATTTTGCATTTTTCAGTGGCCAGTGAACCTGTAGAACATCTATGGACAGTTAGATTCAGCGTGTTGACCTGATTTACTGGAGACTCTTCGTTAACTCTCGGTTCATGTTGCGACAGGCTGAAGACAAACACTTTATTCATGCAAAGCTTAACTAAGGGTGTGTAGCATCAGGTAGCATTGAGGACACTGTTGCAGCACAACCAGCTGATTTATCACCGGCTGCGTTCTGTCAGAAGAACCGGTCCGGACGGTTTGTTCTTCATCAAGCATGAATCATGTCGGGTGTTGTTCCTCAGTAGACATTCAGGTTTTCTCTGAGACAACCGTCGAACTGTTGTACTTTAATTTTCTCATCTGTCATTGTGCTGCAGTCGGAGGTGATCACACCCTGTTTAGACGACATGTTCAGGTGTCTGTCAGCAGAGGAACACCCACCTGGAGCTCAGGTGTGACCAGGAGGACGGGGGCGGGGCTTTAGATTCGTCTCCGAACTGAACGCCGACCTGTTCTCAAAGGACCTTCTGCCTTCCCGAGCAAGCAACAGAAAGCAAAGTAAGTGCTGCTGTTTTGACGTTTTCCTGGTGTTTTCGTGTTTTTGTCAAATATCGGAGGATAAAAGTGTGTAATGTTGGCTGGTGGAGATGTTCCTCATGGGAGATGAAACAGTCTAGTTCCAGCTGCTTCATCCTCGTGTCTTATTCTGCATCTATGTAATGAAAATAACACTTGGGCTCAGTGAAAATATTAAATGTAAGAGTTGTGAAAACTCTAATGAAACTGTGTCCAACCAATAAGCTGCACTGAGTTAAATTAATTAGCTTTTCCTCTATAATCAAAGATACACTGTAAAAAATGAACAGATCTTTCAATTCTGTTAAATTACATGTACTGTCTACTAAAATCACAGAAAAAAAGCATGAATTTATACAATATAAATGAAAAAAACTGATGGAAATAATTTCCACATTTTTTAAAATTATATTTGTTTGGCTGCAGTGTTTGACCGTACTACACTTTTTTTTGCAGTTTAAATTAGCAAAAAAATGTTATTCTGCAGACATCTGATTTTAATTGAGAGTTTAGAAAAATATGTATATTAAAGACTGAAAAATTGTGACTCATTTACAGATGTTGAATTTGAAGCTTTTCTACATTAAGATTACACTGTAAAAAATAAAAGTTTTTAACTATGATTTTTTTTAAGTTTACTGTTATTTTACAGATTTTCCATTTTTTTGCTGCATTACAGAAAATATCGAGTGAAACCCCAAAAAGTTTACTCCATGTTCACTGTAAAAAATGAAAAGCAAAAAATATGCCATAAGTGCACATAATGTCTTAATGAAAAATATGTATTTTTTAAAAATCTATAGGAATTAATAGCAATTAATTAATAGTTGTACAGCTATAATATATGTATATAATATTTTTTCTTCTTTTTAAACAGTTTTTGTTAGTTATCATAATAAGCAGTAAAACCGGTGAAAATGGTAATAATTTACATGTTGATTGTAAAAAAACTAAATTAACTGTAAATAATGCCTGTAAAAAATGCAATTTATTCTTTTACAACATTTGACTATAATATTGCAGTTTGACTGTATTTAAATCTGAGAAATTAAGATTTTTTAAAGATATTTGCTGTTATTTTTACTTTTTTGCAATTTTTCAGCATTAGTTTTCCATAATTTTTTGTTTTTTCCACTTTTTTTACAGTGTATTTTTTGCTGTGGTTTATTTGTTTTTTTTAATTTTATTTTCATTTAATTTTTCAGCATTACAGTATTCCATATTTTTCGTTTGTTTTCCACATTTTTTTTACAGTGTCATTTAAATTACTATTTAATGTTATTTAGTAGGGATTTTAAAGTAATATATTTATTTAAGTACAATGATTAGGGACCCATTTTTGAAGGCTATTTATTAAATGTATTTATTTTTTTTTAGAAATTGAATAAATTGCTCCAGTGTTCAGTACATAGAGGAGGGAATCTTAAGGTAAATAAACATTTGGTTTAAAACCTTAATTTTATTGAGTTACATCAAACTGAACTTAGTTTCAAATCAACTGAGGCAGAAATTTGACTTTAAATCACCAACAATAATAAGCTGATGCAAATTTGTGTTAAATCAAACCATCAAAAACTATTTAAATGCTCGTCTAAAGCAGAAAAGTTGACTTTTGTAGCCTCAGCCGAACATTTGATGACCACTTTTCCTGTTGTTTACGTCTTTTGTCTTCACCTCCGATAGTCCTTTCTAGCCACCACCATGCCTGAGACCGCAGAGTCCCACTCCCACACTCTGACCACCAACCGGAACTGCACCATCGAGATCACCAACATCACCGCCAACTACTGTCTGGTCAACCCAAAGTAAGAAACACCAAACCACTGTTTACCTGAAACATGGTCTAGCTTCACATTTACAGATCAAAGAGACGTTTACCGTCTAACATCGAGGCTCAAACAGGTGAAATTATACAAAAAAAAATCCACTGAAACGTTTGTATTTTTAACATGTTGGATCAATAAACTGAAACCCAACAGAATAGTTTAAACCCTGGATCAGTTCAGTAAAGCCCCACCCTCCCTACAATGGAGTCATAGATTCAAGGGGTTTTTTTCTTTGTTTTGCATCTTTTTTGGTAATTTGGGTTTTGCTAAAGTCATTTTTTGACCATTTTTTAAAAATTCATTTTTGTCTCTTTTTGGTGGTTTTACTTGCCTTTACTTCTATTTCAAGTCTTTCCGTAGTCATAGTTTGTCTCTTTTTGCTCATTAAATGTGTCTTTTTGGATATTTTGAGTCTCGTTTTGTTCATTTTGCATCTTTTTTCTTAGTTTGCATCTTGTTAAAATAGTCTTTTGGATATTTTTTGCTGTTTTGGGGGGAAATTTTGTGTGGGTTTTTTTGTTGTTTTACATGTCCTTACTGCTATTTCAAGTGTCTTCATAGTCATTGTTTATTGTTTATTGCTTATTAAGTGTCTCTTTGTGGTCTTTATGTTTCTTTTTTGGTTGTTTTGCATCTCTGTATTGTTAATTTGTGTTTTTTTAATTTGGGTCACATCTTTTTTTTGGTATTTTGTGCTTCTATGTTCTGTTTTTTGTCTTTTTTGGTCATTTTATGTCTATTTTCTGTTGTTTTGATTGTCTTTTTGTTATTTTATGTCTTGTTAAAGTAATTTTTGTTTTGTTTTTGTCTCCTTTTATATTGTGTACGTTTGTAGTATTCTTTTTTGTTTTTGTTGCTTTATGTGAATTTTTTTTGTCTCTTTTTGGTCATTTTATGTCTAATTTTTTGAGTTTTTAATCTCTTTTATGCTATTTTGAGTCTTTTTTTGGTCATTTTTTTGTCTCTTCTTGATGGTTTTGTGTCTGTTCTGGTAATTGTATCACAGAATACCATCAACCCACTCATGACTTCCTCCCTCTTCGTGCGTTTCAGGGTTCACATGGAGAGCGGCTTCCCCTTCAGCCCACCGCAGCCCACCGTACGAGCCAACAAGCCCGAGGTTTGCTCCTTCATCAAGGACGACCACACGGCGTCGGGCGCTGTGGGAGTCATGACCTACGAGCTGTTCGACATGCGCAGCCGCCGGTGCAGCGAGCAGATGGCGGTCATGTTCTCCGTGCCGTTCGACTACAACTTCTACAAGAACTGGCTGGGGCTCGGCCTCTACGAGCGCGACCGAGCCTGCGACCACAAGCTGTACGACGAGATGTACAACCACAAGGACCAGACCAACTTCATCCGCCACGAGGCCGACGGTTCGGGCGTGGTGTTCAGGGGCCAGACGCTGGACGTGAGGGCCTGCATGTCCAACGAGGGCCAGGCCATTATCAAGCTGGAGCTGTACGACAGGATGGGCTGAGGGGACGAAACGAGGCAAAAAGTCTTTCCACTGTATCGGTGCTTTTAATGAATAAAAAACAGTTGAATCCATTTCTTGTCTTGGTGTTTCTTTGTTCATTTGAGCTCATGAATCACACTTGTCTTGAAGTTAGAGGTTGTTCTGACCTGACGTGCAGGCAGCGAAGTGTTAGACGAAAGGTGTGGCGCTGAAGAGACGAGGAAGCTCAACAAACCTGCTCGTCTCGGTGCGAGAAAAAAAAACACAGTTGGGTTATTTTTCTTGGCTGCGTCTTCAGTCTGTATGCCTCCTGGTTCATACCTGAGGTGGAGCTTTTGGGTGTGACGGGGTCCAGGTGTGTTCTGGGGGTGGAGACACCTCACCGTCTCCATCAGGACGCCTCTGAAGGGCGACACTTCAGGTTTGGCAGCGCAGCAGCGAGCAACGCACCTGTGATCCGGACAGGTAAGCCGAGTTTGAAGGATCTCCGGCCGATGCTCTTCAGAGCCGCTGACGGATTCTGTTAAACTTCTCCGCAGATCTTGACTTCACTTCAGCCTTTGCACCATGAGCGAGTCAGCAGAAGCTTTGGCTGCCAGCCAGAAGAGCCGAAGAAATGTCACCATCGAGATCACCAACCTGACCAACAACTACTGCCTCATCGACCCCAAGTGAGTCAAAACCACCTTCACCGTGTTTATCTGAACAATCTGAGGTTTCAGCACACAGTCAGTGCAGCCACTTTATATACACTTTCCTCCTTTTGTTGAAGAAAAAAAATGTCTGTGTACTGTAAAATTAAATTACATACAGCACATAAATTACAACAAAGTTTGCATCAGTGTGTATTGTACTACACATAAAACCCTTTAACATTCCTATATTCTTTACATAGGACATTTTGCACTTTTTCTTATTGTTTCTTTTCAGTTACTGCACATTTTTGCTGATTTATTTGTATTTATGGTGGTGGGAACTGAACTCTTTCTTTGTCAACTAAATTCATAGAAAAAAAAGTCACAGATTCAAAGAGGTTTTTGTTCATTTTGCATCTTTTTTTGCTATTTTGTGTGTTGTTTTTTGGCTTTTTCTTGTCTTTTTTTGGTCATTTTGTGCCCCCTTTTGGTTGTTTTGCATGTCCTTACTGCTATTTCAAGTCCCTTCTCACTACACATAAAACACTATACGACCTGTACATTCTTTACATAAAAATGTTGCACTTTTTCTTATTGTGTATTTTTATTTACTGCACATTTTTGCTGATTTATCTGTATTCATGATGGTGGGAACTGTACTCTTTCTACTATAGCATTTCTATTCTATTCTATTCTATTCTATTCTATTCTATTCTATTCTATTCTATTCTATTCTATTCTAGTCTATTCTTTAATTTTTCATAATAACTGCGGTGGATACACAGTGAACCATATCTGGTGAAGAAAATAGCAAAACAGAGAAACTGAAAATGGCAAAAAAAAAATATATTGCCGAGACTTCTGGAGATAGTTAAATACTTTTTTCTTTAAAAAAAATTGTTTTTTTCCTCTCTGGTTCCTCTCTTGTCCTTATTATATTTTTTCTTCCTCTTGTCAAAACATCTTCATATGTCTCTGACAAGTAAGACCATTTTTAAAAAAAAAACGTGTTTGTCTTCTGTCAAGTTAGATTAACAAGATACAGAGTCGACAGTTGATAAAACAGACATCATTTATTGGATGTCACTTGAGCGCCATCCACTGGTGACCAAGCTAATTACAACAAAATATTAAGATTATAAAATGTGCATCAGTCTGTATTATTTGAATTATTTAATATTTCTTGGCTGTTTAATAAAGAAGACATGTTTTAATAAGCAGATACAATCAGTCTAAGTACATTTTACAGTAATTAATTGTGACTGATGCACAGTGAATCATATCTAACGAGAGAAAAATGTAGAAAGATAATTTTTTTGACATCATTGACTAAAATCATCATTAACATGCAGAGTACATCTGAAAAAAACTGCATAACAGTGTCCACGTGATGTTAAATTTGTAAGATGCAGTGTCCAAAGTTGACAAAAAAAATAGATTTCATGTATTAGATGTGACTTTAACGCCATCTGCTGGTGGCCAAGATTATACGTGTGTGTGTGTGTGTGTGTGTGTGTGTGTGTGTGTGTGTATATATATATATATATATATATATATATAATCTTTACTGTATATAAATTAACAAAAATGTCCACATTATTTTTTTATTATATTTGTTTGGCTGCAGTATTTAACCGTAAAATTAAATTTTACTTTTATTAAATTAGCAAAAAGTATTGTTATTCTGCAGACATTTGAGGTTAATTGAAAGAAAAATTATACATATTAAACACTGTAAAATGGTGACTCACTTTCAGCTGTTGAATTTAAAGCTTTTCCACATTAAAATTCGAATTAGAATGGCTTTATTGTCACATTAAGATTACACTGTAAAAAAAAATTTGCATACAACTGTGATTTGTCTTTAGGAATTTACCGTTATTTCAGATTTTCTCTTTTTTGCGATATTGTAGATAATATCTAGTAAAATGCCCAAAAAGTATGAATTTACTTTATTTTACAACTCACTGTAAAAAGTGTGTTGTAAAATCAAAAAACATGCCATAAGTGCACATAATGTCTTCATGAAAAATCTGTTGTTGTACAGCTTTAATGTATGTATATATAAAACATTTTTTTTCTTTTTTTAAAAACAGGTTGTCCTTGTTCTGTTAAATTGCAGTTATTACAATAAGCAGTAAAACCTGTGGAAATGGGAATAATTTACATGTTGACTGTAAAAATGAAAATAAAATCAAAATGTGCATCAATCTGTATTATCTGAATTGTTTAGGATTTATTTACTGACTAAAGTCATTAGAAACCTGCCTTTAAAAAAAAAAAAAAACATTTTGTCTCTTTCCTGTTCATTGCAGGGTTTACCTGGACAGTGGCGACGTCCACAGTCCACCTCAACCCACCGTTCGCCCCCTGAAGACTGAAGTGTGCAACTTTGACAAGATCAAGGGCAAATCGACGGGGGCGGTGGGCGTCCTGACCTACGACCTGTTCGAGAGGCACAGCAACGGCGCCAAAGAGACGCTGGCCATCATGTTCTCTGTGCCCTTCGACTACAACCTGTACAAGAACTGGTTCGCCCTGGGCCTCTACTCCAAGGGCACGGAGTGTGACGAAAAGCTGTACAAAGATATGTACTACAACAAAGAGCCAAAGGCTTTTGTGCGTCAGGAGTCCAGCGGCAGCGGTCTCACCTTCGAGGGCCCCTCCCTGGACATCAAGGGCACCATGTCTCCGACGGGCAGGTCCATCATGAAGGTGGAGATCTGGGACAAGATCTTCTCTCCCGGGATGCACCAGCAGTGACGAGCTGAGTCCAGATAATCCAACTGCACAGCCATGTGTTGTACTCCTGCAATAAATCTAATACGACAGATCACCAGTGTTTCTATTGTTATTATTATTAACCTTTAGGGCTGCACAGTGGCTTGGTGGTTAGCACCGTCACCTTGCAGCTAGAAGATTCCTGGTTGGCGTCCTGGCCTTCCTGGGATCTTTCTGTATGGAGATCGTATGTTCTCCCTGTGCATGTGTGGGTTTTCTCCAGCTTCCTCCCACAGTCCAAAAACATGCTGAGGTTAATTGGTATTTCTAAATACTCTGTGGGTGTGAATGTTAGTGTGACTGTTTGTCTCTATATGTAGCCCTGTGATAGACTGGTGTCCTGTCCAGGGTGTCCCCTGCCTTCACCCTAAGTCAGCTGGGATAGACTCCAGCCCCCTGCGACCCCAATGAGGATTAAGCAGTGTATAGATGATGGATGGATGGATTATTAACCTTTATTTAACTAGGAGAAATCTCACTGAGATCAAGAACCTCTTTTTCAAGGGAGTCCTGGCCAAGATAGGCAGCAGCAAATACAAAACACAGTTACACAATAAACACTAGCAAAAAATAAAACAAAAAAAGATTAAATTTACAAGTGCATGTTGTGGAGTCAGCCTCAAGAACTCAGAGTTTGGATTTAAAAGCCAGATTAACTCTATTAGCTTCCAATCTTTCTACAACGTCGTCCATGCAAAAGGTGCAGAAAAGCTGCAGAACAGATTGATCGTTTTCCTCTTTGCCTCCTTCCTCCTTATATCATTTTCAGCTTTAAATTTCTCTGACAAGTACAAGCATTGAAAAAAGGAAAAAAAGCAACATGTTTGTGTTTTGTGAAGTTAAACTGGAAAGATGCAACATCCAAAACTGATTACTATATATATATATATATATATATATATATATATATATATATATATATATATATATATATATATATATATATATATATATATGACTGAAGTTACTCCAGTGGCATCCTTTGGTGGACAAGAATAGAAAATGTGCATCAGTGTATATTATAATTGTAATAATTATAATTTGCCTTTATTTGTCACAAATACATTACAGCATTGTGAAATGTTGCTTTTCGCCTATTAACAGGGTCAGAGCATGGGGTCAGCCATAGTACAGGAAGAGAGCAGGAAGGGTTAAGGGCCTTGCTCAAGGGCCCAGCAGTGGCAGCATCAGGGTTTGAACATAATAATTTATAATTTCTAGGCTGTTGAGTAAAAAAATACAGGTTTTAATAAACAGATATAATCAGTCTACGTCACATTTTACAGTAATTAACTGACTGAAGCACAGTGAATCATATCTAGTGACAGAAAAACGTAGAAAGATCATTTTTTACAGACTAAAATCATTACTAACATGCAGAAACTGCAGAATTGCAAGACACAGCATCCAAAGTTGATGTAAAAAATAAATATATATAATTTCATGTATTTAATGCGTGTACTGTTCTCTCTACGTGTTATATACAGCTTGTATGTCAACGCAGTTAAACAGCGAGCCAAACTCGGTTTTCACGAGCCAGGAAGCGAGCGCCTTGCTCCTTTATTAACATGTCATGGATGACAGGTGAAAACTTGAGTGAAACTGCAAATGTACAAACAGAGAAGAGGAAAGGGTATTTTTAGCTTGGTTATAAAACTGTCATGTTGATATAAACTGCTAGCAAAGTGCTACCAACAACCATTAAACATCAGACTAATGAATGAATGCTATGCTAACATGCTACGTAACTTATCATGAAACGCCATTGATACGCTGATGTGCTCATTCACATGCTAACATAGTCGGACTTTAGCTTAACATATTTCTGAGATCAAAACGGACTAAACCACAATAAATGCTTCTCTGCAAATGAACAACAGCCAAATTAAGTATTTTATAGTAATCCTCAACACTAAACAATGAAAAAACTTACAGCCATTGCTTTCACGGGTGTAGGAAAAAACGTAACAGGAGGAACGCTATCACCATGTCTGTTTCTCTCTGCGTGTGTACAAGTGAGTGTCTCTCTCCCATAATGCAAAGCGCAATCCTTTTTGACATTTCACAATAAAACACTGATGAAATCGTTTAAACTTGCTTTTTAAACTGTATATTATTTAATCATAAATGAACAGTTATCTGCGGGCAGAACAATGTGACTTAATCCATCAACTCGGTAAGTTTCCAGTCTTCCTGTAACACCTTCCAAAATAAAAGCCTTTTTATCCATTTAGTGTGGACATAAGTAACAGAAAGCAACAAATGATCTCGAAAGAATAAAGATCAGCACGTTCCTGTGCAGTTAAGGAACAACTGTAGGTGGGCAGTAGTCCAAATGTTTCCTCATATATGAAAGTCTACTAATGATGGGTCTTTCTGGCGGCTAAAGCAGGCCGTTATACCCCAGAGTAGATTCATAATAAACCTCAGAGAAGCAAACATTGAGCAGAAACAGTAATAAAACTTCTGTAATCCAAGATAAAAAAAGTTTGTCTGCATGAGTCATTTCAATTGTTTGTTATTTAGTTCTTCATTCAAAGCGAATTTCAGTGGTGGAAAGTGATGAAGTACAGTACCGTCATCCAGACAATTTCATGTTATCCATGAAAACTCCCAATTAACCTTTCAACACCATTAGCTAACACAATGTAGCATTAGAACACAGGAGTGATGGTTGCTGGAAATGTTCCTCTGTACCCCTATGGAGATATTGTATTAAAAATCAGCCGTTTCCAGCTAGAATAGTCATTTATCACATTAACAATGTCTAGACTGGATTTATGACTAATTTAATGTTATCTTCATTGAAAAAAAAATGCTTTTCTTCCAAAACTAAGGACTTTCCATGACAAACTTTTGAACAGTAGTGTACATCAACGCTGATGCTGTATTTTAATGGCATCAGCAGGAAATATTCAATATTAACAGCATAAATATAGTCTCAACTATTAATAGCTACCTAAAATATAGTAACAGTTAACTTGTAATAGGAGTGTGGAAACAACTAAACTAGTTTCTGATGATATCTACACTGTAAAAAGTGTGTCTGAGCTGCAGATGAAGTAATTTGTCTGTCATCAACCTGAAATGACATTTTGTCCATCTAAACTGGTGTTTAAATTTCAAAAGAAGTGTAAACATCAGATTTGTTACTCCTGTAGCATCTGATGTCATTTACTTTGAGTACAGAATAACAAAAAAGAAAGAATACTAAGTTTGAAGATGAAATCCTGTCTAACATTTTATGTGTTTGGAAAAGCAAAAACCTAAAAATTTGACTTTCATTAACATCAAGCTGCAGCAATGCAAGGTGTTTATTTGAGAGAAATGCCATTATTTCAGTACACCTAACACAAACCAGTAGTTTTATTGGAACTTAATTTGGATAAACTTAATGCAGTTGTGTGGTACTGAACAAGGCGCTTAATTTAAGTCTAATTAACGCCTTTTCAGTGTAAAGGAGCTCATTTTTGTTGAATTTTTATCTGCTGTATGCTGTTTTCTGTCACAGCTGCTGGAGGTGAGCAGCGCTGATGGAGAGCAGCTGCTGGTTTGCTGCTCATCCTGATCGCCTCCGGCATAAAGACGGTCTCCCCACACCTTTCACTGTGGGTTTCTGCTGTTAGTCACAGACAGACAACGGTGCAGCCTGCCTTTTTCCCCCCGCCGTCCTCCTGGTGTGAGGACCGGACCTTCCCCGATAGTCCTCTTAGGTGAGAACTGGGACCCCTGCCGTCCTCGAGGCGAGAGGACGTGGACCCTAAGCCTGCTCCGGTCAACCTGGTCCCGTCCCAGAGCCTGCCCCTAGTGAGTTTTGGCCTTAGGTGGCGTTAATAAATAGTTTTTGTTGGATTTTTTTGTGAATAAAACGCTGTCCAATCATTCCTGCCTGCCGTCCGCTCTGTGCTGTTCTCACTTTGGGTTCGAAACTCCACACGCACTGTGACATTCTCACTATAAGAGGCCAAGAAACAAAATGCTTCCAAGGTTTTAGTCATTTTTAATGAAAAAACAAAGGGTTTGGATGTTTAGAGCTTTAGTCATTTTGGCTTGTGACCCCTTTGGATGTTTAAGAATTGCTAAAACTAAAGACTAATTTTACCTTTGAATAATTTGGCTAAAATTGGTAATATTATTGCAATTTTCACACATAAATTAATTACAAAACTGCCAATTTGTGTAGCAGAGCTCTATTTATCTTCTTCACAGCCCTTATTAATCATCACACAACCTAGTAGGGAGGTTAAGCCCAAAAAATAGGCCTTTGACTTCAAGTCAGGATAGAAAGTAAGATATAAGTTATAAGTTATATAGGGTTACTCTTATCATCTTATCATCTCCCTACTAACCCCTCAGATTTATCTAGTGACCCTTCAAAGGGGTCGGACCCCAATTTCGGGAACCAATAGAACTAACTTCAAGGTATCTTCTATGGAAGCAGGCCTTTTTTCTTGTTATGCAATATCTGATTACTTATTCCCCCACTGATAATTTTGTTCAGAAAGGTTCCAGCACCATATCTTATATAAAGTAGGGGTCTAAAGTGTGATTTTAGCCTGAACTGCAGCGTTCATTTAGCAGCAACTCATAGCCACCTTTTACATGTGTTGCACAAGGACACCACCTGTTGGTCATAAGTATTTAGTGCATGTCAATACAAGTACTCAAACACAACACTCATGTTTTCTGTTCTTTAACATTGAATCATGATCAATTTAGAAGATGTACCTTTGGCCAGAATTACAGCATTGATAGGCTGCAATCAGAATCATTCAGCTTGTTGTCTTGAAACCATTTCTGAGTATCTCTGGCTGTTTGCTTCGACTCATCATCTTGATGGAAAACAAATCTTCTCCAAGTCTCAGTTCTCTTCAGACTGCATTCAGGATTTCTCTAGACTTTGTTGCAATAATTTTACCCTCTACCTTTACTAGCCTTCCAGGACCTGCTGCACAGAAACATGCCAACATCATGATGCTGCCACCACCATGCTTTACATCATGATGCTGCCACCACCATGCTTTACATCATGATGCTGCCACCACCATGCTACACATAACAATGCTGCCACCACCATGTTTTACATCATGATGCTGCCACCACCATGCTACACATAACAATGCTGCCACCACCATGCTTTACATCATGATGCTGCCACCACCATGCTACACATAACAATGCTGCCACCACCATGCTTTACATCATGATGCTGCCACCACCATGCTTTACATCATGATGCTGCCACCACCATGCTACACATAACAATGCTGCCACCACCATGTTTTACATCATGATGCTGCCACCACCATGCTACCCATCATGATGCTGCCACCACTATGCTACCCATCATGATGCTGCCACCACCATGCTTCACATAACGATGCTGCCACCCCTGTGCTTCACATCATGATACTGCTACCACCATGCTTCATATCATAATGCTGTCACCAACATGCTTCGTATTGGTGATGATGTGCAGTGTTTGGTGTCTGCCAAACATAGCGTCTAGTCTGATGGACAAAAAGCTCAGGTTTGGGTACATTGTTCTGGTTTGGATCAGCTAGGCTGATTTAGTCTGGGTCAGTTGGTCTAGTCTGGGTCAGTTAGTGAGGTCTGAGTCAGTCTGGGTCAGATGATTTGTTCCAGTCTGAGTCAATTGGTTTGTTTCAGTCTGGGTCAGTTGGTTTGTTTCAGTCTGGGTCAGTTGGTTTGTTTCAGTCTGAGTCGGTTGGTTTGTTCCAGTCTGGGTCAGTTGGTTTGCTCCAGTCTGAGTTAGTTGGTTTGTTCCAGTCTGGGTCAGTTGGTTTGCTCCAGTCTGAGTCAGCTGCTTTGCTCCATTCTAAGTCAATTGGTTTGTTCCAGTCTAGGTCAGTTGGTTTGTTCCAGTCTGAGTGAGTCAGTTGGTTTGCTCCAGTCTGAGTCAGTTGGTTTGTTCCAGTCTAGGTCAGTTGGTTTGTTCTAGACTGGTTCTGATTTTATTTGCCTTGTTCTGGATGTACAGCACTTTGTTTCAATCTTGCCATATAAATAAAGTTGGATTGGATTGGATTGGGTCAGTTGGTTTGTTCCGGTATGGATAACTTGTTGTGTTTTCTAGTGTGTAAGCAGTTTTATTATGTGTGTAAAAGACAATTCACTTTGATCTTTTTGATTTATTTTTGAACAATAGGCAGGTTGATAAATCCGCTGGCTCATTTCACCATTAATCTCACCTGAGAGCAGGTTGTGAACTTCCACCTACAACCACAGTTACACCTTTGAAACAAACATGCACTCTTACACACCTGTTGTCATGGTGACTCATTAAGCTGTGCTGGAAAACAAACAAAAATATCACTGTGTTTTATAATGGCATTGATTCATGTCAGATATTCAGGCAGACTAAGCTCAGATGACCTTGATTATTGCTAAGTTTTTATCCACATTAAATAGTGTTCCTACTTCTAAAGGATCTCCATGGTTTCTTAATAAAATCTATTTAACAAAGGAAGTACAGTTTGTGTACTGTTCCCTGCTCTGAGTTTGGACAGTAGCTAACAAGATTAAAGGTCGATCACATTTCATAGTTTCATAGTTATTTCCAACACATTATTACTCCCAACCCAGCTAACAGGGAATGTTCTCACAACGCTGGCATTGATAAGGTTTGACAACATGTTAAAGTTTCAATCTATTATTCAAAGA
The DNA here is from genome assembly GCF_022539595.1 of Amphiprion ocellaris. Lineage (NCBI taxonomy): Eukaryota > Metazoa > Chordata > Actinopteri > Pomacentridae > Amphiprion > Amphiprion ocellaris. The sequence goes on from NC_072783.1 coordinate 10,013,051, forward strand.
GCATTTTAAGGATATTTATCATTTCCAATATTGTTAGTATAAAGTTAAAAGTTAACTAAGACTTTTAGAAAAGTTGAACAAAAGGGGGCATAGACTGTGTGTTAAACAAATTCATAGACAAGAAGCCAAACTATATGGAAATGAGACATTATACAAGGATCCATACAAATTTTTTGGAGGTATGAAGTGATTGATATCTGTTGTCATGCAAAAATGTGAAAATAAAACAGTGAAAACAGCTAGCAGATGTTTTGTTGAGATGTATGCTTAATGCACTAGTTTATTTCAACACGTTTGTCAGCCGGACGTTACTCAGTGTTATAGAAGTCTCTGTGATGGTGGTCCTTGACTAGCTAAACTCCCTCAATGTTTTCTGCTAATCAACAAACAAAACTGTTGCCTCCTGTGCACACTACAGTATTAAGCAGAGTAAACCCACAGTATCTGCTAAGTCCCAATCAGATGTAATTTTCCTGAATAATATGCCATTCAAGTATTGTAGATTAGCTGTAATACTTGATTATTCCACCAACCTCTTACTGTTTAATGCTGTAGCAACCACAGGATTTTGGCATTTCCATGTTGGCAAGCAGAGAACATCGTGGGGCTTTAGTTAGTAAAGAGGCACAATGGCAACATCTTTTGTCATTATTAATGACCTCCAGGAAGTGCATGTGTTGAATAAAGCTGAGAACTCTTCAGTTAGTTTTCTAGATTTGATGTTTTTAAGTTCAGTTACAGCAGGTTTCCACACCTCATGAACTGCATGATTCGTCCAGGATCAGTCTGCTCTGGAGCACTGCTCGTAGAAGACACTGACGAAAGTGTTGAACCTGTCCTTCAGGTACATCTCCAGTGTTTCCAGTGACATCTGTCTCACATCGTAGCCTCTGAACTGCCTTTTAGCTGTCTTGTTAACTGGTACAATCTCCCCGGTGCTGTTGGGGTCGTTGCGTCCGATGGCGGCATATGTCGGAAAGGCATCACTCAGCTGCTTTGGGAGACTGTGGTTGTAGTCTGGGCAGCAGTAGGCGGACCAAAGATACTCCGGTACTGCCACACGGTGATTCTTGAGCCAGTGCTCATCGTTCCGGTATGGGATGACACCCGTTACTATATAGGCCTCCCCGAGACAGTAGGCCGCTAAGGTCAAGTTGATGTTCTGCTCCAGGAACTCCCAGGGACCATCGTTGGATCCAACCTTCTGAGGAACCACATTTGTGAGGGTGAAGGTGGCCGAGCGGGTCTCACGGCTGTGATGGTGAAGGCTGGGGTTCAGGTGGCCTCGAGAGTAGGTGGAGTTGATGTAGTCCAGATCCACTGCCTGGCTTTCCACCACATTCTGGTCCAGAGGGCCCGGTGGGAACGGGATCATGTTGCCATCAGCTCCTGGATATGCCAACTAGGACAGAAAGCAGCGATGTTAACAAATTGCCAATGATTTGCATCCAAATATACGTGCACATAAATTTTTTTTTTCTGGCTGAATTACTGCAGCACATTTTATTTTTGTGAAAATGAAACAGTGAAAACAGTGATCAGATGTTCTGTTGAGCTATGTGACTGATGCACTAGTTTATCTTCGGTTAAGTTAACACTTGTCTGCTGGCCTGAGGTCACATAACCGTATAGTAGTCTCTGTAAAGAAGCACCATGACAGAGACTACTATGGACTTAGTGGCGTGAGGTCAGTCAGCCGAATAATAGTTGTTGTAAAGGAGCACCATGACAGAGACTACTATGGGCTTAGTAAATTATATAGTAGTCTCTGTAATGATGCTCCTTTACTAGCTAACTCCCACAATGCTTTCTCCTTACCAACCATCTATATCTACTCTCAAATGTATGTCGCTTTGGATGAAAGTGTCTGCTAAATGAAGAATTCTAAAACAGAAAACTGCCCACCCACGACACTATCCAAAAGTAAGAGGCTCCACCTGGTGGCACAACCAGGTACTACAGCTCAACCAACTACAGGGTTTGGACATAAAATCAACCAAATCTGATAAAAGTGCCCACCTGACCCCTTCACAATCCACAGATTAATTTGTACAATAACTTTAGTATATTTAGCCATGAATTATGTAGCCAAATATAGGTATAAAAACTGGTTTCTGTTACTCTACATGATAGATCAGTACAGTTTTACCGTTAAAACTAAGATATATCCCATGATATTGACATTCAAGGTTGGTTATACACTTGACAAAGCTCATCACAATATTTGGATCTTGAAAGTTTTATCTCTCTCAGTTAAGACTTGTTTGCTGGTCTAAGGTCACTGAGCCCATAGTAGTCTCTGTAAAGGAGCACCATGACAGAGACCACTATTGGCTTAGGCCACTAAGTCTATAGTGGTCTCTGTCATGGTGCACCTTGACTAGCTAACTCCCACAATATTTTCTGCTTACCAACACAAAACTGCCCACCCACTACAGTATTAAGCAGCAAGAGACTCCACCTCATGGCACAACCAGGTACTACAGCTTGACCAACTACAGGGTTTGGCCATAAAATTTCCTACCTGACTCCCTCAGAATCCACAGATTTTTTTGTACAATTACTTTAGTATATGTAGTCATGCAGAGCAATGCAAAATGTCACTTTCATACAATAAATATTTTCAGAGGTACAGGCCCTTGTGGCCCGTAAAGGTGGGGCAAAATAAATCTTTCCAACATTTTTGGCTTTGTATCAAAATGTAGGTATAAAAACTAGCTTCTCTTATTCTACATGACAGACCCATGCAGTTTTGTCATTAAAACTAAAATATATCTCATGATATTGACATTCAAGGCACGTTATACATTTGAACAAAGCTCATTAAAATATTTGCATCTTGAAAGGTTTATCTCTATCAGTAAGTTAAATTTCATTTAATGAAGTGAAGTAGGAATATGTCCCTTGAATTGGTGTTTTACTGTATCCAAATCAGGTAAAAATATCTTCTTCTTTTTTTTTTTTTTTTTTACAGATATTTGCTGTTTTTTTCACACTTTCTGAATTTATGCCAGTTGTTTGACATTTTTTGACACCCTTGCTGAAACATTTCTACAGTATCACATTACCAGATGTAAAAACGCAAACAGTTCTGTCATTTACAACATGCAGCGCAAAAGGAGCGTGAACACACGGATCAAACTGTTCTCTTTGACTGGGACTCATTTCCTCATTTTATTGTTATTTGCTGAAAACAACACTCTGAAAGGTTGCGTAATTTCTGTTGAACTGGATCCTATAAACAGTGGCGCCTTTTTAAAGAGCAACGTCAGTGTGAAACCTGTTGGTATTTGCAGATCACTCATTTTAAATCCCCGCTCACCTGTGGCTCAAACTTCCAGGACGCTGAGGGCCTTTTTCCTGTAGGAACGGAGTACAAATAAGCCGAGAACCAGGGCGAGCGGCGAGGTCGGCTGTACAGCGTGGCGAAGCGGTGCTGGTTGTAATAACGCTGGCAGATCGGGGTTCCCACCAAACCTTTAGGAGGCCAAGATCTGTAGAAGAACTGCAGACATGGAGCGAAATCCCCGACGTCAGCTGTACAGCGACCGGTGGCGAAGACCAGGACGAGCAGAACGCCAAGCATTTTGATTTTTTTAATCCACAGTGAAATGTTTAGAGACCCGTCATGTCCTCCACAGACACAGACTCTGAGGAATTAATGGACAGATGTTCCCTTTTCAGTAACACTTGGCCTCTGACTGAAAGCAGAAGCACTTTGAACTTTAGTTTCAGGTTTGTTTTTGCTTGTTTTTTTTTTTTTTTTTTTTTTTACAGGAAGCAAAACCACTGAATTTGCCTGCAGGGATGTCTGTACTTCAGCAAATAAGTCAGACCTTTCACTGAACCAAAGTATCAAATATACTCTGGATTATTATACATAATTCCCCATTACAGTGGATGATAAGAATAATTCATACATCAATATGTAACTCATTTTAATTCCAGATGTACTGCAAAAAAGACTAAAAAATCCAGGCAGCAAGAGTTAAAAATATGTTAAAGGACAGTAGAATATTGTAATGTTCAAAATGTGTAAAAAAACAAAAAAACAAAACTGTAAACTGCAAAAAATCAGTAAAATAATATATTTTAGTTGATTTAAATGCGGTAAAATAGTGTTGTATTGCGGTCAAATGCTGTAAAAGAACAAATTACTATTTGTAAGAATACAGATTTTCTCTTATTTGAACAGATTATCAAAATGATTAAATCTTGATAAAACAGCAACATTTTTTTGAATAATGGTTATAAAGCTTTTGTTGTTTTTCAAAAACGTAATGTCTTTCAAAGAATAGCAAATATCTGTACAACAATGATATCTTTATTTAATTAAATAGTCTCTTCAGTTTTACTAGACGTGATCTGTAATTTAAAAAGACTGCGAAAATCTGTAAAAAAAATTTTTTTTTAGCTATTTTCAAATCGTGATGAACAAGATATTGTTTCAAACTTGCTTCAAATTAAAATGTAAACTAAAGTGTATATATATATATATATATATATATATATATATATATATACACAAATATATAGTGGTCTTATCAGTTATTATCAGTAATTTTTATTAAACAGGAAAAAATCTGTAAAATAAATTAACAATTAAAATTTTCAATACTTAATGTACAACTGTAAAATATTACTATTTCTAGTTGATTTAAATATAGTTAAACAGTGTAATTTCACAGTAAACTCTTTAAATTATGGTTATGTCCAGATAACTCCTTCCTGCAGCGCCCCCTGCTGTGTGACGCCTGAATCCACAGTTTGTTTACATGTGAAACCAGCTGCTCATCAACTAAAATTATAGAATACATCATATAAATGCAGCTCTTAAAATTATTAGCAACTAGATGTGAAAATCGAACTTTGGAAGTTGCTTCGAAATTAATTCCTAATTACGCAAAAGCATTTTTTATTGCAGTCAAGTAGACATTAAATGGATTTAAAGGAAATAAAAGTTATTTTCTTTCACCACTTAAACATCATTTACTATCATAGCATGAAGAAATAGCTTTTGCCTTGTGTCATATTGCTTTTATTGTATTTTGTGTGTATTTGATGCCCTCGATTTTGAACCAGATGAGTAAAAGAAGTATTTAATGCTCATGTAGTTCATGGTGCAAGTGTCTTTGTGGTTCTGTCACAGGTTAAAAGCATTCAACAGGTTTGTAAAATCACCAGCGAATGCAGAAAGTTTTGTTCCGGCCTCTAGATGAGCTCCTTGTTCCAGTCACAGCAGCCAGATTTCCTTCCCTCTGCTCTGTTTGGATGAAATATTGTGTTACTGCTGCACAGTTAGAGGGCGGTCTGTGATGGAAAACTGTTTGTCTTTCCTCCCACATGCATGCTAAGTCCACACAGTCACGCACCACTCCTCTCTTTTCTTTACATAACACAGTAATCGGGCTCTAGGTTCTTTTGCAAACAGACGCTGAGCTGCAGTCGACCACGGAGGTTTCAGAGTTTGTTTCTTTTCTGGATTTCAGGTGGGTTTCAACACTACTTCTGCAGAACTTAAACACCTACACAGCACTTCTGAACAAAGGAGACAGGAAGAAAACTTTTAGCTTGTTAACAAGTCCCAGCTGAATGCAGATGAGGAGATTAGATCCGTAGTAAGACCAGGCATTACTCAGCACATGCATTCCTCTGGGCTTTACTGCATGCGTTCCTGCAGCCGTGTATTTATTTTACTTTGTGCAAATCAGAAACCATGGAGAAAAAAGCGGAATTCAGAGGTATGACAATGCGAGAAAGTAGAATGAGATAACATAGACTGTTAAAAATTAAATTTTATAGCGTCTCCTTCAAAAGGCTGAGCAGCTGTAAAAAGAAATTTTGCATTACGTACTCGAAGGAATCCCATTCATCATTTACAGCTGTGTTCAATCATTTTCTAGGAGCAGTTTATTAACCTCGTGATATGCTGTTCTTATTCAGGTCATCATGACTGCATTTCTGAAGCTTTTTATGTTGCAGAAAACAGCTCCATGCTTTTGTCTTTTAGAGTTTATCTAACTGGTTTGTTCACTGTAAACATTTTTTGAGCAGTTTTTTTTGGGAAGGGGAACAATCTACTGTTATTTTGCAGATTTTTGTATTTAATTTAAGACAATGACTAGTAAAATTAATATTTAAATTCTTATGTTTTATTCTCAGAGTTCATCCATGGGGACCTTCCCAGGAGTTCCTCTCCTCCGTCTGGTGGGGAGTTTGTCTCTCCTGATCAGTCCCACTGTCCTCGGTGGGAAGATCCTGGTGTTTCCGGTGGACGGCAGCCACTGGGTCAACATGAACTTGTTGATCCAGAACCTCCACGCCAGAGGCCACGAGATCACGGTGGTCAGGACTTCCACCAGCTGGTACATCAAAGAAAGCAGCCCCCATTACAGCTCTATCACCGTCACCCTACCTGAAGCCAGGAGCATCGAGAAGGAGGACCACTTTGTCAACTTCCTAGCCAAGATGTTGGAGGTCCAGAAAGGAATGTCCTTGATGGGTTTGGCAAACTTCTACTGGGAATCCCTTGGCATGCTGTCAGAGATCCACGAACAGGCCAGCCAGGTGGTGGTGAGAATATTCGAGAACGAGGCTATCATGCGGAGACTTCATGACACTAAGTTCGACATGGCTCTGATAGACCCAGGGGTGCCTGTTGGAGTTCTGGTGGCTCACAAACTGAAGCTGCCGATGGTTTTTAATGTGAAGTGGATCACCAGTGGAGAAGGACATTTTGTGGTGGCTCCATCTCCGCCGTCATATGTTCCGACTTCAGGAAACGTTGCGTCCGATCGGATGACGTTTTGGCAAAGACTCCAAAACACGCTGCTCTACGGCATGAACACCGCCATTGACAAGTTCATTGTTTGCTCTCATTACGACAAACTGGCGGACAGATACTTCGGTTCAGATGTGAACTTCTATCACCTCCTTCAGGGTGCCGACATCTGGCTCATGAGGGTCGACTTCGTGTTCGAGTTTCCTCGGCCAACGATGCCCAACATCGTCTACATCGGTGGGTTTCAGTGTAAACCACCAGAGCCGTTGTCGTCAGAGATGGAGGAGTTTGTTGAGAGTTCCGGAGATCATGGCGTCATCCTCATGGCTCTGGGGACGCTGGTCAAAGGTCTGCCTCTGGAGATCACTTCAGAAATCGCTGCTGCCTTTGCCCAACTTCCCCAAAAGGTGATATGGAGGCACGCCGGCGAACGCCCCAACAACGTGGGCAACAACACCCTCCTGGTGAAGTGGATGCCCCAGAACGACCTGCTGGGTCATCCCAAGGTCCGAGCCTTCGTGAGCCATGGTGGCACCAACAGCATCTATGAGGCCATTTACCACGGAGTCCCGTTCGTCGGCATGCCACTACAGTTTGACCAGTTTGAAAACGTTCTCAGGTTGGAAACTCGTGGAGCTGCTAAGATGGTGGAGGCAGTTAAAATCACCCGCCAGAACTTCCTGGAAACTCTGCAAGAAGTTCTCCACAGTCCGTCCTACAAGGACAACATGAAGCGACTGTCTGCTCTCCATCGGGACCGACCAATTGATCCTCTGGACGCCGCGATTCACTGGATCGAGTTTGTCATTCGGCACAAAGGAGCTTCACATTTACGCACTGAGTCCTATAAGCTGCCCTGGTACGTCTATCATTCGGTGGATGTTCTCTGCTTTTTCCTGGTCGTCTTCTTGATACTGACGGCTGCTGTAGTAGGATCCATACGATTCCTTTGCCTTCGACTGTGCCGGAGAGGAAAACCGAAGCAGGAGTGATTTATCAGCTACATAAAATATCCTGATGATATTGTGGATTGTTCTTACTGTGAGCAAATTTAATGAAAAGCCTGATTCTAGCAACCTTTACTGTTACTGCAAACACACTGCAGTATACTTTGACTTAATCCATCATCCTGCTTCTGCGAAGATGTGTTAAAACATCAATTGTGTATTAATCCAAACCTGAAAACAGTCCCTGACAAACACAATTTACTCCTATTGTTTGCTAAAAAACTACAGTGCTCAGGTGCTTTATGGATCAACATGTTCAATCAATGAACTCAAAAAACGCGACAAAGGTAAAAACATGCAACGCTTTCAAATGAGAAATGTGGAATTTTTTCATGCACTTTGTAATACCACTTCAATAACTATCCTTTTACCATTCATTACAGTACACAGATGTGACATTTCACATTGGACTGATCTGCTGTATTTCATGGTGCATTTTTTTTAAAAAGAGAAAATCAACATTTTCCGATTGATGCTGCAAAATTTTTTGCAGATTATCGCTTGAAGACAAAATACTTAATGAAAATAAAACATTAAAAAAACAAATTGCTTGGCAGGTGCTATTTATGTTTTCTGAATAATGTATTAAAGGCCTTTGGAGGCTTAATGCTGTTTTATTTTGAGAGAAAACACAGGCGCCTTGTTACAACTCTGATATTCTGAGGGCAAACATAAACATATTCCATTATTGTACCTGATAATGATACAAGCACATAGTAACTCTTAGTAACCAAGTTAAATCACAGACAGAAAGTAGCATTTTTGGAATAAACATTTCAATCCATAACTTGGTATTTATAGAGTACTATTTGAGTGGCATGAACCTTAAAAACTTGAGGTACTTGGACATCTAGTAATATTTTTTTCTTGAATAAACCTTTAAATCCATAACTGGTTAGAAAGTACTGTTTGAGTAGAATAAACCTTTAAAACTATGTGTAATGTTTGGACTGAAAAAAGCTTTAAATCTACATGTTCTTGGATATCAAGTAGTACTTTGTGTCAAATACTCCTTGAATAGACCTTCATATCCAAATTTCCAATCGAAATCATTTCTCGCAGTATCTGGTGATGCAGTTTTCCTGGATAACACTTTTAAGGGCAGCTTGCCATGTCCATTTTTAGATTCAGTCTATGGTTTGAGATCTAGAGACTATGAAGGGATGTGATTCCATTGTTATTGTACCTGATAATGATACAAGCACATAGTTTGTCCAAATGCAACTCTTAGTAACCAAGATAAATCACAAACAGAAAGCATTATTTTTGGAATTAACATTTACAACCATAACTTGGTGATTATAGAATACAATTTCAGTTGATTAACCTTTGAAACTTTCAGTTCTTGGACATATAATAGTGTTTGGTCTTGAATAAACCTTTAAATCCATAACTGGTTAGAAAGTACTGTTTGAGTGGAATAAACCTTTAAAACTACAAGTAGTTTGGACTGAAATAAGCTTTTAATCTACAAGTACTTGGACATCAAGTCGTACTTTGTGTCGAATACTCCTTGAATAAACTTTTGAAATTTTAAGAGGCATGTTATATTGCTATTAAACAGAAAGCGGCTCCACCTGGTGGCACAATCAGATACTACAGTTAATCTGCAATACCTGAAGTGTGTGTTATTTAGAAAAATGGTAGTGGGTATACTATTGGCAGATACTAAATATTAAATGACTTGAATTGGATTGGAAACAATGACAAAAACTACATTTGTACATCCCCAGTGAAGACCTTAAATGATGATTTAAGGTCTTACAATTCAATTTAGAATTCAATTTTAAGATTTATACTGAGGATGTTCTAATTTTTGGGCCCAATCCAATCCAAGTCATTTCTCCCAGTATCTGGTGATGCAGTTTTTCTGGATAATACTTTTCAGGGCTGCCTGCTACATCCATCTTTATATTCAGTCTATGGGTTGAGATCCAGAGACTATAAAGGCATATGATTCCACGGTTATTGTATCTGATAATGACAAAAGCATATATTTTGATCAGAGGGGGATGGGAATATCCCTGGTTAAAATAAGTAAACCGGCAGATTCCTCTGTTTGGTAAAAACTATGGATCTGTTAATTGCTTCCAAATTGCTTGCACACTGTAAACCCTTCTGATGAGTCTGATTACACATTTCAGGTAAGTGGCCTTCATTATATTTTCAACTGTGATCTTAGGAGATAACATTTATGTCATTTAACCAAACAGGAAAAATCTGTCAAATAAAAGTTACAAAATGATTTGACATTTTTCAGTCCTTAATATGCAATATTTTAAATTCCAAGTATTTGTTTAAAAAAAGCTAATCAAAAAGCAGCGAAAAAAGTGTAATTTTATGGGCAAACATAGCAAAACAAATGATGGAAAAGTGTAACATTAAAAACGGTGAAAATGTTGAAAATAACGTCAAATATATATAAGCTAAATATAACAATGCTGTCATTTTAGGGTCACACGCTGCAAAAAGAAGTAGTCACTATTTGTAAAAATGCATATTTTTGATACAATACAATACAATACAAAGCAAGAACTTTATTTATCCCCGAAGGGAAATTCAATTTCAATTTCAATTCAATGATGTGGACATTACTGTTGTCATTTTTTAAATTATATTTCTTGACATTAGTTTTAATAGTTTTTTTTAAAGTCAAAATGTGAAAAAATACTTTACAATATTTTATTCTGGTGATTTTACTAGATATTATATGTATTTTTGAATTTTTTAAAAAAAAAGGGAAAATCTGCAAATTAACAATTGAAATTATTTGCCATTTTCCAGAATTTTCCCTTTCAAACAAACAAAAACCGATTTTATTTAAATACATTAAAATACTGTAAATTTAAAACATTGTAAAACTAAAATACAAATTTTAAAACTACAAATTCTTGATGTGGAAGTGTTTTTTTAGACAGTTTTGCATTTTCTAAACAGCTAGCATGTAAGTTAAAACAAGATTCCTGCAGATTATTTTTGTTTTTAATTTTTTATATATTAAAAGATGTAATGCATTTTATTCTGGTGATTTTACTAGATATCTGAAATAAACAAATAAAATTGTGAAAATAAAAAACAATTAAAATTTTAACTGTTATTTCAAATAACGGAAAACAATCTGTTCTATTTAAATACAATAATAATAGTGAAACTAAAATACTACTTTTTAAACTACACATGTTGGGCTTTTAAAAAATTTTACATGTAAGTAATATTTTTTCTGAAAAATGTCCTTGTTATTAGCTTTAGATTGAGAAAACAAGGAAAAACTGTAAAACAACAGAAAATTTTAAAAAATTAAAGGTAAAAACTGTTAAATTTTTTTTAACAGTATAGACATAAATATAGTTTAAAGGAAACAAGTCCTAAACAGTGGAGCAAAAAGTTAAATATCTCATTAGAACTTATCTCATATAATTCGCAAACACTCCAACTAAATCTAAGCTCATGGCTGTAAGACATCTAGAAATGTACATTTTTTTCTGAACCACCTGTGATGATTTTCTCATAAACTTGCTCTGCGCTGAGGCTGGAGACTAAACCTGACCTTTACTCTTCCAGACGACCAGATAGACGAGGACAGGGACGAAGCCGACGGGGACAATGGTGAGGAGGACGACCAGGCCGTGAGGAGCGTCCTCCAGGAACTCCTCTCCTCCTTCACCTTTACTGCAGTTCTGGAAGTATGTGGAGTGGATGAAGAGGAAGAAGTCCTGGATGTCGGGGTTTGGGAAATAGCAGCCGACCAGATGACTCACCTCCTCCAAGCAGACTGTCATTTCATGGTACGGCCTGCAACAGATGAGGAAAAATTATGGAAGAAAATCAGAAAATCAGTCAGAAAATCCAAAACAAATAAAAAAAAACTGTAATATTTTTGCTGTGACACCCAAAAAACACTGGAAAATAACAAAAATTAACTGTCTCATAAAAAAATGTAGTAATTTTCCATCATTTAAATACATTTTCTAGCCTTAATTTTAAATGAGAACAAGAGTATTTTTAGTTTTTTAATACTTAACAACACATATTTAGATGTGTTAAAAACCACGAAAGTACCTATAATAATAATAATAATAATAATAATAATAATAATAATAATAATAATAATAATAATAATAATAATAATAATAATAATAATAATAATAATAATAATAATAATAATTAGAGATAGATGGATAGAGGCTTATACTAATTATACACTGATAAAAACACATTTGTTCCAAATTTTTGTTGTGAAAACTTCAGTAATTCTACAATACATCTCTCATTTAACAAACAAATCTCTGTAAAATTACAGAATCAATACTTCTTTTTTCTGTTAAATGTCACTAATTGTATGAAATGTTTTGTTTGAGACTGTGTTTGATCTGTTGATTTCTAATATATAATAAAAACTAGAGAAAAAATCTATAAAAAATGCAGAAAAAAAATGTAAAATTACAGATTTTTATTACAGTGTGGTGTGAAATGATTCCTCTATTAAGTTTTTAATGGCAAACAAAAAGCTTTAAATCAACAACTGCACCATTAAGTGTATGTGCATGAATTATTTGTATTGTTTATGTAATTATTTCTTATCTATCTGCATTGAAATAAAAAACATAGAATATACATTTTTTTTGGGTGGAAATGCATTAATTATTTCTCATCCTCTTAAAATTATTGTTATAAGGTCATCATTGATGATATATTTCATATTTTTATGCCACTGTTCAAACCAATTTCTTTAAAAAAATGAAGTAAACAAGTGGATAATAGTATTATTTCTCCTTTAATGTGTGAAACAGCGCCCCTCTGGGTTGTAGTGGCTGATCAATGGGAGTCATTGAATGTGGTCAGAAACGGTACTGCAGAGTCACCGTCGTGACGTTAACAGGTGAAATGTATTAAAAATTACGTCGAACAGAGGTTGAGTTAATGTGAAGCTGTAAACGGACAGAAATGTGGAAGAAGAAGCTGCGAGGAGAACGGAGAAATTCTACTGTAGCTTTGGACGAACAAAATTTTGAAAATTAGCAGAAATATTTCGATTAAACAACCGGGAGAGTTCGCGAGCTAAAGCTAGATTACCTGCGATGCTAACAAACAAGCTAACTAGCGGAGCTAGCTTCTTAGCTAGCAGCCGTGGACGTTTGGCGCTTTGTCAACAAACAAACAAGGAAGCAAACAGTGGATATAATACAACACGGACATGGACGAGTTCAAAAAGGAAAACAAGCTCCGGCCATGGTGAGTTCTGACTATTTTTAATAGTTTGCCGTGTTTGTGCTAATAAGGTGGACGATTGGTGGAAGAAGTACGCATATGCATTACTAAAAGTACTAATACCGTTTAAAATACTCTAAGGCCTGCATTTAGAGTATTATTTAAGTAAAGGTACACCAGTTTTTATCAGTATCAGAGTTAAATTACCTTCTCTGCAGTGAAGAAATAATATAATTACCAATAATAAATAACAATTTCTGTTGTTATTTACCTGGTATGTGGTTAAAATAGTAAGTCGTGAATTTTAATGTAAAGTGAAATCTTGTTTGTGAAAATAGAGATTTTGATGTGGATATTATTTACAGTTTTGTTTTACAGTTAAAATGTACCTTAAATCATTTTTTTTCTGTTATTTAACAAGATGTGTAGTTATTAGTATATACATATACTCAAATACCGGGAGTATCTGTAAAAAAAAATTCCAGATTATAATGCTGTAAAAAAATTTTTTTAATAAAAATTGTGTAATAATTACGGTCAAACATTGTAAAAGAAAATAATGCTGTTTGTAAAGCTGCAGATTTTATACCAGGACATTAGTTACAGTTTCATTTTAAAGTCAAGTTGTAAATCAATAGCATTGCAATGATTTTACTAAATATCTGCGTCATGTAACACCAGCACTGATGCTTTTCAATGCGGAGTTGTTTTTTCTTTTTTATAAATACACAGAAGCAAGAAAGAAATGCAAACAAACAAAACAACTGAACAATGCTGGGGTAGCAACAGAGCATCTACATCATCCTTCTAGGTCTACAACTAACGATGAATCGATGAATCGTCTGAGCACGATACGTCATCAAAAGTGGAAGTGAGCGCGCAATGCAACAGTCCAAGCGGAGCGCTGAACACGGACGGACATCGTGTATCGTGCATATACTATGTATGCATGATACAGCACGGGTGTCTGTCCGTATTCAGCACAGAAGACGGACGGTGATTTCTGTTGCATTGCTCATACAATTCATCGATTCACCGTTAGTTGCAGCCCTACATCCTTCAGTCCTGTTACTTGTAATTTTCCCCTCGTTCCCCTCCAACGTTGCCATTTCGAGTCCTGTATTCTGTTCATTTTGTCCATTTTTTTGTCTATTTGTGCTTCCTGTAGTCTCATTTTGTGAGTTAGTTTTTCCCGTTTTATGGATTTCCTCAATAATTTTCAACCTTTGGCCCTTTGTTGGTTCTTCTGTTGTCTCCCAGTTTCTCATTATGGATTTTGTACATGCCACTAGCAGTAGTTTGACTACATATCTGTCATTTCCCATCACACAGTCTTCAGAGAAATTACAAAGATAAAGCACACTGCAGCTCAAAGGGATCTTATAACCCATTATTTGTTGTAGCTCTTCACATTCAGTTTCCCAAAGCACAGTTATTGTCTGACATGTGAATGATCTACATCAAGTTCTGCACACTCATTCTGATGTCGGTTTAACTGTTTATTTTTCACCTTTGGTAGCGTACCAAATTTTTCTAGTGGATGTGTGATCAATCTTCCACATATTAATCCAATCATCATCTGTAATTTCCATTTTAAGTTCCTTCTCCCAATTATGTTTTATATAATTAGTTGTATGTTGCTGAAATTACTCTCATAGTGCTTTAAAGTGGAGGTCTTAAATGTTGTATTTTCAGTGTTTTAGAGTTGTTTGTTACCTGATGACGTTCTTCAGGATGCACCACTTCTCTGTGCTGATAAACTTCATTTCCTGGTGAAAAGTTTCACCACAGTAGAAGTGACTGGACTCTACCAGCAACTCCTGATGGCAGTGTTGGCCTGGAAACTTATCTTCCTGCTCCTGGAAACTCTCTGCAAAGTATTAAATACAGCTTCTGACATATGTGAACTAGCAGTGACACATAAATATAAAACAAGCACAAACTTAAATGGATAAACTACATCTGTGAAAGGTTTTCTGAGAAGTTATGAGCTCGTTGAGCAGCGAGTGTTTATTTCGGCTTCTGTGTGAAAGTGAAACTGGGTTGCTGGTAGCTGCACTGTTTTAAAGTTTCAGCTGTATAATGCACATTCTCCTAAGAACAGGAAATTTAAAGGCACAGATAAGAACCGGGGATTTCCTTTCCTCATCCAGAATAAGTAGTTTCCGACTCACCGTCATCCTCTGTGATTACGGCAGATGTGTGGTTGCTTTCCAGTTCATCTTCAATCCAAGTCTTCTCGTCTGCGTACAAACTGGATGTCACGTTGTTTGGTTTTGTTGTACCTGCAGGAAAGATTTAATTCACTTTATTTCAGCAATGCTGTGTTTGCTGAGTGCATTATCTCAAATCTAGGTCTTAAGTGACAATCACCGCTTTTTTTCATACTTAAAATGTTTCTAATATGAACACAATTCAAGAATCTTGTACAGATTTAATGGTACAACAAATTTTTTAGTTGATTTTCTTTCATTGTTGGTTAATTAAGTTGTTTTGTCTATAAAATATCAAATGGGGGAAAATGTGTTTCCCAAAACCCAAGATGACAAAAAGGTATTCAGTTTACTCTCATTGAGGAGAAAAAATAAACTAAAAATATTAACATTTAACAATCTGGACTTTTATACCATTGTATTAACTTTCTGTTTTGATTTAATGGTTAAAGAAATAGCAGTGGCAGTAATAGTAGTAGTAGTACTAGTAGTAGCCGTTTTGAGGAATGAGTAATTATCTGACAAATTTTCATTTGATTTCAAAGATAACTAAAATGTTCAGAGGTTCTTTGCCTCAGTTTTCACTGTGAGTCATTACTGTTGTTGAATAGTCATTTACAATACATCTATTGATTACTTTCTTGGTAAAACTGTGAGTTGTTCGGTAAGAAAATGGTGAAAAATACCAATCAGTATTTTCCAAAGCCCAGGATATCAAGTGTCTTTGTCTGTCCACAACCCAAATATTTTCAGTTTACTGTCATAAAAGAAGAAAGAAACCTGGAAATATTCACATTTAAGATGCTGGTATTAGGGAATTTGAACTTTCATCTGTTTATACTAAGTTTATATTGCAATCATTAGCAGCAGCAGTACTAGTAGTATTGACAAGTGAGTAATTATCTGACCTATTTTCATCTGATAACTGACATTTTTAGGGATTCTTTGTCTGATCCTCTTATATAAATGATTGTAAACAGGAATTAAACATTTTGTTCTTTTAATAAGGATAATCAAGGACTAGGAATGCTCATTTTGAACAATTTTCTAAACTGATAATTGGCGGCAACATCAATCAGTAATTGATTAACAATAATAATGAAACTGCGGACGATTATGTTGTATTATCTGACTTTTTTTTTGCAAAAAGCGACTTGACTATAGTAGTGGAACATTGTCTTAGCATCTCTCTGCTGGTCAGAATCCATTAACTGTCACAGAAGTCTTTGTCATGGTGTCCCTTGCTAGCTAAACTAACTCTGTGCTCTCTGCTCATTAACCTAGAACTGACCACCTGCTTGGGTTACTGCATTATTTAACAGTAAGAGGCAAAAATAGGTACTACAGCTACTTTATCAGTTATGTTTTTTATTAATCAATTATTGGCTCATCACTATCATACCTGTCTAGGAAAAGGTTGAGTATTTATTTGAGCTGGTGGATGACAGATATACATGCAGAGATTTATGCAGTTTAGAGGGGAGAGTATAACCCAGGTTGTTTTCTAAAGCTACAATTTACGGATGTTCCCTGAATGCCTCATCAAGGCTGCTATATCTCCACTTAATCACTGAGACAGACTCAACCAGGATTGTGACCAAAAATAAGTTTGAAAGCAGTGAAATAGGTCATTATAATCTTGGATTTACCTGAATTGAAGGAGAGGTATTTTATCTACCTATGTAGGCCTCCTAGAGACGCACAGACAGACCTGCTCAGTGTCAGGTGAGACTGACTAAAATGTTAAAACTCTCCCCCTTCATTGTAGAGATTTAAATGAGGAGTTGCAAAAAGCAATGTACATCGAGGCAAAAAAGGAAAATTTTAGAGCAAATCTCAATGAAAACAAAACTGAGTTTCAGGATAAGAGCATGAAAACGATTCTGAGCAAGGTCCCATGAGTGCCACCTGCTTCTGAAACTGTGAAAATGGGAGGCAGAAAATTAATTTATCTACTGTTTTGACAACTTAGACATTAATTAAAGTCATTTTCCCCCAAATTACCTGGCTCCAGCTTCTGCTCTGGTTCCAGATGTGGATATTTTATGGTTTATTGTGACTACTGATCCATTCGTCAGTCAACAGTAAAGTAATCGGCAACTAAATGGATTTGATTTAATTGACATTTGCTGGACTTACCAAATGTGAATATTGATTTTAACTTTGTAATTTCGAAAAGTAAAGTGAATATGTTTGGGTTTTGGATTGTTGGTCAGGAAAATTTTAAGATTATAATGGACACTTGTTGACATTTTATGGACAAACAACTAATCATCTAATGCCCAAAACAACTGGCAGATTAATCAGAAATTACAATTATTAGTTACAGCCCTGACAATGATAGATTGAATGTTTTGGAGCTGTTGGTTAGACAGAAGAAATAGTTTGAAGATGCTGAAATTTCACAGATTAAAGGATTTATCGGTTAATCGGGACAGTAACCGAAACCATTTTGTTAGTTGAAGCAATAAAATGAACTTACTGTTGTTTGTGGACACTGTGAATGTTTGGTTTCTCTCTGTAGTGTTGGCCGCTTGTAAATCCACAATACCTGCAGACACAGATTCAACAAGTGAGATTAACATCAAAAAACTAGCAAATGTTTAAAAAAAAAAAAAGAATCAGAGCTTAGTTGCTGCTTCTTTTTCCTTCATCAGTCCCACACACGGGGAAAACAATGGACACTCATGGAAACAAGCAGCAGACACCAAAAAAACAGGAAATACCATCTAAACCTGAAGCGCCACATGTGAAGTGAGATACGAGGATGAGAGCAGTGAAGGGCAGGTAGACGATCATGGTGGATGATGAGCAGCAGAAACCTCTGAGACCGACCAGAGCCGAGGTCTGAGGCCAAACGTCTGAAGGCTCAACGAGTTAAAGAAGAAGCCCTGCCCTCTTTATCTGAACTGTGAGAGTGAGGGGATGTGCATGAGTGCCTTAGTGCTGTGGTGATGATAAAATATGCTGATAAACATATAAACAGGCAGATGAGAGTGTCACGGTGAGTCAGAGACCCAGGTGCAGACAGAATACTCAGCACTCAAAAATTGCAGAAACAAGGATTTTATTCCAAGAAGCAAATAATGAACAGTACTGAATGGAGAGAGGGGAAGGTGAATGAACTAAGGGAAAAGTTGAAGTAAGACTGAAACTAGAGGGTGGAGTGGAGAAAACAAGCCAAGAGACACTGGGGATAGGACTACAGCTGTGAACAGGACGACACTAAAAAATACGATTCAGCGAGGACAAGATAATGGAGAAATACACAGGGAAAAGTAGGCTAACCAGGGCTAGGTAAATCAAGTTAGGAAAGCTGGAGGGCAGGGCTGTCATATAAGAAATATTAACTTAATGAATGCATAAACTAGATACCGCCAAAGCAGCTGTAAATTACCAAATGCCAACACGGCGAAGAACAACAAAGTATTAATATGAACACCGAAACGGTGATGACAACAGAATTTCACTTTGACATTATTCTCGACCACAGGATGCCAGTACGACGATAAAATAACAGAAGAACACTGTCAGTATTAATGCTAACACGGAATGCCAACATTGCGAAGAATAACCAGAACTATGAAGCTACGACTCTGATACAGAACGTCAAAAATGGCGAAGCAAAACAAAGTACTACGAACTTAATTCAGGCACTAAACGGTGGCAAAGAGAAAACATCTCAAGAGCTACACTAACATGGAACGCCAAAACGGTGACAGATTAACAACAGTTGACTGCATAAAAACCTAATCTGAGCTCTCTGATACAAATGAGAGGGAGGTAATAGAAAGGATTTAAAGCTTGGAGTTTAACAGATGGCTGCATCAGAGCTAACAAAGTGCCTTCATTAATTTATTTATTAGGAATCCGTTAAAGACATGGTACTGACAATTATGAAAATGCTGAAATTTGGTTTCGATAATCTACCAGGTTGATAATCAGTAGATCCCTTGTTGATAAATAGATCAAACTTACCAAGCTAGAGCTAAAGATTTGAGGATGCAATCCGTTCAGAGCATTTTTTAACTGTCTGCTGTCACACAGGTGTGTTTGGGGAGCACAGTTTGTAGCAGGAGGCTAGAAATGCGAAGTTTCTTCATAAATAGAGCAATCAATAATTGATGAATTGACAACACCAGTTGAGTACAGGGGTCCCCGACTTACGTTGGAATTCCGCTCTTACGGTGCAATGTAGCTTGATTTTCGCCGTAAGTCGAAACTCGCATACACAAGTACCGTTTTTTATAACTAATTTCACATCCTTGGAGATGACTTTCCTTTTCTTCAAAGCACTACCATCAGAAGAGTGTGACCTATGCTTGGGAGCCATAATGAAGGGCAAAAAAAACAACACAAACGAATGAAAGTGAATGTAGCACAATCCAATGTGGCGTACAACCGACGAATGTAAACAAAGCTGTCTTATTGCGCTGTGCGATGACGTAGTTGTCCGCTTTGCTTGCCAGCTAGTTCCTGCGCGAAGTTTGTTTTAACATCACAAACACTGTAAGTCGGAATGATGCAACAAGACTTTCTTAATAAATTTATGGGAGATGGCGACGTAACTACGAAATGCCGTAGGTCGAGGACATCGTAAACCGATGACCTGGTGTACAGCGGACATACATCATGTCCCAGTACTGCTACTTTAATCAACATATGACACTGGGAGGGTTAGGTCATTCTCTCAGATTATTTCAAACACATAAGCTCTGATTGGAGGTCATTAAGCAACACCAGAGTCTTGCTCATGGTGGCCCTTTGCTAGCTAAACGTCCACAATGCTCTATTTTTGTCTGCGTCACTACACCAGTTAGACATTTACCGCGAACTGTATCTAAAGCTTCAAAGCGAATCTCGGAAATACGACTAATGACTGATTTGTCAAATTTAAAAGTACCAGACGCATGTAAAACCCAGTATCCTTATTGCTAATAATGAAAGTAGTGACATTAAATACTGCTACAGCTCAGTAGATCTCATTGCTGCAAGTAAACAGTGGTGTTACACAACTCAACACTAAAACATCTTACTGTCTTACTGGTAACTTATTTTCAGCCATTTTTAAATGGCTCTAATTAGATAAGGAGCAAAAAAACTTGATTGGGACATCCCAGCAGAGAATATTTGCCATTTATTGCTTGAAAAATGTCTGAAACAGTTAATTGAATAGACATTGCTCTGTGAAAGGGAACATATTTGTTCAGTCTAACACGTTTCGTCCTTTTGAAGATGCTGCAGTCCAGGATGGTGGAGTTGGTCTACGGGACAAGAGTTTCCCTGGAGGCGCGGCTTAAGGACATCGAGGAGCCACCATAACAGCGAATTAGGTAGGAAAACATAAGACTGGTTAGCAGTCTTTTAAAAGAAAATACTAATTACATCTACGTATTTTCTTTTAACCCTTTGATGCATAACCTGGGTCAAAAGTGACCCAAATCCAATGGAAAATGGGTATCTCCTGATGTGGTCTATGCATCGAAGGGTTCAAAGTTTGATGTAATCTACATGATTCCTAACTACAGATTTTGGTTGTCCATGGTATAAAAACATCAGATCGCCTGCACATACACTACTTTTCAAAAGTTTGGGGTCACTTAGAAATGTCCTTATTTTTGAAAGAAAATCTTTTTTTTCCAGTGAAGATAGCATTAAATGAATGATAAATACAGTCTAGACATTGTTCATGTGGTAAAAGGATATTGTATTTGGAAACGGCTGATTTTTAATGGAATATCTACATAGGGGTACAGAGGAACATTTCCAGCAACCATCAGTCCTGTGTTCTAATGCTACATTGTGTTAGCTAATGGTGTTGAAAGGCTCATTGATGATTAGAAAACTTGTGCATTTATGCTAGCACATGAATGAAAGTGTGAGTTTTCATGGAAAACATGAAATTGTGTGGGTGACCCCAAACTTTTCAATCGTAGTGTATGTCTGAATTTCTCAAAATATCAGAATCCTGTCCTTTTTCCTGGCTTGACTACAAAATAATACATGTTGTGATGCTAGACATCCCCATAAACAGCATGTTAAACAGCATTTTTCTGCATTGTTTTAGTTCTTGGAATGATGAGATCATTAATTTCTGAGCTTCATAGATCATATTCATCTCTGTAATAGAGCTCCATTGTCATCCACAAATATAAAAAGCACATCGCCTTCAAGTTGCAAGTTAATCGACAACTATTGTGGTTTCAGGCGTTGTTTTAGGCAAAAAAATAATCAAATATTTGCTGGTTGTTGTTTCGCAAATACGAGGATTTGCTGGTTTTCTTTGTCACCCATGACAGTAAACGGACCTAATGATTTTAACATATTTAGTGTTTAGAGTTAGTAATGTCTGAATTTCTTGATCTATTGACCTCAGTGTTTGTAAAATTTTGCCGATTTGATGTATTACATCGAGCCAATGCTGATATTGCAACGATTTTATTTGAGTTTATTAAAAAAAGATTAAATACATGCAGTTTTTAGATTCTTAAATACGAGGATTTGTTGCTTTTCTTTGTCACACATTATAGTAAACTGAATATATTCAAGGGTAATAATAATTTGACGTTATAGAGAAAGATTAATCAAGCACGTAATGTCTAGTTGCCACTCTAAGAGGAACATTAGTTCATAAAATCCTTCCTTCAACATATTAACTTTGGACTAATGCTGATTATGCAAAGGTTTTATTTTTCAATTTAAGATAAAATTTCAAATGTATGCTGTTTATAGCTTTACAAACGTGAGGTTTTCCGAGTTAATAACTTTCTGATGTAATATAGACAAACAGTAATGTAGGAAAATAATGGCTAATTGCTATGCAAAGAATAATTTCAGAATTTTTAGTCTATTTAAAACATTTATTTGGCTTTTGATGGTTGATTTCATGACATGAATTCCGACCATTTGATGTATTAACTTTGAGCCAATGCTGATGCATATCTTTTGGAATTTATACAAAAACACGAACTTAATGTTGATTATAGTTTGTTAAATATGAGAATTTAATGCATTTCTTTGTCACATGAGATAATAAACTGAATATGTTTGGGTTTTGGGCTGTTGATGACACAAAACAAGAAATCTGAGGATACACTTTTTCCCATTTTTAAACCAGAAAAGAAATAATTGAATGTAAAAACAATCACAGTTATAATAGCTGTTTACTTTGTTTTGACTTCTACATTTCTGTTGCCTCAAATACGAACTAGAAAGCCAAATTTTTATTGATCCACTACTGAAAATAGTCCCAACAAATGCACTATTTGCCCCTGTTTGCTCAACATTTGTTTAATACTACAGTGTCTGACTGTTTTGGGAAATTACTGAGCCTTTTTAAAGATTAAACTTTACATTTGTGACATATTTTACCACTGTGGGAAATCAGAAAGTTGCGAGAGATGACTCCATAACACGGTCTTAATTTCAGCCCTCTACTGTGGTTTGCTGACAGTAAGCAGAAGCTTCATGTTTATCACTGTACGCCGTGAATAAGGGGAAGTACTGGTATGTCCTCACTCCTCGACTGACATAAACACATGATGATATGAAATGCTGCAGCGCTACATTTCCTGATTCTGGTGGGACTGTACCGATGTTGGTGGTAAAGCCGGCGAACGGGGGCAGCACGCCCAGTTTCCTGTTCGAACTCAGATAGCCGGCAAAAACGCTCTTAAGGGATTTCCTTCTTCGTTTAGCGGCAGTGAAATCTGCTGTCTGGACGGAGAATCAGGAAGCTTGTGCAGCCTGAAAGATAGACATAAAGACATAAACAGAGCGTCTTCTGGCTCGGACAGATCTGAATTGTTTGCAGCAAAATGCAAAAAAACGTTTAGTGTAGTTTCAGCAAAATTTCAGGTGATTTTCTGCACATTTTAGCACCTTAAAGTAAGTTTACATCTTTAAACGTGAGTGTATTTGCCCCAGACAGCCACTACATGCACCAAGCAGTATAAAAACAACAACGTCCTGTGTTTTGTGGTTGTAATTGTACAGGATATCAGAGCTTTTTGTAATGGCGTCTGTCTTCACCTCAGCTGGCGGAGACAGGAAGCCAAGCTCTTGCATTCAGGCGTGTTGAAAGACGTCTGAGTGGGTTTGAATGTGCGAGAGTATCCTGGTTAGGACCGGGTATTTGAGGCATTACATTTTTGTGAAACTTGGTTTTAGCTGGAGAATGAAAGTGGAGTCAAATATATGTCAAATGTCTCACATGTGCCACACATAAAAAGAAGCTGAGTCCCTTAATGTACAAAAAAATGCAAAATATATGTAAAGAATACAAAATATAAATAGTACAAGTGTGTAAAATTGTACCTACAGCAGCATGTTGGGAGATTTTTCAGGTTTCTAAATGTTGCACACTATAAAAAATGTTCTGTAAAATAACCTGAGAAAGTCAGCCAGCAATTATGCCATAAAAATTTCATTAAACATTTCAAGACTGCAAAACCAGTTACAATAAAGGCAAATACCTGAAAAAAATTATGATTTCAACTGATTTAAATACTGTAAACTAGAAAATTACACTTAAAAACCTTTGCTTATTACAGTGCAGATAATGGACAGAGAGAACGCTGAAATTTAAGTTTATTTATTAATGGAATCATATGTACTTTACATAATTTGTATTATTGATTAATCAACTAGTGATTGATAAGAAAATTGTTCCAAATGTGCATCGCTAATGAAAGTAGTAAAATGGAAGTGGGTCCACTGAAGCGCATAGGTGTGTGTGTGTGTGTGTGTGTGTGTGTGTGTGTGTGTGTGTGTGTGTGTGTGTGTGTGTATATATATATATATTAAAAAAATAAACTAATTAATTACAGGCTTTGTAATTAATTAATCGCATTGTCAAATAGCAATATTTGACACAATAAGTAATTATTTTCAAATCAAATAAATTTTAGTTGACAGTTGAATCAATGACTTCACATATACATTTTTCGAATTTAAAATTTACAAAATTAATACAATTTTAAAAATGGGACATATCAAAAAAAAAGTGATTTTGATGATTTAAAGCCTGGATTTAGTTTGTTTTTTCCACTGTATGGCTATAACAAAAGCATAAGGAGTTCAAGGACCTTCAACAAGTTAAAAATCCACAGATTAATTCCGTTTTCATAGTTTCTGTCTCTGACAGATGGTGTCATTTTGATGGTTCTTTTTTTTTAGGAATATAATTTTTTATGTATAAACAAAAATATTTTTCATAAACTAAAAGTTTAGAATTAAGTTTTTAAAAGACAGACATTTTTGTGGTTTAACTTGTTACTCTTCCGAGGCTCCACCTCTTTGGCAGTGTAATACGTTAAACCACAAAAATGTTTGTTTCCTTTCTATTTATCTGCATTTTTCATCTGTCTACTACATTCACAGATTACTGCAAACTCAAAATGCAATTTTAATGATTATATTCAACATTTTACGACTTTTTGTAAACTAAAACACTTTCAGTGTCTATAGTGGTGTATTATGGAATAGCTACACCGTTAACAGGACTGTCATAGCTAACGTTAGCTCTGGAGCTAACAGCAACATATTTTGCATTAAGTTGATACCGTGAAGTGATGTGGTCATTAGAAAACTCTTTGTTGCACAATTTGCACACAACCAGGCTTTTATCCAAGCTGCCATTAGGAAGCTTTTTAAAAGAAAACTTTCCTCCCAACAAGCACAACGTTTTCTCATCTTCCTTCACTGTTCACCAAACCTCCTTGGGCGCTGACATTACTCCTGTGTATCTTCTTCACTGTAGACCATAGACCGTATGCTGCAGACAGACTTTAGGTTCATTACCGCCACCTACTGGGCTGGAGTGTTCATCAGCGATACCGGTGTGCCACAAATTCTTATTTTGCAAGTTCCCTTCACACAACTGATATAACAAATAAAATGAAATAAAATAGAATGCAATAAAAATAAGAAAGTAAAATAACACCTTGTTCTATACTGTCATATGTAAACAATTCAGTACTGTCGTATGTGAACAGGCGTCGATATGAGCAAATGTTGATATTGACATTGCAGGTTAGTCAGTGATTTAGTAGCCTGATGGCCTGTGGATTGAAATTGATGGCAGAAGTTTTATATAAATATCAGTGTTTCCTCTAGGATTTTTTTTAGCAGCGGCGGCAGGCTCTCCGGGGAACTGTGACGCATAAACAAATGACACTTGACTGCAGATTTTACTTGTGCAACCTATTTATTGAATGGCCAGTGGAAATGGCTTTTTAAAGGCTGAATGTAAAAAAAAAAAAAAAAAAAAAATTGAACACGCTCATCTGAAAATACAGTCAGCAGTTACATCACGGAGTGTAGATATTAGCGTAATGCTATCAATAGTTTACTCTCGTTAGCGACACTGAGTTGGCACCGGGCCCAAATAACTGAAGCTACTGATGTGTTATGTAACGTTAGGTGGTCATCAATGTTTTGTGAATGTCTGTTTAACTTGTAAAATCTTTTATGAGTTTTCTTAAGCTAATAACTTCTCTCCGGTAAGTTGCTGCCCTATTTTCCAAGACGACGCTCCTCTGACTGTCTGATCTGTTGCATCGTTGCTTGACGTGACGTCACTTTCAAGGCCGCACTCTCACAACATCGTCGTATTAACCCGACGTATCAAGGAGTAGATACTGATCAAGATAGTTATCTGTAGTTTACCTTGGTACTCGCAAGTACCCAACAGTGTAGAACTCTGCTGTGAAGGTGGAGACATGCGATGGTGGTATATTTGCGACAATAACAAAAAAAAAACAGAAAGAAATTTGAAGGGGTGGCAGCTAGGATTTAGGAGTGGCGACCCGCCGCTGCTGAATGAATGTAGAGGAAACTCTTATATAATGTTATTATTATTGTGTATTTTGTATTTGATGAGAGTGCACCACTTTGCAAACAGTGGAAAAACGACAGACATTTTTTTGTTCAAAGTTTTTCTTTATTATGGATGTAATAATAATAATAATAACTTTACGTGTATGGGACCTTGAGAAAATAGTTTCATATAATACAAATGCCAAATTAGAAAACCAATTCAACAAAAAAAAGAAGAAAAACAAGATAAAATAGTACATTTAATTGAAGACAGCAGCTGCTGCACCAGAGCGCCTTGCAGTAAAATGACTCATGACTGGCCTTAAGAAAGTAATTATAATATTATATCATGCTATTACGTGTCTTCAGATGGGTTTCCAGTAATTCATATTTCTTTGTGGATTCACAACTTTAAAAACACATTTCTCCCACTGCACCTGTTAGAGAAAGTCTGCAGGGAAGATAAACAGACTCAAAACAGAAACGAAGAAGTGTAACCTGCCCACACATAGTTAACCACTAATCCACTGAGAGGGAAACATGTCTTCAATGGACTGTATGCGTCTGAAACAGTCATCAGAAAGATAAGTGGTGGTGTTTACACAACAGGTGTCACCGCAGTACTCTGTATATGTGTTAAAGCTCAAGTATTAGTGCTGTTTGTTGAGCCTCAGTGCAGAGCTAGAATGTTTTATTTGTTCGCTACTGAAAGATGATGTTAAACACCATAAATAGTTTGTTCGTGTTTACACCGGATGTGTTTGACATTTTACCATAAGATAAAAGGGTTAAATTTCTTAAAGTAAAAAATTCAGTACTGAAATCTACAGTATCTTCAGCTTCAGTGTTAAAATGTTCAAACCCAACCTGTCACTTCCTCACTTTAACAACTAAAACCACAGAAATATAAATAGAGGAACTTCTTTTCTGAGCTGTATTTTAATATCTCGTGATAAATTTTCTCACCGCATCTGACTGAAGATCCGCTCCCCTCCCCTCTTCACACCTTCTGCTTGTCTCATTTCAGAATCACACATTCAGGCTGTAGGACGATTAAAGCTGCTGCACGGCTGCTTTCTAATGAAAAAAAATCCTCGACCGGATTCTTGTTGCAGCGCTTGATGCTCGTTGTCTAGCCTAAAAAAACAAACAAAACAAAGTGAAAAAGTAAAAAAAAATAGATTTTTCTTTATGAAGCAATGACAATTAAATGAGTATATGAACATAAATCACATGAACAAGAATCAAAAGAGCAGAGATTAGGTAAAATTACAGCATTGTTCGTAGTATCAGTGACCTAATTCACAGATCAAACCTGGAAACAGAAAGAAAAGTCCCTGAAAGCAAAAACAAAAGCCCACTTGTTTCACTTGTTACTCGCTGAGGAAAAAAAACCTTCATAATCTCATTAAACACAAGATTTATTTTCACGAAATGGAAATAGTTTTTTTTAAAACTTAAAATAAGTGAGTGACATGACTTTAAGGTTTACAGTAACAGCACCTGGAAAGTAGCCTCCAGTACTTTAAATAGTTATATTTAGATTGGCAGTTTCATTTTAAAACTGATAAATATAAAATATACACGAATTTGTTTCATAATAAAGAAAAATAACTGAGAAATGAAAGAAATTAAGCCATTAAAACAGCAAATGAATATACTATAATGTTTATACACTGTTATTAAGTGCAGCTGTACAAGTTTCTATACAATTTCATAAATATAATTTACATTTAAATATTGCTGAATTTGTCAGAAATGTGCAAGGTTTTTATTGTTTACATCTGTATTATCCTTAGAGATATTTCTTATTTTTGTCCCTGTTTGCAAACCTGAGCGAGGCAGAATATTCTAAATCCAGACTAGCAACAGGGCTGAACAAATACCAGATTTAACATTAAAATCAGGACTTAAAACAATGCAGTTAGCAAATCACAAAGGCTGCAGTGTTGGATATATGTTATGCTGCACGTCGGAGCTGTTTAAACTGTTTGTCAGTGATTTTACAGACTCAGTTCTAACATTGTAATGCTTCTCCACATTTTAAATCTATTACAGAGTGAATATTGAACTGAAGCTTAGCTTTAATTTAACTATACTGCAAATCTAACTACAATATCTGTCAGAAAAATCCCAATTAGACATTTCAAAGTGCCCCAAATCACCACTAACTGTGACCTCAATTCTGAAAATGGATATCTATTGCCGCTATGTGTCAACAAATCTGAGCAATATAAAAGCAAACTTTCTGCAAAAACGGTTTGTACAGATGTTACTGTTTAAGTCATCACTGTGTGTACACTGGTCAATTATTTAATGCACAAAGCAGCATGTGCAAAATATGCAATAAATAAAATACAAGAAAGTGAAAACAGCAATAAAGGAAGGAAAAATGTAGAGAAAGATACAAGAAAAACTGAATAAACTGAGCACATATTAATCAGTTGTAAATTTCATAAATCGTAGCAAATATAATTAAAAAACTATTTGATGTCCTGATGAGAAAAGTCAGATTATAAATGTGTAAATGTAATTAGACTCTGTATCATAATTGAAATAACTTCTACCTGTGTGTAAATTAAAAACATAAAAGTTTTATTTTGTTATGCACCTTTCAGTTGGAGCTGAATGATTAATCGGGTGAACTGTTTTGATAATCAGTTAATCGCGTTCAAGCAAAAATGGCAAAAATTAGCTACTCATTTGTAAAGACTATCACGAATGTGACCGTACAGTGAATAGAATATGATTTAACATCAATAACTGGACAAAACAACACATTTAGCAACGTTAATTGAGGCGGTATTAGTTGATCAGAACAAATAAAAATAAAAGGTGCAGCTGCATCACTCACATAATTCAAGTTATGAATCCGAATCAAACAAGAAAAATTCTATTTAAAAAGCTGAACGTAAAACTGAAATACTAAAACAAAATAAAATTAAGGTGACACGTATATATTTGTTTTTTTAAAGAAATTCCTTTACACATTATATTTAAAAGATGCTAATATATTGTTCGGACAATTTGAACTTCATTAAACTTTACAGACTTTTATTTTTATTTTAGAAAAATCTTTGAGGCATTAAAAAGTTAATTTTTTTTTAATCTTCTAAAAGTCGGGACAATGATGAACACATACTTTGGTAGCTAAAGTTGCATTTGTACTCAGTAACTAATGGCATTTTAATGGTTAATTAACCTTTTAAATACTTCATAAACTACCCTTAAACAGCAATTTTTTCACTCAGTATCACAACTACATTGAACATTTTAATTTTTAATTTTTACTGGTAGGTTTTTATGATTCGGATGTAATGAATTATGTTGTAGTTGCAGTTGTTCCTCAAGAAAATGGAAGAAATTGTACATAAATTCAGTTTTTACACATAAATGTCTGTAAACAGTATAAAAGTGCGTAAACATTCATGTATTGTTTTTTTGTATTTATTTTGTATTATTTCTTTTATTAATTATTTACTGACCTTTAAAAACACATTATTGACCACCTCTAGGCTCTTTATCAACACAGACGTCTTTTAAGATTAAGTCAAAAGATGTTTAAAAGTTTTTTTAAAATTATTTCAGGTTCATGGGCTTTCAAGTGGTTAATTTAAAAGCTAAATAGGTCAATGTGAAATAATTAAAAAAGCAGGATGTGGGGCCTGACTATTGTTCACAGGTTGAACAGTAGGTCGCCACTTTCACACCAGTTTGTGATAACCACACATACAAACAAGCAATGAGGGAAGAAGTTAAGCAAACCACAGTGGATCAGGATTGTCAACATGCTCACCCAGCTGTCGACGTGGCAACGGTTCCCACCAACAACACCAACGACAGCAACCTGCAGTCGCGTTTCTCACCAAAACCTATGGTCTGAGCTTGTTGTTGTTTATCGTCTCCACTGCGATTAGAGGAAAAGTTTACCGTTTACACACTAATAATGCACAGATTGATTTACTTTAACCCACATTTATCAACCAAATTTCTTCGATGGTTCATTTTACAAAAATGTAAAGACCTGGAATGTCCATGTGTTAGCAATACTGGGAAAAATGGGGACTTCACATGGTGTAGGGAGGCTATTTGCCTGTGCTATTTACATTTTATTTTTATTTATTGCAACCTCTACAGACTATCATATATCAAAAACCAGGAAAAAGATGAATTTCTTTTTTTATTTTCCAAAAAATGCAAAAATCCACAAAAATCAATAGTGGAAACAATGGTGACTCTGCATATTATAGATATCAAACTATTTATCTACTCTGCTCATCAGCTGTAGAAAGATGTTTCACCATGCTGAATGTATCTTCCAACAACTTCCTCCTCTGTTCACTATTTTTGAGATATGCTGAGTGTATTTCATTGATGAAGCATGTTTTATTTTCCTCTTAATTTCTAATTTGTTTCTATTAGGAGTTTGTGTCATATGACTGTTGGTCACAGCTGTGTTAGTCTTGGCTTCTCAGTTTCGCTGAGGAATGGAATCAGATTTCATCAAAATCACTTTTTTATTGAACATGACTACTTTTAAGATTTGACAAAAATAAACCGTCTGCACCAGACTGTGTAAAAAACATCCATCCATCCATTATCTATACACCGCTTAATCCTCACTAGGGTCGCGGGGGGGGCTGGAGCCTATCCCAGCTGACTCAGGTGAAGGCAGGGGACACCCTAGACAGGTCACCAGTCTGTCGCAGGGCTACATACAAAGACAAACAAGCACTCTCACATTCACACCTACGGGCAATTTAGAGTAATCAATTAACCTCAGCATATTTTTGGACTGTGGGAGGAAGCCGGAGTACCCGGAGAGAACCCACGCATGCACAGGGAGAACATGCAAACTCCATGCAGAAAGATCCCGGGAAAGCCGGGACGCGAACCAGGGACCTTCTCGCTGCAAGGCGAAAGTGCTAACCACTACGCCACTGTGCAGCCCCGTGTAAAAAACAAACCAAAAAAAAAAAAAAAATCTAAGTTCCTCAGAACAACTGAGACGACAAGAATGACTCAGCTGTAATCAACAGTCTTGTGACAAATATTCAGAGTTCTCAGGTGAACTGTAGGCAGTGTTTTCACAGAGCAGAGAGGAGAGGACAAGAGTAAAGAATATTTAAGCAAGTTAAGCAATAAAAAAAAATGCAGCATAGTCTAATGCAGCAATGGCTTAAACTTGTCTGAATATGTGAAAAAATAATGTCCAAAATTACTCTAAATTCATCCAAAATGATCATGAATGGAAAGTCAAAGCTACTGGATAAATAAATAAATAAATAAATAAATAAATATAAATAAATAAAATAAATGCAGCATGGCTCAGAAACAATGAACAGAGGAGCAAGTTGTTGGAAGCATAGTGAGGTTGATGAAATGATCTAAAGTGGCTTAAAAATTGGTCCAAAATGGCTCAAATTTCTCCAAAATAATTGAAGAATGTGTCCAAAATGACTTAAAGTTGTAGAAATATTTGAAAGAAATATCCAGAATGACTCCAGATTCATTGAGAATGACTGAAACCTGGAAGCTTGTTTTAAACGATTGTTCAAAATGGTTTTAAAATTGTCAAAAATGGCTCAAATTTCTCCAAAATAATTGAAAAACTCTCCAAAATTACTCCATATTTGTCCAAAAATTATCATGAGAGGGATATGAAAGCTACTGGATCAATAAAATAAATACAGCATGGCTCAGAAACAGTGAACAGAGGAGCAAGTTGTTGGAGATACATTCAGCATGGTGAAACATCTTTCTACAGCTGATGAACAGAGTAGAGAGAAGAAGTCTGGAGACGAAACAGAGAAATATTTAAATATCTACAGTATGTGGAGACAAAACGGCCACAAAGAGGCATAAAACAACAAAAAGGAGACACAAAATGACAAACTGGGGCACAGAACGACAAAAAAAAGAAAGAAAGCAACAAAAATATGACATTAAATGACAAATGAGACACAAAACAGATGAGAGACTGCGAGGAAAATCAAACATTCTGGATCAATAAAATAAATGCATCATGGCTCAGAAACAGTGAGCCGAGGAGGAAGTTGTTGGAAGATACATTCAGCATGGTGAGACATCTTTCTACAGCTGAGTACAGAGAAAATGCAGTAATATCTATAGTATGTGAAGCAAATATGTTTTTTCCAATGTTTGTAAAATAATTATCAAAGAAACTTAGCTGTTTTATGATTTATGAAACCATAACTCTGTCAAAAAAATGCAAAAATGTGCAATCCTTGGTGCAACTGAGAAACCATTAGTGATTCAGGCTGTGTTTACTTAGAGCAGACAATGGTGGAAACGAGCAAAAAAAATTAAATCGTTAAATATCTATAGCAGCTGGAGCCACCAGTGTTAGTAACATCTGAAGACAATGTTGAACATGTTGGTTCCAGGTTTTTAAAACTTCAAAATAGAAAGTGATAATATAATAGTAAGTGATTTATTGTAGTATAACTTTGCATGCTGCATTAAAAAAAAGACATGTTTGAGGTGTCCTTACTTCTAGTCATGGTTGTGCTGTTTCCATGGAGATGCAGGACTTTAGATTGCAGTAAAAATGGAGCAAAACACCGCCATAAACTGCTTGCATTTAAAGGGTTAACTAAATGTCATCAGTGAAACGTTTGACTGAAGGATGACTTGTGACTAAACAACGCCACAAACAACCATATAACCTCAGAAGGAGTCAAGAAAAGGTTATGAGCACTGGTTTTAGTAGCACTCAACAGTCACACCCAGGTGTGTTCGGGCACGTTTTGTCCGCTCGTTGAACCTGCAGCTCCATGCATTTTAATGAATTCAGTCTCCTTATAAGGGCATATTATGGATTTGTCACAGATAAAACTCCTGACACACCAAAGAATGTGAGTTCACGTACCTAGCAGAGATTAAAATTACACAAAACAACACAGAAGCCTTCAGTGCATCTGTTGATTGACAGCTCATCACCAAGCCACAGACCCATGACAACGCTAGAAACGCATCAGCAGTCTCACATCCGTCAGCGATACAAACAACCAACACTGGGGGTATGGCGAGGTCAGCAAAACACAGAGCGGGTGTCATTGGTTAAGATTACCCCACAGGCTCGTTTATAAGAGAGTCGGTCCCACAAATCTGGTTAAGAGACGGGAGCAGCACTTACGACATGCTTAACACCTCGAACAGCTCAGGTAAGGCACCTTAAGAAGATCAGGCCAGCTGCGAGTTTTAAATTAATGTCTAAGGTGTCTAGATTAGCAGATAAATGCAGTCTGTTAAGAAGTGTGCAAGCAAAAAGCATTAGGATGCATGCATGTGGGTAAAGGTACACCTAGAGAAAGCAAAAAAGGAGGATTTTTCAATAAATATAAATAAATTCTTACATTGAACAACGCCAAAGCTGAAAAGCAGCATTTCTACATAGATCTGCATGCACAAGTCGGTAAAAAAATAACATCACAAATGTAAAATTAGTAATTTTAAGGCAATTTACCTACAACGCCAAGCTGTCTGTGAACAGAAATAATTGCAAGATACATTCAGCATGGTGATGTTGCTGACATGGTCCAAAATGGCTCAGATTTCTCCAAAATAATTTAAAAAAACTGTCCAAAATGATTTCAAGTTGTAGAACATTTGAAAGGACTGTCCAACATGACGCCAGATTTGTTGAACATGGCTGAAACCTGGAAACTTGTTCAAAGTGCTTGAGAGAATTGTCAACAATGGCTCAAGTTCCTCCAAAATAATTCAAAAATCATCCAAAATTACTCAACATTTGTCCAAAATGATCATGAGAGGAAAGTCAAAGCTACTGGATCCTTTCTACATAGATTTGCATGCACAAGTCGGTAAGAAAGAGCATTACAAATGTAAAATTAGTCATTTTAATGTGATTTACCTACAAAGCCGAGCTGTCTGACAGTGTGGTTGTGATTCATCACAAATCTGAGCCCACGAGTGACTCACATTCATATGATTTGGGTTCTTTAAATGCAAGAATCTTGTCAGCTGGCCGAGCACACACCCGAGAAAACTCCAAGGTTGTGAAATAAATGTTAAATTAGAATAACTGGAGTGTCAGGAAGCAGCAGCCGGTCTTAAAGCGACACAATCAGTTCAGGAATAAATGTCAGATGTCAATAACAGTCTCGACTTGTAGAAACTGTTAAAAGTAAAAACATGATAATTATATGACGTGTGACGGTGTCGAGGTTAAAGCTGCTCAGGAGTTCCTACCAGGGTCTCACCCGGCCGTGAACAGTGACTAAAATAATGACTGCTGCCCACTCAGATGGTTCAACAACACACAGATCTCACTTTCAAAGTGATTGTAAAGGATTTAGAGTTCCCTGATATTGTCACGCAAGATGCTGTTAATGAAGAACTGTGGGCGATATTTAACGTAGGGTCTCAGTGAAATTATGCAAAATTTGAGAACAAATAAAACACTAAAGCAATCCTTAATATAAAAAAAAACTAATTCAGTTAAAGAAAAAGAATGATAAGTTTTTTGAGGCTTTTTTTTAAACTAAGCTCTTAGCGTGCAAAAACTATCACGACCTGGTTTCAGGAGGTTCGTTGAGTCGTTTGCTGCCTGATTTAAGAAACTAAAAATATATAAATAGAAATAAATTTATAAATGAAGAAACACTAAACATGCGCGTGCAAAAATTTTAAAAAATTATTTCTCCCTGTTGTGCATCTGATAAGCAAAATTTAGTTAAAAGAAATACAAACATTTCGACGTGTCATAAAAAGATTAAAAGTAATATTTAGATTGTGTGCCTTATTCTTTAAATTTAAATCCGAGAAGAAATACAATGTAAATTTAGAATAATTTTAGTTATTTAAACATCATTAGACATGTATGCCGTCACCTACAGAGATAAATAACGTGCGGAAAATGTAGCGTTATTAATAAATACGCTAAAAGTGACAGTTTAACAACTTTTTTCCTAATCTTTTAAATGTAGAAAACCTAATTTAATATTTAGATTTCAGATGTTTCGTGCTAAAACAAGCTGCCAGATTCATCTGTTTTAGTTTTTTTAGTGTGAATTAAGATGTGAAATTAGTCAAAGATGCATGTAGATGTCGAGATGAGTGTTTCATTTATCTTGAGGCAACGAAAGCATCAAAGGCAGAGCGAAGACCCTGATGAGTCAGAGCTGAAGGAGGAGAGGAATCACTGGCATGCAACATACTGCTGGTAGAATGAACAGTAGACACAAAAATACATAAAAATGTAAATATTTATCTCTAGTATATATAATAATGGGCCAGGAATTGATCCAGGTGGTTCTCCGTTATCCATCATTAGTTGTCTAAACTTAAAAAACTGCTGTTTTAGTGCTCAGTTTTATTAAATGCTAATAAGAGAATTGCCATTTAATTATTTTAATTCAGGAAGAAATCCAAATAAATAAAGAAGTAGGGGGTTTTGTTAAATTACTGCTTGAAACTGCACACTAGAAGCAATTTAATGCCAACCAAAACCGGCAGTTTGGGTTGTGGCTCATCAGAAAACGCATGACTCAATTTTAGATTCTCTTCAAGGAGACATTTCCTTTTCCTATCGGCCGCCAGAACAACAAAAAATCTGCTTATTTTTAAATGTAGTTTTTATTAATTTGTCCAAAAATTTTAATTTTAAGGGAGTTTTTTATGTGAAGTTACTCGGCGTAATATTTAACACAACTGTGGCTGAGTTTATATTAGGAGCTGCGCACTAAATAGAAATATTATCAAAGTCCCAATATGGCCAAAAGTAATATTTATATACAAAAAAGAAAAGAGTCATCATTTATATGAACCATTCCAGCTCCATCCTGTGGTCATATTCTCTAGATGAATATTCCCTGTTTAGTCCTGACAGCTGCAAAAGACAATGTTGGAAATTCAAAAATGACAATTCCTACTAAAATTTTAACTCCTATCGTAGTTACAGCTTCTTTTAAAATAAATCTGATTTTGTTTTTGCGTATTTTTCAGCCCTCGTCTGCATTTAACCCTTAGATGCTCCAGTGACTGGACCCTACACTCTTCCATAAGTGGGTCAAAAAATTACCTATATAAGAATTAATGTGTTTTTGGGTTTTTTTTTGCTATTTTTGTCATTTTGGTTCAGAACACTAACTTGTATTATTGTTTGTGTTATATTTTTGTCCACATGGGAATGTTTTCATGTTTGAAATATTTTTATTTTTCACTTTATAACAGATTTTGATAATTGAAAAAGAAGAATATTACACAGAACAGCAACGGAAGAACATCGACATCCATTTTGTTGACATTTTTTAACTCTTTTCTTCCACCTGTTGCTGCTCTCCATCCCTCAAAGTTTTCATCACCTCTTGTATGATTATTATCAGTGATAAAGAGATTATATTTAAACGACCTCACCTGGCATCTAAGGGTTAATTCCAAACTGAATTAATTCTCCGTTCATTGTCAGGCTTAAAGGGTGGACAACTACAACCACACTCACTGTTCTTCTGCCCAGTAAATATATATATATCCAGTTAAACAAAGACTTTCTACAGATATTTTCATCTTACCTTCAAGGGAAATTCCTTAATGTTTGTCCCCCACCAACAAGTAAAGACTAAGAAATGAATTTAATGCTGTATGTTGCCTCAGTGGCAACAGAAGCACACAGTGGGAGATGAAGTGATAAAAGGTGATTGTGGAAACTGGCTATAAAGGCTGTTGGCACGCGACACTGACTGATCTGTCAACCTTGAAGCTGCCCACAGTTTCCCCTGCTGCCAACGACCTGATGCCAGTGTCACGCAACCGGCTGCACTGTGACTAAAATATCGTCCTGCATACTCAAACCGAGGAGCACAGCTTTCAGCCTGATTGTAAAAGGCAGTTGGCATTTCCTGATATCGTGACGTGAAGCTCAGAACTGTGCTCAAAAGTCGAGCCAGGCTTCGTGTAAATAAGGACACTGCATGTTTTTGAACAGAAGTGGCATTTTGCAGAAGCTCAGAATGACTCAAGATATTCATTACTGCTATCACAGGAAGTTTTTATTAATGTACAATCTGGGCCCAAAGTCACTGCTTTCTGTAACTGTAAATGATGCTGAATATAAGAAAGTTAAAAAACTGAGTCAAGTAGAGAGATTTGAAGTGTCTTCTGAGCAGTTTAGCAAAATAATAATGCCATAAGTGGAATTTCTTTGATTGTTTATTGTACAGAATCGTGAAGTGGACGATAAACCACTTTTTGCAAAAAATCTAGGTCACAATCGTCAAAAGTCACAAACTTACTGAATTTAAGAGCTAGAACGATTAATCAATTAGATGTTAAATTAATCGACAACTATTTTGATAATTGATTAATTGTGTGAGTAAAGAAAAAAAGGTCATCCTCTTAAACTGTGACGAATAAAGTAACATTAATAAAAGAAACTTTAATAGGAGGCTTCAACTGCTCTTTATATCTACTCTTTAATATCACTTCTGTAACTGTGAATGACGTTAAAAACAAGCCTGAGCAGCAGGACGTAACTTCTTACAGAAAGTTAAATGTAAGGACGTTAAAAATCTGAATCAAGTAGAGAAACTTAAAGTGTCTTCTGAGCAATTTGGCAAAGTAATAATACCATAAAATAAAAAAAGGAAGAGCAAAAGTGGAACTTCTTTGATTATTTAGCATACAGAATCGTGAAGTGGATGATAAACCACTTTTTGCAAAAAATTTGCATCATAATAGTCAAAAGTCTTGACCTTACTGAGTTTGAGCTGAAACGATTAATCACTTACTTATTAAATTAATCGACAACTATTTTGATAATTGATTAATCAGTAAAGAAAAAAGGTCATCCTCTTAAACTGGAATCCCGTCCGACTGGTGACGAATAAAGTAACAATAATAAAAGAAATATTAATAGGAGGCTTCAACTAATGATTATTTTAATATCACTTCTGAAACTGTAAATGATGTTAAAAACAAGCCTGAGCAGCAGGACGTCACTTCTTATAGAAAGTTAAATATAAGAAAGTTAAAAATCTAAATTGTAGGAAAAAATCTGGATCATAATAGTCAAAAGTCTTGACCTTATTGAGGTTAAGAGCTGAAACGATAATCAATTAGCTGTTAAATCTAGAGCTGAAACAATTCCTCGAGTTATTTGAGTAATTTGATTACTAAAATTTCTCGAGGCAAATTTCTCGATCGAGGCTTTGTTTCATCAACTACATGCTAGACCCCGGACCACAGTCTGAGGCCGGACCCAGACTTCATTAGATACAAACCGGGTCCTATTTTAACCAGCGCAGCTTTTCTATTGTTTATGGCAGGATTGCCCAACCAGTCCGCGGTCTAAACGGTTGTCTAAACTAGCAGTCGGTGAACTAAAACAAGGACAGATTCAGCTGCTGCACAGCTTATTTCTCACTTCAGATGCTTTCAGAAATACTGTTCCCTGAAGTGTTTTCGAAATAAAAGAAAGTGTGTTTATCTGATGCATCTGCCAGACTGTCAAGCTGAAAGCTCGGTCACGTGACACGTAGCGGCCCGCTGAAGCTCATTCGCTGTCATGTGACAATGTTGTGGCCACTAGTGACCGCCCACCATGCATGCGATTTTCCGATGCGGCGCATTTACATGCGGGAAAAACGCATCTAGTGGACACGTACCTTCACTGCATGTTTTCAGTAAGTATTCAGGCACCGTGCCGGAATTCCGGCATGCCGCGCCGGCGTTTGGCTCGAAAAGAAAAAAAGATAGGACTACATTGCCAATCGAGTTCATCTACCAATGGACTGAGGGGAACGCAGCTTTTGCTGTCAACCAAAATAATATCACTAGCCAATGGGAAGTAGAGTGGGTGTCCAGGACGGTCATTTCTGTTGCACAGCGTGCTCACTTGCGCTTTTGATGCTGTAACGCGCATGCCTAGTACAGAATCCGATTACTCCATTAATCGCCAGAATAATCGATAGAGTACTCGATTACTAAAATAATCGATAGCTGCAGCCCTAGTTAAATCAATCGACAACTATTTTGATAATTGATTGATGTGAGTGAAGAAAAAAAGGTCATTCTCAAACTGTGATGAACATTAATAAAAGAAATATTAATAGAAAGCTTCAACTCATGATTATTTTAATATCACTTCTGTAACTGTAAATGACATTAAAAACAAGCCTGATCAGCAAGACGTCACTTCATATAGAAAGTTAAATATAAGAAAGTTAAAAATCTGAGTCAAGTAGAGAGACTTAAAATGTCATCTGAGCAGCTTGGCAAAATAATAATGCCATAAATTTGAAAAAAGGATGACTATTTCTCATACAGAAGATGAAAAAGACCTGTCATCATGTACCAAGCCGTGTTTAGATCCTAAAATCGGCACATATGTGTAATTTGTTGATGAAAAATGTCTCAAATGATTGATTTTTAGTAATCCATCACTATTTTGACAGTTGATTAATTGGTATGAGTGAAGTAGAAAATCAAAATCCTCTGAATCCATCTTCATAAACTGGAATATTGTCTAGCAGGTGACGAATAAAGTCAAGTAGAGAGATTTAAAATGTCTTCTGAGCAGTCTGGCAAAGTAATAATAACATAAATTTAAAAAAATGAAAAACAAAAGTGGAATTTCTTTAAACATGTATCATACATAAGTTGAAATAAACCTGTTAACATGTACCAAGTGTTACCAATATTAGTTTTAGTTTGTTTCCATACAGTTGTGCTCATAAGTTTTCATACCCTTGCAGAATTAGTAAAATATCTACCATTCTTTAATGAAAAAATGAATGATGTCTGAACCCTAAATGAAAGAAAAGTTTCTCCATGATCAGACATATGCTCTAAAAGAAAAAAATTGTCAAAATTTCACACATTTTCTCCTTTCCGTAAACATTGCCTGCAGTTCAGCCGAGAAGTCAGTAAATTTTCGTCACATGACTGTTGGTCTTAGCTGAGTCACTAATGGCTTCTTAGTTGCACACAGGAGCACAGATTATTGTGATTTAGATTAAATATCATGATTTTAACTTTCCAATCAACAGGTAAGTAGTAGTAGTAGTGCAATTTGCAGCTGTGATAACTGTGCAGTTGGTGATTTTATTTTTAACACCCCCCCCCCCCCCAAAAAAAAAAAAAAAAAAGATTTGGAAGTTGCAGCAATTCTGTGTATTTTAGCCACGTCATCATTCTCATTACAAGTCTTCAATTTTTACCCACCATTGCCTGCAGTTCAGCTGAAAAGTCAGTAAATTTTCATCATGACCGTTGGCTGCTGTTTCATTTATACCTCGATTTGATATTTCCTCATTTAACTCTGAAGGGTAATTATCAGTTTTTAATGTAAGGAAGAACATAAATCCTGTCATTATGTGGAGAAAGACAAACAACCACTAAGATCATTCTGCTAAAAGTTCGCTAGATTAGCTGAGCAGCAGCTGGCTTTTTGGTTGCACACAATTTTACATTTTATATATTGTTAAATGTTTATTTGGTGATTTAGATTGAATATCATGATGTGAAATTTCCAGTCACAGATAAGTGGTAGTTACTATTTGTAGCTATAATAACTTTGGCAGTTTTGGTGATTTTTTTTAAACGAAATAAAACTGATTTGCTGTGTATATTTTAGTCACATTGTCATTCTCATTACAAGTCTTCATTTTCCCCACCAGCGATGGATTACTATGAGTATCTGAACTTCTCTTTCTGGAACCAAACGAACGGCTCAGAGCCTGAAGATTATGACTTGTCCTCTGACTGGTGTGAAGCCGGCGAGGAGGAGTTCTTCATCAAAATGTTCCAGACCTGCGTTTTCTGCCTGATCTTCCCGCTCGGCATCGTGGGAAACTGCCTGGTGATCGCCACCTTCGCCCTGTACCGCCGCCTCCGCCTTCGCTCCATGACCGACGTCTTCCTGTTCCACCTGGCGCTGGCTGACCTCCTGCTGCTCCTCACGCTACCCCTGCAGGCTGTCGAGACCCACATGGGTTGGATCTTCTCGGTTCCCCTCTGCAAGCTGATGCGAACCTGCTACGCCATCAACACCTACAGCGGGCTGCTGCTGCTCGCCTGCATCAGCGTCGACCGCTACATGGTGGTGGCTCGAGCTCAGGAGATGCTCCGGTTTCGCAGTCAGATACTGACAGCCGGGAAGTTGGCTGCCGTGGGGGTCTGGCTCGTCGCAGTGCTCCTGAGTCTTCCTGAAATCCTCTTTTCTGGGGTGTCGGGGTCCGGCAATGAAGCTTACTGCGGCATGCAGAAGAGCGGACTGGTCAAGAAGGTCACCAATGGCGCCATCATCGGCATCTTCTGCCTGTCGCTCCTCACCATGGTAACCTGCTACACTTCGATTGCCCGGGTGCTGTGGGAAGGTCACGCTAACCGCCGGGGGAAGCAGTGGCATCGGCAGCGCACCCTGAAGCTGATGGTGGCACTGGTGCTGATCTTCCTGGTGTTCCAGCTGCCGTACACCGTGGTGCTGTTGCGTAAAATGGCGGGTCAGTTCTGTGGCTTGGTGCTGGAGTACATCACCTGCACGCTGGCGTTCGTCCGCTGCTGCCTCAACCCAATCCTGTACGCCCTGGTAGGCGTTCGTTTCCGTAAAGACGTGCTCAGGCTCATCCATGATTCGGGCTGTTCGTGCGGTGGCCATCCTGGGCCGCAGACGTCGAGCTCCACTTCGATCTCCGCCTCGTCGCCGGCCTTCATCTCAGCTCCAATGTCTCCTGAACGCAGCTACTCCAGCCAAGACACCATGATCAAGTTCCAGTTTCCAGCAGTTAAATAAAGTTCGTGAAGAGGACGATAAACCACTTTTTGTGAAGAATCTGGGTCATAATATTCAAAAGTCTTGATGTTACTGAGTTTTAGAACTGAAACGATTAATTAGTTGTTATATACTATTTTGATAATTGATTAATCGGTGTGAGTAAAGAAAAAGGTCATCTTCGTAAACGGAAATATTGTCTAGCAGGTGATGAATAAAGTAATATTAATAAAAGGAACTTTAACAGGAGGCTTCAACTAATCTTAGTTTCTCTATTAACTGTTCTTTAAAACTCTGGAAAAAAGCAGCAAATTGTCATGTTTAAATCATAAAATCATCAAATATTGGTGGATGAAAAGTCTCTCCAATGATTGATTTTTAGTAATTAATCACTATTTTGGTGGTTGATTAATCGGTGTGGGTCTGGAAAAAGGTCAAAATCTCTGAATCCATCTTTGTAAACTGGAATATTGTCCAGGAATATTGGTTGAATATTTTTTCAACATAATATTGAAAAAATATTCAACCAATGATTATTTTAATGTCAGTCGGTTTCTCTGTTAATTGTTTGTTCTATAAAACTCCAGAGAACAGCAGCAAATTGTCATGTTTCGATCCTGAAGTCAGCAAATATTTGGGATTTGTGGATGAAAAGTGTCTCACATGATTCAGATTTTAGCGCAGAATGTTGTTGTCAGATCAAACCGATTGACCAACGGTTAGTCAAGAAAAAAAGGTAAAAAAAAAACCTATGAATTAGTTTATGTTCATTTATCACAGTCTGGTCCTGACATAAACTTTTATGTTCTAGTTTTTGACATCCTCTGTGGCAAATGTGGTTTTTTTTTTGTTTTTGGGCGATAGAAATTATTCCTTGAATTAACTTGAACCTGGATAGAATATACCTGCTTCTTTTAGTCATTACTAGAGCTGCACAATTAATGGAATGAGTGTAAACAGTTAAATTTATTCCCAACTGTAATTTTTGTCAAGAAACGTCATCAAAATCCTCTGAATCTGAGTCTGAACTGTCGAACAAGAACTGTCAAAAAACTCCAAATGTCTTGTTTTGTTTCACCGAAAACACCCCAAAATATTCAATTTCAGTCACTATATGGGACAAAGAAAAGCAGCAAATTGGCAAATACTCGACATTTTGTCCATTACTTTTGTGCTGGGTGCTAGAGAATGTCAGTATTTGTGTGCGTGCTTGTTGGTTTGCATAATTTAATTTAAGGACACAATGACGACTCTCAGAGGCATGAAAGGTTTAACTTTGTGGGTAATTATACATTACTCTGGTAATAATTAAGCATCCTTGAGTGTTGATGAGACTGTGTTATCACTTGAAATGTCTTGAAAATCGCTATACAAGTAATATACATTATCATTTACCGCTAAAGCACAATATCAGTTGACATTTCAGTGGCTCAAATGTAGTATTTTCAGCTAATCTCAAGGGCTTATAAAGGGAAACAGTGATGTGTCGGAGGTCAAAATCCTGAAAAAAATTGTTCCAGGAACATGCATGTGGGATATTTAGACACGCTTAATCGCAATTTACTGTATGACTGCACAGGTTTACCCTCAGGTTGCACCTAAATGCGTACGTGTTTGTAAATATTGTGTACATAGAGAGACACTGATGACATATTTAAATGCTTTTATATTGTCTGAACCCTGAATATATATTTACAATAAATACAAGCTCATTTGCTTTTAGTTTTTTTTTTATATCAAGATGGCTTTTGTGAGCGCTATAAACATTTCCAGGCACATTTCACAGCATGAAGCAGCCTGTTAGTTTGCTTCTATTTATTGTAACGCAACAATGAATAACTTAAATAAACCTGATTGTTTGATGTATTTTACTGTAGTTTACTTCAGGAGGATTCAAGAAAAATGTGAAATTAATACGTTTATTTTACACATTTATAGTCGTCAAAGTTTACGACTATTTTTAGGGAAATGTATGTAAACTTCCACATTAAACCTTGGAAAGGGTCAGACCTGCAGCAGCACTCCTCAAGGTGAACAGAAACCTTTAGTTTATTTATTAACGAGTTCACAGCACAGTAAACCTGACGAAGCAGCTTCTCTCTGCTCACTCATCTCTGAAGTTTCTGCCTCCTTATCACCTGTTTACTGCGTAAATAAATCGCCTATATCTCTGCAGCATCAGCCAGCAAAGCCGTTTCTTTGTTTGGACACATTTAACGAGTGTGACGTACATTTAATGAGTAAGAAATTAAGATAAGATAAGCCTTTATTTATCTCACAGTGGGGAAATTTCCAGCGTTACAGCAGCAAGGGGACTGTTCAAATGTGCAGAGGACATCACCAGAAAATAAAGATAAACTATAAATATACTAAATGCTGTTGGTATTATACATATCCCTCTAGATGGGAAAATAACACACATATCTATATATTGAAAAACAAGATTCCATTGATTCTGGTATATGTTGAACCATATTAGATTCATTTAATGATGTTTGTCTAGTTTTAGATACATTTAACCAGTATTAGATACATTCAATGATACATTTAACTAGTTTTACATACCTTTAATGATGCATTTAACTAGTTTTAGATACATTTAATGATGCATTGAACTAGTTTTAGATACATTTAATGAAACATTTAACTAGTTTTACATACCTTTAATGATGCATTTAACTAGTTTTAGATACATTTAATCAAACATTTAACTAGTTTTAGATACATTTAATGATATATTTAATTAGTTTTAGATACATCTAATGATATATTTAAGAAGTTTTAGATACATTTAATGATAAGTTTAACTAGTTTTAGATACATTTAGGTTTAACTAGTTTAGATACATTTAATCAGTATTAGATACATTTAATGATATATTCAACTAGTTGTAGGTACATTTAATGATACATTTAGCCAGTTTTAGATACATCTAATGATATATTTAACTAGTTTTAGATACATTTAATAATATATCAAGTTTTGGATACATTTAATGATGT
Source organism: Amphiprion ocellaris (assembly GCF_022539595.1). Lineage (NCBI taxonomy): Eukaryota > Metazoa > Chordata > Actinopteri > Pomacentridae > Amphiprion > Amphiprion ocellaris. The sequence continues at coordinate 10,057,834 of NC_072783.1, forward strand.
ATTTAACTAGTTTTAGATACATCTAATGATACATTTAACTAGTTTTAGATAAATATAATGATATATTTAACTAGTTTTAGATACATTTAATAGTATATTTAACTAGTTTTAGATCCATCTTATGATACATTTAACCAATTTTAGATACATTTAATGATGCCTTTAACTAGTTTTAGATACATTTAATGATAAGTTTAGCTTTAAGAAAATTTAATGATACATTTGACAAATTTTAGGTACATTTATTGATACTTTTAACTAGTTTTAGTTACATTTAGTTGTATATTTAACTACTCTTAGATACATTTAATGATGTATTTGATACTTTTAATGTTTAACCAGTATTAGATACATCGAACCACTGTTAGATACATTTAATGATAAGTTTAACCAGCTTTAGAAAAATTTAATGAAACATACTAACTAGTTTTAGATACATTTAATGACACGTTAAATGTATCTGTTTGACTAGTTTTAGATACGTTTAACCACTGTTATATACATTTAATGATACATTTAAATTGTTTCAGACACATTTGATATATTTAATGACCATTAGTTACATTTAATGATACATTTATCCTGTGTAACATCACTGTAGATAAGATGATATTATACAGGAAATATAGACTTTTCAGTTTTATTTATTTTATTCATTAGATTATTTTACTAAACACAGCATACCGTAAAATTAAATAATCAACACTTCTGTGTTGAGATTCCAGCTGCTGCTCAGCTAATCTAGCTATCTATCTTTTAGCAGAACTATCTTAGTGGGTGTTTGTTTTTCTCCACATATTGGTAGGATTGATCTGTTTCCTTACATTAAGAACTGGTGTCTTCTCTTCAGAGTCATGTTTTGAATGAGGAAATATCTGATCAAAGTGTAAATGACAGCAGTCAGAGCTACCTTGCAAGATTATTTGCTGTTTGTTGTTTAGAAAGTCATGTGGTTTGATGCTAAGCAATCAAAATAGACACATGAGCAACGTTTGGTCACACATTGTTTAGTGCATTTCGTTGTTTATCAACCGTCAGATGACAAGAAGCAGATGCTCAGAGTCACTTCAGGTTTCATAACCACACAGTGGCCAGACAGGAAGCACGAGAACGTTTTCATTTCAAGGAACTACAATTCTGCAGAGGGTTTTCACGTTGTTGATTAAGCAACGAGTTGAAGACCTTCTGCAGAATTTTAGTTTGCATATTTTTATTGTCAGATGGAGGCAGTGTTCAGCATTGAGGATTTTGCTCACAGAATAAAACATTTAGTTTTGACTCAGTGTTTATTGTGTAGAAATGCATATTTTGCATAATAATTAGGCAGCAGGCAAGAGACAAAATATGACCAAAAACAGGCAAAATACAGCAATAAAGCGACAAAATAGGACTATAAATAGACAAAATATGACCATAAAGAGACAAAATTTGATCAGAAAGACATAAACTATGACCATAAAGAGACAAAATATGACCGTAGAGACAATATATGTCCAAAAACAGGCAAAATACAGCAATAAAGTGACAAAATATGACTGTAGACAAAATGCAACCGTAAAGAGACCAATTATCCCCATATAGAGACTAAATATGACTAAAAACAGGCAAAATACAGCAATAAAGTGACAAAATATGACTATAAATAGACAAAATATGACCATAAAGAGACATAATATGACCAAAAACAGGCAAAATATGGTAATAAAGCAACAAAATAGGACTACAAATAGACAAAATATGACCATAAAGAGACCAAATATGACCATAAAGAGACAATATATGTCCAAAAACAAGCAAAATATGACTATAAATGGACAAAATACAACCACAAAGAGACCAAATATGACCCTAAAGAGAACAAATATGACTATATAGAGACTAAATCTGACCAGAAACAGGCAAAATATAACAATAAAGCGACAAAATATGACTATACATAGACAAAATATGACCATAAAGAGACAAAATATGACCAAAAACATGCAAAATATGGCAATAAAGAAACAAAATGACTATAAATAGACAAAATATGACCATAAAGAGACAATATGTGATCATAAAGACATAAAATAAGACCATAAAGAGACAAAATATGATCATAAAGACATAAAATATGACTATAAAGAGACAAAATGTGACCATAAAGAGACAAAGTATGACCATCAAGACGTAAAATATGACCCTATAGACATTGTTTCCATCAGTCATTTTAAAAATTTACACAGATTACCTTTTCTATTTTACGGTGAGTGGAAACACATCTTACAGTTCAAATATTCTGTGATTTTTTGTTTTTTGACTGTTGATTGCAAGTGACTTTAACGTGGATCCTCAGCTGTGCAAAGGAGGGCAGAATTTTAAGTTTTTTACAGAATCTTATTCGTAAAAAAATGTGTTTTTGTCAATTTTTTTAAATGACACAATAAAGCGATTTTGATGAAATACCAAAATTTTAAGTTTAGATTTGACTAATATTGTTGATAGAATTACACATCACACATGGAAAAGTTAACATTTTTGACAATTATTGCTCTGATAAATTGTTTAATTTTGGCAAATTATTAAAAACATAACATGCCTTTTAAACCTGGGGGTGGATTCTGTGGTTCAGTGAGTTCATGTAAACTAAAAAATTTGGTCATATTTAGATACATTTTATGTTTAATTAGTTTTAGATACATTTAATGATACATGTATCTAATTTTACTTTTAACATGTTTAACCAGTATTAGACACATCCACTGTTGGATACATTTAATGTTTAACCAGTATGAGATACATTTAACCACTGTTCGATAAATTTAATGATACATTTAAGTAGTTTTGGATACATTAAATGATACATTGAACTAGCTTTAGATACATTTAATGATACATTTAAGTAGTTTTAGATACATTTAATGATACATTTAAGTAGTTTTAGATACATTTAAGTAGCTTTAGATACATTTAATTATACATTGAAGTAGTTTTACATCCATTTAATAATACGTTGAACTAGTTTTAGATACTTTTAATCAGTCCTTCCAGGATTTTGCAGGTGTTTTTCGAGATTGTTGCGGCCGAAAATGCCTGAATTTGCGGCAGCTTTTCTAAAAAATTGCGATGTAAGTTGCGATGTTTTAAGCTTATTTGTTGCGATGAAATTGTGGGATACAGTGACAGTTGCTAAAAAGTTGCATTTTTTCAGCTTTTAGAACATGTTTCAACATTGTAATTGACAATATTTATTCTGAAATTAATTCTTTAATGCTCCAACCCATTTACACAAAAACTGCCATACCATGGTGGGAAATTAGCAGCAGCCAGATACTGGTTTAACATGAAGTGATTGATAGATTTAAGGCACAAAATGATCATTTACTATTGAATGAATCACATTTGGACATATCTGCCAGTGGCTTAAAAAGTTAATTTCACTTCCTGGCACACACGTGTTCACTCACACAAGCTCACGGCTTGTCACATCAGTTAACAACAAAAGCACTCAGAGCGCAGTACTCCACCAAGACTGTTCATTACCTGACCTTGCGCTGAACACAGGCATGTGTTATGCATGTGTATGTTTTGTACAGATACCGAATCATGACATAAATATGCAGCGGGCGGTGGGAATTGATGGGACTCAGAAACACCCCCACAATTAAATCAATTGTTCCTTGTATCATTTCATTTCCGATACGTCCACAGTAGTGGATTTGTAGTAGGATCGCAACCATGTGATCGTCAGCAGGCCACTGAGGTAACGTTCACTTGTTGCCATGGTTACTGTGCCGCTATCAGACGCCGTGCCACTCTCTCAATGGGAAATGCTTAACAAATCCGTGGATCCAGACTTTAAGCCGCATCACTGCCAAAATCTAATCACTTGGTCGTCGTGTCATTTCTGACCTTCCCTGAAAATTTCATCCAAATCCCTTAGTCTGTTTTTGAGTAACGTTGCTAACAGAGGAATAATTCACGTACGCTGATTGTCACATAACTCTGCCGTGTTCCGTGGCGGAATAATTAATCTAGCTTCCCTTCATTCTTTCAGTGCTCCACCAGATCTGGATGCAGCAGTTTCCTTCCCGGTGATTTTTCTGGTCTGTGGTCTGCTCGTTTCAGCCGTTCTCCTAATATGTTTCGTGGTAGAAAAGTGTTTATCAATCAATTATTTTTATTTTTTATGTATTCCACCACAATATTGCACGGGTGTAAAACTGTTAACTTCCACTTTGGTGAAGAACATCAGGGAATTAATTGTTTTTCACGGTCTGTAGCAGTAATTTTTGTTGGTAAATGAGGGACATTAGAATCGGACATGTCTGCATCTTCAAACCAAAAACTAGGAAGTGAATTCGGTGATGTATGTGCATTACGTTTGCACTGGGGACTGCTGTGATTGGTGGAACTCACGGGAGGCTGGCCAAAATTGTGGAAAAGTTGCAGTGATTGGACAAAATTGCAAGGTCGCGCAGAAGTCGCGGAGATTGGTTGAATTCGCACGATTGCAACATCACGAATTCCTGGAGGGACTGTTTAATGATACATTAGATACATTTAATGAACCACTGTTAGATAAATTTAATGATACATTTAAATAGTTTTAGATACATTTATTGATACATTTAAATTGTTTCAGATACATTTGATATATTATTTAGTATGTGTGTATATGTGTGTGTATATATATGTGTGTTTATATACACACGCACACACACACACATATCTATCTATCTATCTATCTATCTATCTATCTATCTATCTATCTATCTATCTATCTATCTATCTATCTATCTATCTATCTATCTATCTATCTATCTATCTATCTATCTATCTATCTATCTATCTATCTATCTATCTATCTCTCTCTCTCTCTCTCTCTCTCTCTCTCTCTCTCTCTCTCTCTCTCTATATATATATATATATATATATATATATATATATATATATATATATATATATATATATATATATATATAAAAACATATTTAGTACATCTTGCTTTGGATGGCTACTACAACAGTCCACTGTTTTTGCTGTTTGCTGGTGGCACAAGACATTTATCCCCCTTATCGATGTAATTTTAGGGATTTTGTTAGTTTACTTGAGCCTTAAACTAAAGTTTTTTCAGAACCATCTACTAAAAAGACAATATCATCACATACCTGACATTTATCTTCATGGCTTAAGCTCACGCTTAAACAGTTTCAAGGTTTAAAATAATCTTTCTGTACAATTTCAGAACAGATAAATCTATTTATCGTCTCCCTTGCAGCCCAACCTACATCTGTCCTCTCTAATCTCCAGATCCTTTTGCCACATCAAGCTGTCACACTTTCTACTTTGAGTATTTGACATTTTCCTATGAAATATTGAGGCAGAGTGTAGAGTGTGAGGAAAAATCTAGAAACTTTTGAACATTATTCTCTTCCCACGCTGCTCCTCAGCTAAAAATACTTTCAAAAATCAGTGAGATTAAATGTGCTTTAAGGTCTTCAGATGATATAGAACTGTGTGCAGATTAAAGGGATTATTCCATCTGGAGGAGCAGCTTTGTTTATGTTGTGATGCCCCCAAAACCTTGTTGTAAAATTCCTTCGTCTGTCTGGTAAGTGCTCCATCCATCTTCACCCACCCAGACTCTCTAAACACTCTCTTAATTTACCCAATTCTATGCTAAATAATTCTGTTTCTGTTAGAGTCGTCTCCTGAGGCATTTTCAAACCAATGCTGGGCTTTTATTACATTTCATAAACATTCAATTCAATTCAATTCAATTCAATTTTATTTATATAGCGCCAATTACATCTAGTTGTGATATTCTTTACTACTGCTGTGTTTAAGATTCAGAAAACACAACATAAATCTGACAAATGGAACATAAAATACATATTTCTGTCTTGATGTGTAGTTTTATGCATCTGACCCACCTGCTGTCTGTGTTGACTATATTTAACTGTTCATGTCAACCTGACCTTCATTTTAACCAAAACCACCCTTTCTACCTTTTAACGGCACAAGTTGTTTAACAAAAAAAATCTTTTTATAAAAATGCAGAATTCAGTTTTTTTGATTTTTTTTTTTACAGTCAACATGTACATGACTTTACAAGACATTATCTGTAATTACTCTACTTCTGCCATTATTGAAGCTTATGGAGGCTCAGTGTTGCTCAAATAAGCAGCAAAAAGTTCAATTTGAACCATTTTTCTTGTATTGAACATAAACTTCACATTAAAACACCTACCAAAACCATATTTTAAACTTTAGCTGCTTAATATAGACTTGAGCTGCAACATTACTTGTTGGTTTTAGTATTTTACAAAGAGAAAAGTCTAAATTCTTTGATTTTAGCTTCCTAAATGTGAATATTTTCACGTTTTTTTCCCTCTTCTATGACAGTAAATTGAATATATTTTGGTTTTCGTTTGTCATTTTGGGCTTTAGGGAACACTGATCGACAGTTATTTTCCATTTTTTTCCCATGTTATAGACCAAACAGCTGATCAGTGAATCGAGAAAATAATGGACAGATTAATCGATTGAGATGAACTGACTTCGTGATGGGTTTCTGTAGCTCATGTGTGCATATAGCCTATTAAAAATACTAATATCCTCCATTTGAAATATTTCTTAATCAATGACATGATGAGAAATAACTGCGTATTTTATCTGTAATAGTACCTGGCATATTACCTTAAATTTCAGCTGCTGAAAGTGGGTTGAAATCTTGGAAATTACTTTAGAAATACAATTAAACATTTCACAGATTCTATTTTAAGTATCCATAGTGTCTAATAAAAGATTTTCAAGCAGAATGTTCCTGATGATTTGAGATGGAATAATGTTTTAGTAAACGTGTGGACATGCTGAATATAGGCAGAAACTTTGTGGTTTAATTCTCCATCTGCTGAAATATTTCTCTCTAAACGCGTTTTAGCTTCAACTCATGAAGCCGATCTGATCTGGTGAGAAAATGATTTAAATCACGTGAATCTCTGCTGTGTTCACCATCACAGCTCACAGTTCACCACAGAGTTTTTGCAATTTAGTCTGAGGACATGTTGGCACATGCTTCAGTGATTTGAGGACCGGTGTAATGTGGTCCAGTTTCCTGGTGTTACTTAGGACTCTGGCAGCAGCGTTCTGGATCAGCTACTTGATTGATTTCTTGTTAAGACCTGTAAAGACACCATTACAATAGTCTAACCTACTGAAAATAAATGCATGAACAAGTTTCTCTGTGTCTTCTCTAGACAGGAAGCCCTTGATTCTAGCGATGTTCTTCAGAAGGTAATAGGCAGGTTTAGTAACAGCTTCAAGTGGTTGTTAAAATGGTATTTATTTTACAAATTTACCTGACTAATTTAAATGTTGTCATATTTAAAATATGTAATAAAATATATTCTAGTGCTAATAAAAAAGTAAAATACTTAAATTAGTTTAAACACAAGACACTTGTGCTCCAAACCAAAAGGATGCGCACTCTCTGAAGGACCTAGGATCCCTGACCCATCACTATACACACTAGGGCTGACCCAAATAGCAGTTTCTGGCCTCCAGATATTCGGCCCCAATCAATGACGAATATTAGCACGGCTAATATTAGGATCGGTTCATATCGCAATGTCGGGGGGGGGGTCATGTCGGGCGAACTGGCCGATCGCGCGACATCCACTCACTGATTTGATGGATACACTGACTGAGAGCAAGGAAAGGACTGTAGTCATGTGATGACATTGAAATATAAAGTTGTGTGTCGTCCGCATATGTCAGCTCAATTACTTTAGGAATTTTAACAACAGATAAAGTAAACACGAGGTTACTTTAACTATAAAAAAAAAAAGTCCAATGATTGGTCCGACAAAATCCAAAGTATTTAAACAGGAAACAAGCTGCAGTAAATAAACTCTAACGTTATTAATCTCTTTATACCGGCTTGATATCAGAATAATCCTCACAGCTGATCTACATGTTGTTCACTGTCGTTAATACAGCTGCTATGTTAGACGTCCACAAATAGTCACAAAAACTGCCTCAGCACTGGATGCTGTAACATTTTAGATTGTTGTTTAAAGAGAAGTACAACATGTCAACGAAGGGCATTTTTGCATGAATACAAACTTTATGAAATTGTCACGTAATCACATAATCTTGAGAACAAAGCTAAGTCATTTAAGCACTTTCTGACACATTTTCAAGTAAAAATTCACATTTTTCAGAGTATTTTACACCTGTTACATGTCAGCGGTCCTGAAGATAAATAGAAAAGCATTTTTCATCCAATAAATGTGTAAAAAATGAAGGATGTTACTATTAATATAAGCAGAAACTCATCACTGTAACTTACAGCTTCTAGTGCAGCTGGTACTGGTGCATCGAAATATTTAGAATATTCCAAATTGATGTATATATACACAGAAAAATAGACAATTGTGTATGTATGAAAATCTAATTTAATTTGTTGTAAAATCTGATTTTGAACACTCAGATTGTGCTCAACCATAATATTTTGTATTATTTTTTATGATCAAAAATATTTAGGATTTTATAACACAACATTTCCACTTTTTTCCCTACACACTCGACATATTTATAGCATTATACGATGACTTAAATGAAATTCAGTCTAACCCTAAAACAACAGATTAGTTTACCTGACTGCGCTTCGTCTGTAGTTTCTAAATGAAAACACAATTCTGACATTTAGAGACTCAGTTATGAAATGACGACTGTGGTGGAGAAAGTGCAGATGTCCTGTAATCAACTGTTCTGACCACTAGATGTCAGTCTGACGCAGAACACAAGTTACAGCAACACGCACACACACACGCATATATAACGTTGACTGACTTCTAATGTGTCTCTAGCTGCAGTCTGTCTTTATTTCCTTTGATTAATCTGCATTTTTTTCTTGATTGCTCATCAGCCGCTTCAGAATAAATCACATGTTGATTGTTTTGTCAATTTTCTATCACAGAAATCAACAAATATTCAGATTTCTAGCATTTTAGGCTTCACAGTTATTGATCTTAAATGTAAATATTCTGTTTTCCTTCCTCCTCTTTGATAAATTGAATATATTTGAGTTGACATCATCTTGAGCTTTGGAAGACTCTGATCGACATTTTTCACCATTTTCCGACTTTTTTGCGACTGAAAGCTCGGATAATTAATGCCCTGAATTTGCTCTCTGCTGTTTATCGCCTCCAGCAAAAATCCTGAATTCTCTGCTGAGTAAGAAATCAAAAACAAAAAGCTTCAACTCCTCTGGAACATAAAAATCTCACAAGGGAAATGATTCTCTTTGTCGCAGTGTTCAACGTCGTCTCCTAGAAGTTTATCTGAGGGCGTTTTAAACAGAAAATAGAGCCACTAAGTGGAAATAGCTGCTGTCTGTATTCACATTTCAGAATTTTATTTAAATTATATCTACTTTATACTGAACACAGAAACACAGGAGTCTCTCAGATAATCTAAACAAGCCTACAGGTTTATATTGAGGCCACCAGTTTTAATTATTTTACATTTATTTTTAAAATATTCTGCCATGATATTGACATACTGCAGGACCCACGAGTTTGGAGTCTTTCTGCTTTTGTGAAAAGACGATCTGAGGAGCCAGAATGCGTCATCTTCTCAGAAATACCTTCTTGCTTTTATTAAAGCATCTAATACTTGGTTAATAATTTAGACAAGTAACTGCTCTGGGAGTGAGAACAGCTCAACATTTTTCTTCTAAATTGGAAGAATAAATACAAAACAAAACAAACAGCTCCTTTCACTTTTACCCTAAACATTAAGATTTAACCTGAATAACTTAATTATTAAAGTTAAGAACCTACAATATTATATATTGCACAAATTTACATGACTAGTTAGAATATTAATTATTGTTATGTTCATTTTAAGCACTATAGTAAAATAGAATAAATTATAATGATCATCAAAATAAAATGTCTAAATAGTGATGTATTTATTTTACTAATTTACCCAACTGATTAAAAAGCATATACATTTAAAATATGTAATGAAATAAATTATTAATGATCATAAAAATAAAATACGTATAAATAATGAAACCGTAATATTGTCTACTACACAAATTTTCCTGACTAATTTCAATATTAAAGCTAAAACCTAAAAATGGTACTTATTTTACTAATGTACCCAACTAATTAAAAAAATGCATATATTTAAAATATGTAATAAAATAGAATGGTCATAAAAATAAAATATACACTAAAACCGTAAGATTATGTGCAACACACATTTTCCTGACTAATTTCAATATTATAGTTAAAACCTAAAAATTATATTTATTTTCTAATTTACTTGACTGACCTGATTTGAATATTAATATGTTTAAAATATGGAATAAAGTAAATTCTAATGATCATAAAAAATAAAGTATGTCTAAATAGTAATGCATTTATTTTACTAATTTCCCAACTAAGTAAAAAAAATGTACATTTAAAATATGTAATAAAATAAATAAAAGTGATTATAAAATAAAATATGTCTAAATAGTAAAACCATAATATTTACTACACAAATTTACCTAATTTCAATATTAAAGTTAAAACCTAAAAATGGTATTTATTTTACTAATTTACATGACTAATTTAAATATTAATATGATCAAAATATGTAATAAAATAATTTATAATGATGATAAAAAATAAAGTATAAATAGTAAAACCATAATACTATATACTACGAATTTAAAAAATGAAGTTAAATCCTAACCACATTATTTATTGTGCAAATCTACCTAACTTAAATATTATTATCAAGATAATATAAAAGATAATATCATAAAATATATTGCACAGACTCGCCTGACTCATTTGAATATTGAGGTTAGGATCCTAGATTATTATATATAATACAAATTTCTTTTAAAAAAATATTATCAGACTAATATAAATATTAATAAATTAAACATTTAATAAAATATATTACGAAATAAAATTTGCATACATACTATGACTATAATATTATCTTTTATACAAGTTTACCTAATTGTTAAAGTCAAGTTATATATTATACAGATTTACAAATATATTAAATATACAAGTTCAGACACTACAGTATTAAATATGATCCAGATTTACCTGACTAGTTTAAATTAAATTAAATATTGTTTAGGTAACTACAGCAGTTTGATGAAATAGAATAAAATAAATTGTAGTGAAGATTAAAAAAAAAAAAAAATAATGATGAAATTATATACTGTACAAATCTACCTGATGAATTAAATTATTGAAGTCCAGACCCTTCAATATAATATATTATGGACATTTATCTGAATAATTTAAATATTATTAACATTAAATATTTCACGAAAGACATTATTATGATTAAAAGAAATAAAATCAATGTAAATACTAAAACCGTATTGTTACTGAGTGAACACATTTATGTGACTAATTTAAATATTGAAGTTAAGACATAGCAGTTTAAATATGAAATATTATGTTTGAGTCATTAAAACTCTGTGGTGAAATAGAATAAAACTAATTATAATGATGAAATAAGTATAAATACTAAAATCATAATATTTAAATGCTTTACATATTTACATGACTAGTTTGAATATTAAATACTGTTATGTTGAAGCACCTAAAGTGCTTTGGTTAGGGAAATTAGGGAAATATTGTAGACTTGAGATTTAATTTGTGCATATTATAGAGTTTTTTGAAACCATAATGTGATGTTGTCGCCTATTTTACAGATTACACATATTTATGTCACTGACCTGTGTTTAGTTTGACCACCATCCACACCAGCCTGCTCCCTACAGCTTTATATTGTACATAAATGTAGAGTTTCTTTGCTTTTATTCCAAAAACTGACTACATTTGTGATTAATAAGCTTTTTAGTAACATTTAAATTAGTTTCTTGTTAGTTTCTGGTATACTACAGACCTCATAACGTCACCATAAACCTGATAAATTACCCGTCATGTTCGTTACGTTCTGCTGCTGCCGACCAGGTGTGTCCAGACGCTCAGGTATCAGCTCATCATTTATTAACATTTACTGCTTCCACCTTCCAGTAACGCCGCAGCTCAAACATTATGTCACCGTTGCTGCTGCGCAACTTATGATTCTGCTTAAGAGCTTTATCCTCTTTACTACGGCGGTGTGTTCGGGTGTTATGACGCTTTGATCATGGAAATATCTGGTTGAGGGATAAATCACCCACTGCTGCTCTTATTTACTCTGTTCACTCTGTTTCTATGTGGAGATTAATGTACTGAGATGATTGTACCCATAATAAACTCATTTTTAAACATTGCCAGGCAAACTTTAGTTGTTTTATGGGGTCAAACGCCACGAAATAAACTAAATAACTTCTTGTCATCCAATAAAAACAAACTGTATTTCATATAAAATACAGCTTTGTCAGTGTATAAATTTGTTTTTAAAGCACATTTTGACTTTATAGTAACATTAATGATATATATCTTCTTTTATAGTGCTGCAGTAAATCAGGTTTTGCTGCTGTTAAAATGTCTAAACAACAATTTAAGGTAAGTTATTTTTTTTTTGTTCCTTCAAATTGTGAATTAGCATCAGTCCAGTTTTACTCAGATTTTACTCCAAACCTGTGAATCTGAGGACACAAAAGCACATTTTGTGTAGTTTCTATGACAGATTAGCACTATTAATGCATACAGTGTGTTTGATTAAAGGCAGAAGCATATACTTCTCAAATTATCTTTAATATATCAAGAAAAACAAAGACAAGTCATTCAACAGCTGAGATGAGATCCTAGACTTTATACTGTGGACATCGGTTCATGTCAGCTCACATGCAGCCTGCTATTGCTGCAAATGTGAGTTGATTAGTCATTTTAAAGTAAAAAATCCAGATTTTTTCTTGATAATTTCCTCCGTTTCTTCATATCAGCACAGTAAGGTGAATATTTTTGAGTTTTTGTCACATTTAGCGACATCTAGGAAACTGCAAAGTCCAATTTTCACCGTTTTACGATGTTAATCCAGAAAAGAATTGTAACTTAGTCAATTGTGAGTACCTTCAGCAGCTGAGTAACGTCTATGTCAACTTAAAGCTGACAAAAACAGTGGAAGAAACATCTTTTTGAACAAAATATGAAGTAATCAAACCCATAAAAACTTCTTGGATAGGGATATCTGAAGCGTTTGCACTTGACCGACTGCAAAAAAATAAATTCCCATTATATCCACACTGCCTGTAGGCACCAAGGTCCTATTATCAGAAATTGTAAAAAAGATGTTAGGCAGGATAGTTACAGTTATTATTGGGATTTCTGTAAAAGAAATAATCAAAGAAATTCAACCTGTTCTTTTTTATGATTTATGGCATAACGGAAAACATTTCATAGTTCTCTCTGCTTCTTCATGATTGTGCTGTTTCCATTGAGGTGCAGGACTTCAAATCATAGTGAAAAATGAGCCACAGTGGGTAAAAATGCCCGTTCAGAGGGTTAAAACAGTTTATCATCTCCTCTCTACTGGCTCTAAGCATCAGGTGCAGCCTGAACATGGAGGCTTTAGGACCCAGAGCCTGGGTGCTGTTAAAGCTGCTGCTGCCTTCAGTCTCGTCCTGTTGGATAGAAACAGTCGCTGCTGGATCTCTCCTCTCTGATATGAAGCTCTGAGGGCCTCAGACTTCCAGCATCCAGCAGCAGATGGAGGACTTCCACAGATCAACTACCTGCTGTGGGAGTTTCCTCTGAGTTTCCTCCTCACACCGGTGACACCTCGTTGTTGTCTTGTGTTGAATTTTTGCTGCCTGTCCCGGACAGAAGCTACAGGCTGAACTCCTCCTCCTCTCTTTTCTCTTTCAGCTGTCAGTCTGTCTGTCACTGTCAGGATATCCCCTTCCCTCTTTCTAGGGTTTCATAATGCAGCCAGCTCCGACTCTCATTCAGCAGCTCGGGTGGATTTCATCCCGCCGCCTGTCCGAGAATATCGACCAGTAATGACTTGAGCATGAGGCGACACAGTGGGGTCGTGGAGAAAATGGAAGGTCACGGGCCACACAGGACTCAACTCTGAACCAACACTTGTTTTCGAACCCTCCCAGCAGCGCTGTTAGATTTTTGATTTTTTTGAGTATATGAGCGTTTTTTTGGATTTACAATCATGGGAAACGCAGCAGGGAGCATCGAGGCTTCTCAGGGGAAGGATGGGAAGGCGGCGGCCCCGGGATCCAGCGGGCCGGTCGGGGCCAAACTCCCGATGCCACCTGAGGAGGAGCTGGAGGAGAGATTCAGCGCCGTGCTGGTGAGTCAACTTTCACACAGAGAGGAGAGCGCACAGCAAACAGCAGAAAGAAACAAAAGAATGTGGAATATGCTGGAAATGTGCACGTCCTCGGGACAAGCTTATCGGAGTGCCAGGTACACAATGCCACTGTGGAAAGATACATAAGAGCTCCTTTATGCTGAGGCTTACTGCAGCTTTAGGCGCACTGCTTCTCTATGGGCTGTTGAATAATGAAACTAGGAAGTCTGGGTCTGTTAATAAAGAGGTACTCAATTATCTTTACAGCTTTAAATCTACTTAGAATACTTTGTTTAATGAAGAACCTCTTAGTTTATTAGTTAACCAGAGAGGGATTAAATCAGTTCCACACTATATGGTGAAAAGTATGTGACAGCAGAAAATGAAATTCCACGAATTCTTATAGGAGTAGATTAGATGCTAAAAGCTATTATATACTCCAACATAAACTCTCATTTACAAAGGAAAACTACACATTAACAGAGATGCTATGCGGTACGTTAGCCTGTACAAGATAACATTAACCTAAACAAGATGTCGTTAGCCATTATTTTAGAGTAAGACAGGAGTAATATTAGCCGCAACATTAGCCTAAACAAAATAATACCATCGGCTACATTAGCCCAAAACAAGAGTAAACAGTGGTGTAAACAAAACAGCATTAACCCAAACAAGATAAAGTTAGCTGCTATGTTAGCCTAATTAACACAACATTAGCTTCCACTTTAGCCATTACCTAAACAAAATAGTAGTTAGCCACAACATTAAGTTTTAAACTAAATAACAGTATCTGCTATATTAGCCTAAGCAAAATATCATTAGCCACTGTTAGCCTGAGCAAAATGCTGTCGAGTCGTTACATCAACCTAAACAAGAACTGCATTAAAGCGAAACAACAGGAGACGTCGTTAGCCATTATGTTAGAGGTTAACAGGATAATATTTACCCGCAACATTAGCCTAGAACAAAATTGACACTATCGGCTACATTAGCCCAAACAAGGATAACAGTGGTGTAGACAAATAAAATTAAACCGAGACAAGAAAAAGTTATTCATTAGCCACTGTTAGCCTAAGCAAAATACCGTTGGCCGCTAGTCTTTATAGCCACTACATTAGCTTAAACTAAATAACAGTATCTGTTTATATTAGTCTAAGCAAAACAACGTTAGCCGCTACATCAACCTAAACAAGGTAACATTAGCCTAAACAAGACTACATTAGCTGCTTTGTTAGCCTAAACTATATAGCATTAGCTCTTGCATTATCCTAAACAACACGATGTTAGCCTAGACAACAGTAGCCTAATCTAGATAGCATTAGCTGCTACATTATCATAAACAACATGACATTAACATAAACAAGACAACATTAGCCGCTACATCAACCTAAACAAGACAACATTAGCTCCTTTGTTAGCCTAAACTACATAGCATTAGCTGCTACATTAGCCTCAACAAAACAACATTAGCCTAAACAAGACAACATTAGCCTAAATAAGACAACATTAGCCTAAACAAGACAACATTAGCTGCTACATTAAGCTAAACAAGATGATGTTATCCACTATGTTGGCCTTAATAAAATAACATTAGCCTTTGTGAATGTGTTGCATGGAGCGTTGCTGAACAGATGGACCAGTTTACCAACAGCAACAAAAAAATTTTAGGTCGTGAATGTTGTGATGACATGTTAAGATAAAGTAACAGCTGAAACCTTCTCTAGCTGCTTTAAACATTATGTGACACCGTTTACATTCTGACTTTTGGTCGACAGTGGACAACTGTCAGTGCTAAGAAAAACAACTACCATCATGAATTATGGAAGTATCTTGGTACAGAAGTCTCAGTTTTTGTGGCATCCTTACATCGATTGGTCTTTGCCCCGTAGTTCCTCGTAAGCATCTTAATGCTTCCGTTTCAACACAGTAAATCCTCTGTGCACAAAGCCAGCTCCATATAGACATATTATAGTTTTGTTTTTGTTTTTTTTTATTCACATGACCTCAACCTCTCCAATTAACACCTTTGGATTGAACTAAAACACTGACTGTAAACCTGACCTTATCAGGAAACCAGCGTTGGACATTTCCTCCTAAATAACAAGAAATGAATAATATCTTCTTAGTAACAGTTTGTCCTCAGATACGTTAATAAACACCAACAAAAAGAGTGTCTAGTTATTTTTGTTACAAGCTTCATTGTTGAATGACTAAGTTTTGGTTTGGTTTTTATTGTAGACCGTATCACTTGCTCTGTTGACCGATCCATCATGACCTCCTACTTTTTTGCATTGCTAACAATAACTTTACTTCCACCATTTGTTCCTGGAAAGGATGACTTTGTGTCCAACCTCACTAATGCAACAGGTTCAAACAGATGAAAACCAGCAGAATGGAGACTGTTGTTGAGGCGTAAACATACATTTGGTCATGTAGAGCAGCTAAAGGGCTTTTTTTTTAGCAGTTATACATGTGGTTTTATTGTGAGTCAATGTAGTTGTTTTTTGTTCATCAATGGAGGTTTCAGGTGTCTTTAATTAAACTCACTGGTGGTTTTGACGGTCATGGTTTCTTGAAAATAAAGGGAAAATTTCACCATTTAGTAAAGCCAGAAATGGTAAAAACGGACACAAATGTCGAATTTTCAAATCTAGGATATGGCTTGATCTATTCGTATTGTTGTGTGATTTCATTCAGGAAAATTAAAGGAATCTAATCTTAACGTGGTGATATTTCCACTAAGCCACTTTATCCTACAAGTCTCATTTAAAAATGACCAAAAATATACAATTTGCTCTAACCAGATTCTGCAAAAAAAAAAAAAATTTTGCACTCCACAGCGAAACTAAGAAGACAAGTTTGACTCTGCTATGACTGGAAGTCACATGAGAAAAATTCTGCAACTTTTCAGGATGAACAGCAGGCAGTGTTTACACAGATAAATAAAAATCAAACCTACTGGATCAGTAAAATAAATGCAGCATGGCTCAGAAACAGTGAACAGAGGAGCAAGTTGTTGGAGATACATTCAGCATGGTGAAACATCTTTCTACAGCTGATGAGCAAAGTAGAAAAAAAATGTCTGGAGAGTCTGGAAACATGGAGATATTTAAATACCTACAGTATGAGGAGTCAAAACGACACAAACTAGACAAATGAGACAGAAATGACCCAAGATAAGAAATATGAGACACAAAATGAGGGAAACAAGACACATTAATGAAAAAACAAAGAGAGAAAACGGTCCCAAAGTGCCAGAAAATGACACAAACGACTCAGAAAAACAGCAAAAATGAGACAGAAGTTGTTGAAGATGCATTCAACATGGTGAAGCATCTTTTTGGAGGTGATGAGAAGAGTAAGTTATTCACAAAATTAAAGCCAAAATTAACCAATAAATTAGCTAAATCCAAGCTTATTATCACTTCTGTCGTCTTTATTTAAAAAAATGCTTCAGACTGACACCAGATCTTATAAGAGAAGCCATGACTGCTTTAACTGCAACAGCGTGACAGAAATTCATTGAATACTCGGCTGAACTGCAGGCTGTGTTTACACAAAGTCCTATTATTTGACGGAGAGCATTCCTTGACCGTAACTTCATCCTAACTTGTTATTTGTCTCAACAACATGAGCAGTGATAGACTGAACCCGTGTCTACATGACAAAAAAAAACAGAAAACAAGGAAGCAGCACATCTGAGTGCTGACGGCGCTATGCTCAGTATGCAGCCAGACGACCTGCTCTGTGATTAACTGCATTCCTCTTTACATTCCTCCCTCCGTCTTATCACCAGAGCTTCATCGAGACTCCGAGCCGATGTGTGGTTTGATAGCATAAACATAACAAACCCTCAGGCTCACTGTCAGTGTGAACAGACTCCTGAAGGTGGAAGGTAACCAGCCAACACCCTGATAGACGCTGATTCCCTCCAGAGAGGAAGCTGGATCGATGTGAGCAGAAAACACTCCCTGTTAGGGCAGAACCTGAATTGTAATTACCCCTGCTGAGTGCTAATGTTTACATTCCTTCACTGGAATATCTTTAAACCACTTCAGCCGGTTTCTGTGAGATTTAGTGGACAGATGGGGCTCAATCTGCAGAATTAGAAGATTACTAAGATCATGTTGAAATAAATATAACCCTCTAACCCCCCAAGCAGTTTCTGAGGATTTGTGTTCCTGTCACATTTTGACTTATGTTCACATTTTCCAATGTTTGAGCCATGCTGCATTTAAGTATTGTTTTATTTTCCTCTGGTCACACTGCCTGCAGGTCAGTCTCAGATGTGCAGTAAAACTGTAATCTTAAAATATATATTACTTGTAAAAATACAGTTTTTTCATGAGAACATTACTTAAAGATGTGTGCTTTAAACAGTCTACATGTAAATTAATAATGTGTAGTAAAATCACTAGATATTATCTGCAACATAATTTATTAAAACAAGAAAAATAAGTAAAATAACTATTTTTTAGGAATTTTTTATTTTTTTTTTAAACTTTTAAATGCCAGCAAATATCTGGAAAACAATATTTTATTTTTCTGATTTAAATACAGTAAAGGTAATGTGCATTTTAGGGTCACACACTACAAAAGAACAAATTATAATTTGTAAAAATACAGATTTTTGATGAGAGCATTACTTAAAGTTGTGTTGTTTTAACAGTCTACATGTAAACTAATCTCTTAAAATCACTAGATATTGTCTGTAACTTAATTTATTAGAACAGGAAAAGTACAATAGCAGCTCATTTTTAATGAATTTATTTTTTTTTTTTACTTTTAAATGGCAGCAACTATCTGTAAAATTTACTTTACAATTTACATTAATAAATTTAATGGTAAATGGTGGTAAATTTAAGGGCACACACTGCACAAGATCAAAACAAAATTTGTAAAAAATACTGATTTTTGATGTGGATGGTTTTGACACATTTTTTTAATGGGTAACAAATAATAAATTACAATAAATACTTGTTTTCTGTGATTGTATTAGATTTTATCTGTAATTAACCAAAAGAGGGAAAATCTGTAAAATAACAGTTAAATAAAAATAAATTTGGCTATTTAAAACAGTTTATTTCTGTCTAATTTCAGAATGTTACACTTACAACAGTAGTCATTTTGATGAAATATCAAATATTTAAGCTTAGATTTAGTTAATTTTTCAGCATTTATCATACATCAGGTTGGATCCATTCAAGAACCATCAGAATGTTGAAAAACTGATGAATTTTTCTGTTTTTAAAGTTTCTGGCTCTGATAAATGTTGTCATTTTGGCAATTTTTAAAAATATAACATGCATTTTAAACCTTGAGGCAGGTTTTGTGTTCATTCATACTGTGGTGGTTTTAACTCGTGTATAAAAATAATAAATAGTTTCAGATTATTTTGGTTCTTTTGTTGTCACATTTAATCCTGCGTTTTCAAACAGCATCTTAAGGCCAAATTGATCGAAAATCTGTTCTTTACCAAAGCATCATAACCAAAGATTGTAGATGAACAAGTAAGCAGTTACCAGAGTTTACATTTCTGTTCTTGACAGCTTGAAATTTATCGTCACAAAGAGCAGCTCAAACAATAAACTGACTTCCACCCAATTACATTAATCTTCAAGCAGCTAGTAAACCTCTAACTTTAAATACATGCTTCTGAGTTGTAGCAACACCTACACTTGGTGGATTATCTAATTTTAACATACAACACATTTTATACACGGTTAATATGCTTTGTAGGACTGCAGAGAAACAGGCGAAATAAATCAATAAATGGATAAATACAGGCCACAACGGTAAATAATGTCCACATCAATAAAATGACAGCATTTAAATCTGCTGAAATTCTATTATTTCGAAAATATTCGCCGTTATTTTCAGTTTTTGAACGCTACAGTCTTCCACCATTTTAAAACATATTTTTTGACACCCTTGCTGCCAGATTTACACGGTGTTTTTCCCACAGTAATCACTCACAACAATTCTGTATTGATTTATGGTGACCTTTTTCTGCACATAGATAAATAAAGCCACCAGATCTCCTCACTGTGAGGGTCACGGCTTCAGATTTTTGATTTAATTTGTCACTTTTCTGTATGTAAAACCTCTTGTTATGAGTTTTTTAGCATCTAAAATCTTAGAGAGTGACATACAGCCATTCATCTTGTCACACTTTCGTCAAATAAGCAATTTTCAAAAAATAAATACTGCATTCATTGTCTGTGGTTAAAACCTAAAAATGGTATTTATTTTACTAATTTACATGACTATTTTAAATATTAATACGATCAAAATATGTAATAAAATAATTTATAATGATGCTAAAAAATAAAGTATAAATAGTAAAACCATAATACTGTATACTACGAATTTAAAAAATGAAGTTAAATCCTAACCACGTTATTTATTGTGCAAATCTACCTAACTTAAATATTATTGTCAAGATAATATAAAAGATAATATAAAATATATTGCACAGACTCGCCTGACTAATTTGAATATTGAAGTTAGGACCCTAGATTATTATATATAAAATACAAATTTCTTTTTAAAAAAATTATTATCAGACTAATATAAATATTAATAAATTAAACATTTAATAAAATATATTACGAAATAAAATTTGCATACATACTATGACTATAATATTATCTTTTATACAAGTTTACCTAATTGTTAAAGTCAAGTTATATATTATACAGATTTACAAATATATTAAATATACAAGTTCAGACACTGCAGTATTAAATATGATCCGGATTTACCTGATTAGTTTAAATTAAATTAAATATTGTTTAGGTAACTACAGCAGTTTGATAAAATAGAATAAAATAAATTGTAGTGAAGATAAAAAAAAATAAAATAATGCTGAAATTATATACTGTACAAATCTACCTGATGAATTAAATTATTGAAGTCCAAACCCTTCAATATATATATTATGCACATTTATCTGAATAATTTAAATATTATTAACATTAAATATTTCATGAAAGACATTATTATGATTAAAAGAAATAAAATCAATGTAAATACTAAAACCGTATTGTTACTCAGTAAACACATTTATGTGACTAATTTAAATATTGAAGTTAAGACATAGCAGTTTAAATATGAAATATTATGTTTGAGTCATTAAAACTCTGTGGTGAAATAGAATAAAACTAATTATAATGATGAAATAAGTATAAATACTAAAATCATAATATTTAAATGCTTTACATATTTACATGACTAGTTTGAATATTAAATACTGTTATGTTGAAGCACCTAAAGTGCTTTGGTTAGGGAAATTAGGGAAATATTGTAGACTTGAGATTTAATTTGTGCATATTATAGAGTTTTTTGAAACCATAATGTGATGTTGTCGCCTATTTTACAGATTACAGATATTTATGTCACTGACCTGTGTTTAGTTTGACCACCATCCACACCAACCTGCTCCCTACAGCTTTATATTGTACATAAATGTAGAGTTTCTTTGCTTTTATTGCAAAAATTGACCACATAAACCTTTTAGTAACATATAAATTAGTTTCTTGTTAGTTTCTGGTATACTACAGACCTCATAACGTCACCATAAACCTGATAAATTACCCGTCATGTTCATTACGTTCTGCTGCTGCCGACCAGGTGTGTCCAGACGCTCAGGTATCAGCTCATCATTTATTAACATTTACTGCTTCCACCTTCCAGTAACGCCGCAGCTCAAACATTATGTCACCGTTGCTGCTGCGCAACTTATGATTCTGCTTAAGAGCTTTATCCTCTTTACTACGGCGGTGTGTTCGGGTCTTATGACGCTTTGATCATGGAAATATCTGGTTGAGGGATAAATCACCCACTGCTGCTCTTATTTACTCTGTTCACTCTGTTTCTATGTGGAGATTAATGTACTGAGATGATTGTACCCATAATAAACTCATTTTTAAACATTGCCAGGCAAACTTTAGTTGTTTTATGGGGTCAAACGCCACGAAATAAACTAAATAACTTCTTGTCATCCAATAAAAACAAACTGTATTTCATATAAAATACAGCTTTGTCAGTGTATAAATTCGTTTTTAAAGCACATTTTGACTTTATAGTAACATTAATGATATATATCTTCTTTTATAGTGCTGCAGTAAATCTGGTTTTGCTGCTGTTAAAATGTCTAAACAACAATTTAAGGTAAGTGATTTTTTTTTGTTCCTTCAAATTGTGAATTAGCATCAGTCCAGTTTTACTCAGATTTTACTCCAAACCTGTGAATCTGAGGACACAACAGCACATTTTGTGTAGTTTCTATGACAGATTAGCACTATTAATGCATACAGTGTGTTTGATTAAAGGCAGAAGCATATACTTCTCAAATTATCTTTAATATATCAAGAAAAACAAAGAAAAGTCATTCAACAGCTGAGATGAGATCCTAGACTTTATACTGTGGACATCGGTTCATGTCAGCTCACATGCAGCCTGCTATTGCTGCAAATGTGAGTTGATTAGTCATTTTAAAGTAAAAAATCCAGATTTTTTCTTGATAATTTCCTCCTTTTCTTCATATCAGCACAGTAAGGTGGATATTTTTGAGTTTTTGTCACATTTAGCGACATCTAGGAAACTGCAAAGTCCAATTTTCACTGTTTTACGATGTTAATCCAGAAAAGAATTGTAACTTAGTCAATTGTGAGTACCTTCAGCAGCTGAGTAACGTCTATGTCAACTTAAAGCTGACAAAAACAGTGGAAGAAACATCTTTTTGAACAAAATATGAAGTAATCAAACCCATAAAAACTTCTTGGATAGGGATATCTGAAGCGTTTGCACTTGACCGACTGCAAAAAAATAAATTCCCATTATATCCACACTGCCTGTAGGCACCAAGGTCCTATTATCAGAAATTGTAAAAAAGATGTTAGGCAGGATAGTTACAGTTATTATTGGGATTTCTGTAAAAGAAATAATCAAAGAAATTCAACCTGTCCTTTTTTATGATTTATGGCATAACAGAAAACATTTCATAGTTCTCTCTGCTTCTTCATGATTGTGCTGTTTCCATTGAGGTGCAGGACTTCAAATCATAGTGAAAAATGAGCCACAGTGTGTAAAAATGCCCGTTCAGAGGGTTAAAACAGTTTGTTATCATCTCCTCTCTACTGGCTCTAAGCATCAGGTGCAGCCTGAACATGGAGGCTTTAGGACCCAGAGCCTGGGTGCTGTTAAAGCTGCTGCTGCCTTCAGTCTCGTCCTGTTGGATAGAAACAGTCTGCTGGATCTCTCCTCTCTGATATGAAGCTCTGAGGGCCTCAGACTTCCAGCATCCAGCAGCAGATGGAGGACTTCCACAGATCAACTACCTGCTGTGGGAGTTTCCTCTGAGTTTCCTCCTCACACCGGTGACACCTCGTTGTTGTCTTGTGCTGAATTTTTGCTGCCTGTCCCGGACAGAAGCTACAGGCTGAACTCCTCCTCCTCTCTTTTCTCTTTCAGCTGTCAGTCTGTCTGTCACTGTCAGGATATCCCCTTCCCTCTTTCTAGGGTTTCATAATGCAGCCAGCTCCGACTCTCATTCAGCAGCTCGGGTGGATTTCATCCCGCCGCCTGTCCAAGAATATCGACCAGTAATGACTTGAGCATGAGGCGACATAGTGGGGTCGTGGAGATAATGGAAGGTCACGGGCCACACAGGACTCAACTCTGAACCAACACTGGTTTTCTAACCCTCCCAGCAGCGCTGTTAGATTTTTGATTTTTTTGAGTATATGAGCGTTTTTTTGGATTTACAATCATGGGAAACGCAGCAGGGAGCATCGAGGCTTCTCAGGGAAAGGATGGGAAGGCGGCGGCCCCGGGATCCAGCGGGCCGGCCGGGGCCAAACTCCCGATGCCACCTGAGGAGGAGCTGGAGGAGAGATTCAGCGCCGTGCTGGTGAGTCAACTTTCACACAGAGAGGAGAGCACACAGCAAACAGCAGAAAGAAACAAAAGAATGTGGAATATGCTGGAAATGTGCACGTCCTCGGGACAAGCTTATCGGAGTGCCAGGTACACAATGCCACTGTGGAAAGATACATAAGAGCTCCTTTATGCTGAGGCTTACTGCAGCTTTAGGCGCACTGCTTCTCTATGGGCTGTTGAATAATGAAACTAGGAAGTCTGGTCTGTTAATAAAAGGTACTCAATGATCTTTACAGCTTTAAATCTACTTAGAATACTTTGTTTAATGAAGAACCTCTTAGTTTATTAGTTAACCAGAGAGGATTACATCAGTTCCACACTATATGGTGAAAAGTATGTGACAACAGAAAATGAAATTCCACAATTCTTATAGGAGTAGATTAGATGCTAAAAGCTATTTATATACTCCAACATAAACTCTCATTTACAAAGAAAACTACACATTAACAGAGATGCTATGCGGTACGTTAGCCTGTACAAGATAACATTAACCTAAACAAGATGACGTTAGCCATTATTTTAGAGTAAACAGGATAATATTAGCCGCAACATTAGCCTAAACAAAATAATACCATCGGCTACATTAGCCCAAACAAGATAACAGTGGTGTAAACAAAACAGCATTAACCCAAACAAGATAAAGTTAGCTGCTATGTTAGCCTAAATAACACAACATTAGCTTCCACTTTAGCCATTACCTAAACAAAATAGTATTAGCCACGACATTAGTTTAAACTAAATAACAGTATCTGCTATATTAGCCTAAGCAAAATATCATTAGCCACTGTTAGCCTGTGCAAAATGCTGTCAGTCGCTACATCAACCTAAACAAGACTACATTAAGCTAAACAAGACGACGTTAGCCATTATGTTAGAGTTAACAGGATAATATTACCCGCAGCATTAGCCTAAACAAAATGACACTATCGGCTACATTAGCCCAAACAAGATAACAGTGGTGTAGACAAAATAAAATTAACCTGAACAAGATAAAGTTTTCATTAGCCACTGTTAGCCTAAGCAAAATACCGTTGGCCGCTAGTATTAGCCACTACATTAGCTTAAACTAAATAACAGTATCTGTTATATTAGTCTAAGCAAAACAACGTTAGCCGCTACATCAACCTAAACAAGGTAACATTAGCCTAAACAAGACTACATTAGCTGCTTTGTTAGCCTAAACTATATAGCATTAGCTCTTGCATTATCCTAAACAACACGATGTTAGCCTAGACAACAGTAGCCTAATCTAGATAGCATTAGCTGCTACATTATCATAAACAACATGACATTAACATAAACAAGACAACATTAGCCGCTACATCAACCTAAACAAGACAACATTAGCTGCTTTGTTAGCCTAAACTACATAGCATTAGCTGCTACATTAGCCTCAACAAAACAACATTAGCCTAAACAAGACAACATTAGCCTAAATAAGACAACATTAGCCTAAACAAGACAACATTAGCCTAAATAAGACAACATTAGCTGCTACATTAAGCTAAACAAGATGATGTTATCCACTATGTTGGCCTTAATAAAATAACATTAGCCTTTGTGAATGTGTTGCATGGAGCGTTGCTGAACAGATGGACCAGTTTACCAACAGCAACAAAAAAATTTTAGGTCGTGAATGTTGTGATGACGTGTTGTTAAGATAAAGTAACAGCTGAAACCTTCTCTAGCTGCTTTAAACATTATGTGACACCGTTTACATTCTGACTTTTGGTCGACAGTGGACAACTGTCAGTGCTAAGAAAAACAACTACCATCATGAATTATGGAAGTATCTTGGTACAGAAGTCTCAGTTTTTGTGGCATCCTTACATCGATTGGTCTTTGCCCCGTAGTTCCTCGTAAGCATCTTAATGCTTCCGTTTCAACACAGTAAATCCTCTGTGCACAAAGCCAGCTCCATATAGACATATTATAGTTGTTTTTTTTTGTTTTTTTTTTTTATTCACATGACCTCAACCTCTCCAGTTAACACCTTTGGATTGAACTAAAACACTGACTGTAAACCAGACCTTATCAGGAAACCAGCGTTGGACATTTCCTCCTAAATAACAAGAAATGAATAATATCTTCTTAGTAACAGTTTGTCCTCAGATATGTTAATAAACACCAACAAAAAGAGTGTCTAGTTATTTTTGTTACAAGCTTCATTGTTGAATGACTAAGTTTTGGTTTGGTTTTTATTGTAGACCATATCACTTGCTCTGTTGACCGATCCATCATGACCTCCTACTTTTTTGCATTGCTAACAAAAACTTTACTTCCACCATTTGTTCCTGGAAAGGATGACTTTGTGTCCAACCTCACTAATGCAACAGGTTCAAA
Organism: Amphiprion ocellaris; assembly: GCF_022539595.1. Classification (NCBI taxonomy): domain Eukaryota; kingdom Metazoa; phylum Chordata; class Actinopteri; family Pomacentridae; genus Amphiprion; species Amphiprion ocellaris. The sequence continues at coordinate 10,084,384 of NC_072783.1, forward strand.
CAGATGAAAACCAGCAGAATGGAGACTGTTGTTGAGGCGTAAACATACATTTGGTCATGTAGAGCAGCTAAAGGGCTTTTTTTTTAGCAGTTATACATGTGGTTTTATTGTGAGTCAATGTGGTTGTTTTTTGTTCATCAATGGAGGTTTCAGGTGTCTTTAATTAAACTCACTGGTGGTTTTGACGGTCATGGTTTCTTGAAAATAAAGGGAAAATTTCACCATTTAGTAAAGCCAGAAATGGTAAAAACGGACACAAATGTCGAATTTTCAAATCTAGGATATGGCTTGATCTATTCGTATTGTTGTGGGATTTCATTCAGGAAAATTAAAGGAATCTAATCTTAACGCGGTGATATTTCCACTAAGCCACTTTATCCTACAAGTCTCATTTAAAAATGACCAAAAATATACAATTTGCTCTAACCAGATTCTGCAAAAAAAATAAAATATTTTGCACTCCACAGCGAAACTAAGAAGACAAGTTTGACTCTGCTATGACTGAAAGTCACATGAGAAAAATTCTGCAACTTTTCAGGTTGAACAGCAGGCAGTGTTTACACAGATAAATAAAAATCAAACCTACTGGATCAGTAAAATAAATGCAGCATGGCTCAGAAACAGTGAACAGAGGAGCAAGTTGTTGGAGATACATTCAGCATGGTGAAACATCTTTCTACAGCTGATGAGCAAAGTAGAAAAAAAATGTCTGGAGAGTCTGGAAACATGGAGATATTTAAATACCTACAGTATGAGGAGTCAAAACGACACAAACTAGACAAATGAGACAGAAATGACCCAAGATAAGAAATATGAAACACAAAATGAGGGAAACAAGACACATTAATGAAAAAACAAAGAGAGAAAACTGTCCCAAAGTGCCAGAAAATGACACAAATGGCTCAGAAAAACAGCAAAAATGAGACAGAAGTTGTTGAAGATGCATTCAACATGGTGAAGCATCTTTCTGGAGGTGATGAGAAGAGTAAGTTATTCACAAAATTAAAGCCAAAATTAACCAATAAATTAGCTAAATCCAAGCTTATTATCACTTCTGTCGTCTTTATTTAAAAAAATGCTTCAAACTGACACCAGATCTTATAAGAGAAGCCATGACTGCTTTAACTGCAACAGCGTGACAGAAATTCATTGAATACTCGGCTGAACTGCAGGCTGTGTTTACACAAAGTCCTATTATTTGACGGAGAGCATTCCTTGACCGTAACTTCATCCTAACTTGTTATTTGTCTCAACAACATGAGCAGTGATAGACTGAACTCGTGTCTACATGACAAAAAAAAACAGAAAACAAGGAAGCAGCACAACTGAGTGCTGACGGCGCTATGCTCAATATGCAGCCAGACGACCTGCTCTGTGATTAACTGCATTCCTCTTTACATTCCTCCCTCCGTCTTATCACCAGAGCTTCATCGAGACTCCGAGCCGATGTGTGGTTTGATAGCATAAACATAACAAACCCTCAGGCTCGCTGTCAGTGTGAACAGACTCCTGAAGGTGGAAGGTAACCAGCCAACGCCCTGATAGACGCTGATTCCCTCCAGAGAGGAAGCTGGATCGATGTGAGCAGAAAACACTCCCTGTTAGGGCAGAACCTGAATTGTAATTACCCCTGCTGAGTGCTAATGTTTACATTCCTTCACTGGAATATCTTTAAACCACTTCAGCCGGTTTCTGTGAGATTTAGTGGACAGATGGGGCTCAATCTGCAGAATTAGAAGATTACTAAGATCATGTTGAAATAAATATAACCCTCTAACCCCCCAAGCAGTTTCTGAGGATTTGTGTTCCTGTCACATTTTGAATTATGTTCACATTTTCCAATGTTTGAGCCATGCTGCATTTATTTCAAGTATTGTTTTATTTTCCTCTGGTCACACTGCCTGCAGGTCAGCTGAAAAGTCTCAGATGTGCAGTAAAACTGTAATCTTAAAATATATATTACTTGTAAAAATACAGTTTTTTCATAAGAACATTACTTAAAGATGTGTGCTTTAAACAGTCTACATGTAAATTAATAATGTGTAGTAAAATCACTAGATATTATCTGCAACATAATTTATTAAAACAAGAAAAATAAGTAAAATAACTATTTTTTTAGGAATTAAAAAAAAACCTTTTAAATGCCAGCAAATATCTGTAAAACAACATTTTACTTTTCTGATTTAAATACAGTAAAGGTAATGTACATTTTAGGGTCACACTACAAAAGAACAAATTATAATTTGTAAAAATACAGATTTTTGATGAGAGCATTACTTAAAGTTGTGTTGTTTTAACAGTCTACGTGTAAATTAATAATACCTCTTAAAATCACTAGATATTGTCTGTAACTTAATTTATTAGAACAGGAAAAGTACAATAGCAGCTAATTTTTAATGAATTTTATTTTTTTTTAAACTTTTAAATGGCAGCAAATATCTGTAAAATTTACTTTACAATTTACATTAATAAATTTAATGATAAATGGTGGTAAATTTAAGGGCACACACTGCACAAGATCAAAACAAAATTTGTAAAAAATACTGATTTTTGATGTGGACGGTTTTGACACATTTTTTTAACGGGTAACAAATAATAAATTACAATAAATACTTGTTTTCTGTGATTGTATTAGATATTATCTGTAATTAACCAAAAGAGGGAAAATCTGTAAAATAACAGTTAAATAAAAATAAATTTGGCTATTTAAAACAGTTTATTTCTGTCTAATTTCAGAATGTTACACTTACAACAGTAGTCATTTTGATGAAATATCAAATATTTAAGCTTAGATTTAGTTTATTTGTTCAGCATTTATCATATATCAGGTTGGATCCATTCAAGAACCATCAGAAAGTTGAAAAACTGATGAATTTTTCTGTTTTTAAAGTTTCTGGCTCTGATAAATGTTGTCATTTTGGCAATTTTTAAAAATATAACATGCATTTTAAACCTTGAGGCAGGTTCTGTGTTTATTCATACTGTGGTGGTTTTAACTCATGTATAAAAATAATAAATAGTTTCAGATTATTTTGTTTTTTTTGTTGTCACATTTAATCCTGCGTTTTCAAAAAGCATCTTAAGGCCAAATTGATCGAAAATCTGTTCTTTACCAAAGCATCATAACCAAAGATTGTAGATGAACAAGTAAGCAGTTACCAGAGTTTACATTTCTGTGCTTTACAGCTTGAAATTTATCGTCACAAAGAGCAGCTCAAACAATAAACTGACTTCCACCCAATTACATTAATCTTCAAGCAGCTAGTAAACCTCTAACTTTAAATACATTCTTCTGAGTTGTAGCAACACCTACACTTGGTGGTTTATCTAATTTTAACATACAACACATTTTATACACGGTTAATATACTTTGTAGGGCTGCAGAGAAACAGGCGAAATAAATCAATAAATGGATAAATACAGGCCACAACGGTAAATAATGTCCACATCAATAAAATGACTGCATTTAAATCTGCTGAAATTCTATTATTTCGAAAATATTCGCCGTTATTTTCACAGTTTTTGAATGCTACAGTCTTCCACCATTTTAAAACATATTTTTTGACACCCTTGCTGCCAGATTTACACTGTGTTTTTCCCACAGTAATCACTCACAACAATTCTGTATTGATTTATGGTGACCTTTTTCTGCACATAGATAAATAAAGCCACCAGATCTCCTCACTGTGAGGGTCACGGCTTCAGATTTTTGATGTAATTTGTCACTTTTCTGTATGTAAAACCTCTTCTTATGAGTTTTTTAGCATCTAAAATCTTAGAGAGTGACATACAGCCATTCATCTTGTCACACTTTCGTCAAATAAGCAATTTTCAAAAAATAAATGCTGCATTCATTGTCTGTGGTTTTAATAACGGTGCTCAGAGTGAGCTGCAGTTGGAGGATTAGTGTGAAGGGTCGAAAACTGCAATGAATTTATGAGCCAGCAGCAAACGTCTTGTGCCAAAGCCTGCAGCAGTTTGTGTTCACGTGCAGAAAAACATGCATCCCTCTGCTGCATTTCTTCCTCTGCCGTGTTTGTGTATCTCCCTAATTATAGATGATCTCCCAGCCACTCTCTGTGCTGACGGTGCACAACAAACCTGCTGCACTAAGTGGAGGAGAGACTCCGTCTGCATACAAACCAGCAGAAGTGATGCTGCAAACTGTCGCCACTTCCTTCTGCAGAGAGACTAAAAGCTGGAAGGGTTCGGGGCTGGAGGTGGATAATAACGTGTGTGCAGTATTTGTGTGTGATACGAGCCGCTGGGTTTGTTTTTTATCGACGCTTTATGATGCTTTTATGTGACGCAGCGACAGAATCAATACGAAATCTGCACAGGACGTTCAGCTCAGTGTGATAAATGCACAAAGGCTTCAGTCTCATCCAAATTTACGTCGGGCACTTTTCCCTTCAGTGTTTTACATAACACTTTGCATATCTCCCAATAGGGAATGCGGCAGTGGGTGGAATTGTAAATGTACATCTGTGGATTTGTGTACTGTATTTACAGACGCACTCACAAAGACAACAGGAGGGAACATTTAGTCTCTTGTTAGTTGTTCTGCTCTTTTGGCAGGTTCATTCTTTCTCAGATACTTTAATAGTTTCTTTGTGAAACTGAAAATCTGAGACATCAGGTGCTTTTCCAGCCAACTGTGTTTTAGTTTTGAAGAGAAGAAACTACAGGGTGTTCCTAAAGTCTGGACACATAGGAAATCTCATTAACTGTAACTTTTTTGCTTCAGTGGACATGAAGGATGGACATATCGAAAGATAGCAGATGAATTTAACCCTTTGATGCGCAGTGTGGGCCAGGACATACCCATGTTCCATTGGATTTGGGTCACTTTTGACTCATGTTGCGCATCAAAGGGTTAAAGCACGTCATCCAAGGAGGATTCCACTTGACTTTTCCACGATGACGAAGGTGCTTGAAAAGTTTAAAGAAACGAGCACTGTCATGGGCAAACCCCGTTCTGGACGACCAATGTATCAGTCAAAACTAAATTGGTCATGGCTAAAACTCATGCTAGCTCCCAAAAAATCACGTCCCTAACCGTAACCCAACGCCAGCCCCAACCCTAACCACAACCTTAACCCCAACCTGAACCCTAACCACAACCTTAACGCCAGCCCCAACTGAAAACCCAACCCGAACACCACCCCCAACTGAAAAGCCAACATCAACGCTAGTATAACTAATGTCTTCTCTGTTTAGATAAAGCAGCTAACTGACAAAGAAAACACTGAACAGATTAATGAATAATGCCAGTAGTCTTCAGTTTCAGGTTTACTGTGGAATAAATAAATGTACACTACTGTTGAAAAGTTTTGGGTCACTTAGAAATGTCCTTATTTTTGAAATAAAAGCAGTTTTTTCAATGAAGACAACATTCAATGAATAATAAATCCAGTCTAGACATTGTTAATGTGCTAAATGACTATTCTAGCTGAAAATTTTTCATGGAATATCTACATAGTGGTACAGAGGAACATTTCCAGCAACCATCACTCCTGTGTTCTAATGCTACATTGTGTTAGCTAATGGTGTTGAAAGGCTAATTGATGATTAGAAAACCCTTGTGCAGTTATGTTAGCACATGAATAAAAGTGTGAGTTTTCATGGATAACATGAAATTGTCTGGGTGAAACCAAACCTTTTAACAGTATAAGACGGATAGAGACTTGTGTGAGCAGCTACTTTGCTAATCACCTAGCAGTTTTAATAATTTTTAAAAGCAAACAAGTCAAATATTTGCTTGTTGCAGTTTCAAAACGTGAGAATAATGAATCAGAAAATCTCAGGTGGATTTTTGGTGAAATTAAACCAACCTGTGGGAAATTATTCCAGATGTTTTTCTGTTTTCTGATTCTGTTGTGGTAAAACAATTAAGTGATGAAAACACTTTGCAGTTTGAGGTTTATTAATAATATGTAAGACAGATGGAGTCTGCAGTGAAAGAAAACAGAGCAGAGATTTTGTGCAAACGGATAAATCCATTGATCCGTCCTTTATGGACCCTCGGCACATTTAGGGATTCAGGCGGCGTCACGATGCATCATTCAGGAGTTTTTACTGCAGAACTCTACTTCCTCTTTTTGAGCCTCGTTGTGTTGATTGCAGGAATAAAAGTCACTGATTGCACTTTTTAACGCCACTTAAATCAGCCCGATTGGAGAGTCGGAGGGTTTAGTGAGCCTTGAAGCAGGTTGCCATGGAGAGTTTTAATGTGACAAGAACAGCCGCACAGTTTCACACTTCTTCTGTCTTAGTGTGTTTAAAACGGTCCACAAAACCAACAGTGAGTTAGAGAGTAAACATGAAACCTGACGATGCAGGTCGTGTTTACATTCAGATCTTCAACAAGGATGTGATTATCTGATCAAATGTTGACATTTGATGCCGAAGCGCCGCCTGTTCTGCTTTGTTTATGCGATTGAAGATGAAGCAGCTCTTGTTCTCATTTATACAATCAGCTGAAGCTTGTTTTGACATAAAGATGAAAACCTGAAGACTTACTAGTCCTTTTAAGAAACGAGCTGTAAAAACACCAGCTGGTTTGTTCTGCATCTGAATACAAACATGAAGCAGCGTCGTGCTTTTTTATTCATTCTGTAATATAGAACAAAACCAGCAATGAATTAAACTTGCCAGTAAGTGTAGTGTGTCTGCATGAAAGCCTGTTGTAGAAAACTTTATTTTATGTCCAAGAGAGAACTGAAGAACAAAAATCAAACATGAATATTCAGACAACACACAACTAAAGCCAGATAACCAAAATAAATAACAGGAAAAAGAAGAGTTATATAAACAGTTAACAAAATTATGAGTCAAATGAGTCAAATTAACGAAAAAAATTAACAAAAAAAAAAACAGCATAAAAAACACACAAATTACACAATTTTTTAAAATCTAACTTTTCATAAAGTTGCAGAAAATTAAGATACAGTCTCTTCCACTGATTAAAATTAGTTTATCTTTTTGGTTAATTTCATGTTTTTTGATGTTAAATGTTTTTTTTTTTATGATTCTTAATAAAATTATTTTTGGTTAAATCTTATGCAGTGATGCTTGTTTACATCAGGAGTGTCAAAGTCATTTTAGTTCAGGGTCACATTCAGCCCAATTTGATCTCAAGTGAACAGTAAAATCACAGCATAGTAACCTATTAATAACCACAACTCCTAATGTTTCCTTTGTTTTACTGCAAAAAGTATGTTCTGAAAATATTTACATTTAAGGAATTATCTTTTTATAAAACATTATGAACAACCTGAAATTTCTTCAGTGCTAAGCCTCAGTTTATCATTTACAACTTACAGATCACAGAGTGTCTACAAAGGAACAAAACATTTAGTCACAGGTATCTGGAACTGAATGATGTAGGATTTTCCTTTATGATCAAAACAACAAAAGACAGACAAAAAAAGACAAAAAAACAAGACAAAATATTACAAAAATGAGACAAAATGACAAAAGTGAGACAAACGACATGAAGCAAAACAAACGAGACAAAAAATTAGATAAAAGTTATAAAGCGACAAAAAATGGACAAACAACAAAAAATAGACAAAAAGTGACAAACAATGAAAAAATAGAAACAAAATGACAAAAACGTGAGACAAATGACAAAAGTCAGACAAAAACCAACAAAAACAAGACAAAATATTTCAAAAATCTAGTGTTTTAGTTTATGATCAAAACCACTTGTCACGGTGTAGAAATTATTTTAAATTGATAGTTTTATACATTTCTAATCTGCAGTTCATGTCTTCTCTGTAATTTTTACACTTTACAGAGTCGTCCCACAGGCCGGATTGGACCCTCTGGAGGGCCGGTTTTGGCTGCATGTGTGACACCCCTGGTTTGCATCACTGTCAATGAGAACTAGGCTGAAAAATCTCAACAAATATCATTGACAGCCTATTTTTGTGACAAAAATTGAACTATAAAGTAATGCTTCATGACAAATGTTTAAAAATTGTAACTGAATTAAGATAAGATAGGATAAATCTTTGTCATTACACAGTCCTACTTTTGTACAACAGCACAATATAATTTGAGTCTCGTCCACATAAGTGCTTAAAAATAGAAGGGCACGCAATTGTCAAAAGATAATAATATAAAATAGATGCAGCTTTGGGGCATTTTTTCTCCCGTCACACATTTTTACTCACTGTTAGTTAATTTCTCTCTGCAATATAAAGTCAGCTGTTATATATAAAATTACTGAGCTTTTTGTGATCATGTTTCTGAATATATTCATATTTAATTCAAATGTTTTTGTAGCTGAGAGCCACTGAAGAGGACTCATTAAAACAAACACATCGTTAGTTTTGCTCTTTTTTAATATCTCAACAGAAACTGATAATCTGAGTCCTCATTAGTCTGACTGCTGTTCTGTAGCAGCTGGTTAATACATGAAATAAAGTTTTAGCATCTTTAATGGCACCAACTGATCTTCTGACTTTAACAAATATAAACTAGAAGAGTCAGAGTGGAGACATGAAGCATGTGAAGCTGGGTGAAAATGGAAATGAGGCGAAGCTCTGGTCCAGAAACACTTTACATAAGAGAACCTCTGCAGCCACAATGGAAATGATGTGATCTGGTACAGTAAGAGTAGGAGGTGCGTATAAATAAACCACATTAAAATTCTGGAGACTGTTTGTTCTTCAGGAGGCTGCAGATGGATCTCAGACTTCTTTCAGCACCGTTAGTTTCACACACTAAATGTCAAGACGCTTCTGTAACATCTACAAAAACACAGGATGAGGTTGTTTTTGTTGTTAGTGATTAAAACATTTGTTTATTATGAATTTTTAGCTTGATCATTTATGAGTTTTATTTCGCTGTCTAAAAATATTAAACATCCTTAATGCAATGTTACTTTTTAAATTTAGTTTGACTAAATTTTTTTGTGGCAAAAAATAGGTTTACAATGAAGTATGAATAAGAATATAAACGTGGTGTGAGAGATTTGGATATCAGTGTATGTAGAGCTCAATAAACATCTAAAATGAGTAATTATGATACTCAGTTTAGAGTGAAAACAGCGCTTCCATCATTATCTGATTTACTAAACAGGGTTTGAATTTGGTCTCAGATTGACCCATGAGAGACTGACTGTCATCAGAGATAAGAGATTTTATCAGTCTGACTGAGAAAAGATGATAAAAAAGATGCAAATGTAAAATTCTAGAAATGAAATCTTGAAAACAGTTATATAACTACACTGTAATAAATTTCAGTAAAAATAGTCAAATTCTAACTGTAGGCGGTGTTTTTTCTAGAAAATACACTTAAAAACTATAGAATCAGATATTTTTGGAGCCATGAACAAGATAATAATAATAATAATAATAATAATGTGAGAGCTGAAGAAAATGCTGAGAATATTACTGATGACTTTGCACTACTGAATCGAGATGAGTAATTTTCATTTCTTGCTTTCGAAAAATATATTTATTAAGCTACCATTTCCTATACATTTCTGCCTTTGAATAAATAAATAAATGTTGAGGATCCACAAAAATAAAAGTTATCCTTTATATTTTAGGTGTTCAAGTGCTCCAAGCTTTTTTAAAATGTTAAACTGAATCATACATATTAAAGATATATAGGTATTTATGGTCTATGTCTGCAAATTAAACCAGTTTTTACATATTTTGACAGAAGAAACTACAGTAACAGCAGCAGCACTATAAATACAGTTTATTGTTGAAAGTCTAGTCAGAGTAATGAACAGTAAACCTCATATTCTACTGTAGAGCAGTTTGATTAATGAAACAGCACTTGACTTTTTAAGTAAAGTACTCTTCTAACACTGTAAAAATACAGTAAAATGTTGGTAACCACAGCTGCCAGTGTTTTACTATAAACTCCACATTCTACAGCAGAACACAGCAATTATTTTAACAGTAATTAACTTTAGATAAATGACTACAGATACAGTGTAAAAATGATTTTACAACAAGATTTGTCTGTACATCGGCGGCATCTGTGTTGTTTTCTGCTGATGTTGTGTTTTAAAGTGCTTCTGGGAAAACACCAGAGCGAACCTCGGCTGTTTTTCAGTTTCCATCCAGTCAGATATAAGCAGCACTTATCGACCCGACAGGCCTGATTTATCAAATCACATTCAGCATTGATCTACTGCCCTGTTTTTCAGAGCGGCACGGATGACTGCAGCTCTCCAACATGTTTCAGCATTTAAGCTTTAACCGCGGCATGAAAAAACGCCTTGTTTGGTCACTTTAGACGCTGGAATCATTGTGCATTCTAAACAAACAAAGCTTGAATTCACACACTGGTTAATGTGGTTAAAGCTGCTGCCGGACTTTCCTTGGAGTCGGGGAATTCACATGGACTCTCGTTGCTCAGGACGTTGGACAAAGCAACGAGATCCGAGGAGCATTTAGACAAAGTGATACTGAAGCCGAGTCTCCAGTCGATTAGCCCAGTTTCTCCAGTTTGCATGTTATAATTAGTGTTCGTTATGTGGGACATCTCAGAAACTTTTGGTTTTTGTCGCCTCATAAACAAGCATCTATTAGCAGCTAGAGGCCAGACTTCAGGACGGGCATTTTGCTGATTCACTTTCTTATCAAAATGCAGAATCAGCTCGTGTTTTTCAAAACAACTTCTGGCCCAGAAATACTCTCCTGAAATGTAGTAATTTGATGCTGTGGTGTAGCATTTGCAACAAACCTGTTACTGTGTTGTGACAAGGTGCCGCCGATAATCAGCAGTGACATTACTAAGACCTCTGACTCACTGTGACTCGACTTACGGCAGGATTTACTGCTTTGAATTATTGAAGACGAGTCCGAGGGGCCGTGAGGGGACCCGGTGTTTGGTCACGTTGCTTCTAGGAATACCTCGACAGTCAAGCGTTTCTTGGTCTGGAATAATATAGATATCTGCAATTCAAAGGAATTGTAGTTAAAAGTAGAGTTTTCCTGGGGTGACCAGATAGCAGATCGCTACATTAGTTAAATCTTCAGGTAATAGAAGCATGTAGTTTGTGGTTACACAGCTCAATTACATCATGATGTGAAGCACGGTGGTGGCAGTATTATCATGTGAAGCACGCTGGTGGCAGCATTATGATGTGAAGCATGGTGGTGGCAGCATCATGATGTGAAGCATGGTGGTGGCAGCATCATGATGTGAAGCATGGTGGTGGCAGCATTATGATGTGAAGCATGGTGGTGGCAGCATCATGATGTGAAGCATGGTGGTGGCAGCATCACGATGTGAAGCATGGTGGTGGCAGCATCACAATGTGAAGCATGGTGGTGGCATCACGATGTGAAGCATGGTGGTGGCAGCATCATGATGTGAAGCATGGTGGTGGCAGCATCACGATGTGAAGCATGGTGGTGGCATCACGATGTGAAGCATGGTGGTGGCAGCATCATGATGTGAAGCATGGTGGTGGCAGCATCACAATGTGAAGCACGGTGGTGGCATCACGATGTGAAGCATGGTGGTGGCAGCATCATGATGTGAAGCATGGTGGTGGCAGCATCACGATGTGAAGCATGGTGGTGGCATCACGATGTGAAGCATGGTGGTGGCAGCATCATGATGTGAAGCATGGTGGTGGCAGCATCACGATGTGAAGCATGGTGGTGGCAGCATCACGATGTTTCTCAGCAGCAGGTCCTGGAAGGCTTGTAAAGGTTGATGGTAATATGAATGCAGCAAAGTCTAGAGAAATCCTGGAAGACAACCTGACGCAGTCTGAAGAGAACTGAGACTTGGAGAAGGTTAGTTTTTCATCCAGATGATGAACCGCAGCAAACAGCCAAAGATACTCAGAAATGGTTTCAAGACAACAAGCTGAAAGTTCTGGAGGCCAGGTTAGGGTTAGGGAGTCCAGACCTCAATCCAACTGAGAATTTGCGGATGGACTTGAAAAGATTTGTTAACTCACGATCCCTATGGAACCTGACAGAGCTAGAGCGGTTTTGGAGACTTGAATGGGGTCATCTCTCGACTATGATGCTGCCACCACCATGCTTCATAGTGTCCACCAAACATATCATCTAGTCTGATGGACGAAAAGCTCATTACTGTAACTGCATCCAAAGGTGCATCTGCTAGATACTGACTTGAAGGGAGTGACTACTTATGTAATCACTTATTTTACGGTTTATATATGTAATTATCTGACGTTACTGTGTTGAAATCTGTAGTCACTTGGACATGAAAGAGTCTTTTTTGTAGACCTGTCAAAATAGCCAAATTTCACTGACTGATCGGTGTTGAAAAGCAGTGTGAGGGGGTCACTACATTTCGGTACTACAGTAACTTCTGGTCTGTGAGTTTTGATTGCATTTTCTTCAAAAATCACAACTTTTGACTACAAAATTGGGTGACTTAAATGATTTCAGATATTTACAGTAACCTTTACAGTGTAACTGCAACACAGAAGACATATTCTATCCTTTTGCTTTTATATCTCTTTATTTGTGCTTCCAGAACACGATGAACCTTCCTCCAGACAAGGTGAAGATCCTCAGTCAGTACGACAACGAGAAGAAGTGGGACCTGATCTGTGACCAGGTAGATTTAGATTACATCTTTCAAACCAACACCGCTGACACATCCACACCTCCGTCAAACCCAGTTATCCTCTGGGTTACAATGAATCAGCGGAGTCAGTTTATTTCTCTTCTATAAGCTAATGTGTTGTTGGTGTTTTATTTGTGCTCTTGTAATTTTTAGTAGCTTTATTTCTTAACTGTCTATTGTTTGTAACACTGTTTTTCTGAGAATGTCACAAAAAACTTCAATACACCCAAAAAGAACCAATTTTTCTGTTTCAAACATGATTAATTTGACTAAAAATGTTTTAAACAGCTCTAATTTGGGAGTCAGAACCAGAACCAAAGCAGCTATTAATGATTTTTCTGGACCACGAGGCTACGAAGTGTTCAAACATGGTCCAAAAGACAAACTTGTTTATGCTGTCATTTAAGAAGTTGTGTAGGTTTGACAAACACCACTAGTGTAATTCTATTTCAGTGTGTTGTAAGTGGGCCGACTACCAAGCCTGAACAACGGCTACAACCCTCACACACACACACGAGGAAGCTCATCAATATTGTACATCACCATAGCAACCACAGGACGGTCCATAACAACCGGCGTCCTGAAGGAAGACTGACAGGAGACACCTGTCGTCGTCATTCAGTGACTCAGTCGACTTTTATTCAGCGACCCGTCACACATTTCAATGAACCTACAGAATATGTGATTTAGCTGAGAGCCGTGACGCAGCTGAACATAACGAATCGTTTCTGAAGGCTTGTTAAGACCGAACTCATTTGCATAAGAGACGCTGTGTAATCAAAGAGCCCGTTTGACACCCCGGCTGAGCTCTGCCCTCCCCGCAATCAGACATAATTAGAGGTTTGTGTGTTTCTCTGCTTCTTCAGGAGCGATTTCAAGTCAAGAATCCGCCGTCTGCTTATTTGGACAAACTGAAAAGTTATCTGGATCACGGAGGAGTCAGTCGAAAGGTACAAACTCACACCCTAAAGCTCCGTTTTGAAGAACAAATTAAATAAGTCTTATCGACATTTTTATTTGATCAAATTCTTGAGCTTTTTGTGGCCGGAATTAAAACAGCAGCATTTTTTTTTTTTTACAATAGATTTAAGCCTTCACTCAGATATTTGTAAGGAAGTTGACACAGTGACCCTGTTTGCTTTGGTTTCTGTGTTGTAGTTTTTAACAGCTACTACATTTATCTGCCACTAATTGTTCTGATCAAATTAATAATGCAAAAATACCTAAAGCAGCGTCCTGTAATGGCAAAACCAGGTATTACAGTCAAGTATTTAGAAAACACCAATAATATGTTTAAACACAACTGGGTTAACTTCAGGCAAGCAGGAGAGATAGCCACAGCTAACCTTGATTACATTCACAGCCTTTTCTTCAGAACTCTAAATAATAAATATAAATACAATTAAGCTGGAATGTTAGTGTTTATCATACATAACTGGGGCAGAATTGAACTTCAGTCATGAAAGTGGTTTATTGTATTTCACAGGCACACCAACACACAGCTAATGTTGGCTAAATCTAATGGTTAATCCTGCTAAAGCTAACTAGCCCAGAGTGCCATAATGGCATTCATGGTCATTTTTAGTTTCTGATGAGTGGATTTTTCTTTGCAACAAAGGACTTCAAGCTACATAAACACACATACTTAAATATACTAATGTTGAATAATGTATTATTGGTACTATATGAAGAGGAGTTACATAGTTAGCCTTAGCTGACTTCAAATTTAAATGTGCGAATAAATGTGCTGAAAGTGGCTCAACAGGCAATTTTTAAAAAATGACAACAACATTTATCTGGAAATTCTTGATATATCAATGAAAATTTCACAGATGCTATTCAAAAATATCTACAGTTCATTGTAAAAAAGGCTCAAACAAATCAGAGATGATCGTGTAGAAGGTTTCTGATAGTTTTAGACGGAATAATCCACATTCATTGACCATCCTAATTCCTTTCCAGAAAGTCAGATAGTGTTTCTGAATGGGGCTTGTTAAACTGTTAAATAACCACAGAGGATGTCTGTATCATCACTGAACACAGACAATATTAAAAACCACTGCACAGAAAGACATCCTTTACATTTTCTGATTAATTAAGTATTAATTGACCTCTTACTTACCTTACACGTGTTTTATCAGTTTAAGAGACGAGTCCAGGAGTCGACACAGATCCTGAGAGAGCTGGAGATCTCCCTCAGAACCAATCACATCGGGTGAGTCTCACTGAAGGTTGTATTTGGGGAAAAATACTTCATCTTGTACTACAAACCACAATCAAAGGAGAAGAACTGATGAAATCACACAAATGAAACCAAATTTTATGTATTAACTGGACAGTACGACTCATAATATGCACTGAAGACTTTTATATCGACATGTAAATATGGCATAAGATAGATATGCAGTTTGTAACCCCATGATAGTGGAAATATGAAAGAAACATCACTAAAACATTAAAACAAACCATAAATATATATATAAGTATTGTTGATATTGTACAGATTCTGCCATATGTGGAAATGCAGATTCCTCTGGATGTGAAAAATTGCAGATACCCGTGTACTGAAAAACAGTGAAATTGCAGTGAAACTGTATTGCAAAGATTCTTTCCTCTGTAGAAAAGACTGCTATTAGAAATACCGATACTTCAGACATTTTATCTATATCGCAACTAATAAAATACTGATATTGCACATGTTTGTCCTTGTACAAGAACTGAAATTGTACAAAGTGTCTTATTTGAACAAAATATTCATCATGCACAACTTTGAATGTGTTCATGTTGCAATAAATAACAGAGTAAAGTTGATTTAAAGCTTCTTGATACTTCTCTCCTCGTGACCGAAGAATGTTTCTTTGTTGTCTCAGCTGATGTTTGAGACAAAAAGTTGAGATTTTTCCATCTCTGAGTCATGCATTTGCTGTAGATTGTAAATAAGGATAGTTTTAGAGCAGATTGTCAAACATGCGGCCCACGGGCCAAAAGTGGCCCTCCAGTGTCCAATCCGACCCGTAGGATGACTTCGTAAAGTGTAAAAATTATAGAGAAGACATTAAATGCAAATTACAAATCTGTAAAACTATAAATTTAAAATAATTTCTAGACCATGGCAAGTTGTTTTGATCATAAAGTAAAATATTAGATTGATCATTGTTCTATTGTCGTTTTGTGTCTCATTTTTGTAATATTTTGTCTTGTTTTTGTTGTTTTTATTTGAATTTGTCGTTTTGTTTCCTTTTTGTTTCGCTTGTGTTTTTTGTCTTATTTTGTCATTTTGTGTTTTGCTTTATTCATTGTTTTTTGTATTGTTTTTGTAATTTTGTTTCAAGCTTCTGTCATTTTTTTGTCTCTGTCCATTTTTTTGTTGCTTTGTAACTTTTTTGTCTTTTTTGTCTCTTTTTGTCATTTTGTTTCTCATTTTCGTTGTTTTGTGTTATTTTGTTGTGTTTTGTCTTTTTTAAAGTAAAATACTATATCTTTCAGTTCCAGATGACTAAATGTTGTGTGCCTTTATAGATCCTCTGTGATCTGGAACTTGTAATGTGTAAATGATAAAGTGAGGCTTAATGTTGTTGAAATTGAACTTATTTTTCTTAAGAAATTTCAGGTTGTTCATGATGTTTTGTAAAAAGGTAATTCTTGTAAACATTTTCAGATTGTACTTTTTTTTGCACTAAAGCAAACATGTGGAGTTGTGGTTATTTATAGGTTATTATGTTTGGATTTTACTGGTCGCTTGAGATTACACTGGGCTGAATGTGGCCCCTGAACTAAAATGAGTTGGACACCCCTGGTTAAGAGTCTTAAATGTCACTGTTGTTCCTGTTTGTTCCTTCAGTTGGGCTCAGGAGTTCCTGAATGAGGAGAACCAGGGTTTGAATGTTCTCGTGGATTATTTATCCTTCGCCCACAGCGCTGTCACGTAGGTATCAGCTGGAAATATTGTCACTTTTCATTCAAGGCTGAACTACGTCTGTTATCTCCTTCATACGGACACTTTATTAAACTATCCAGCCCAGGAAGGTCATCAAAGTCCATTAACATTGTGTCTCGGTGATTCTCGTTCTCGTGATTCTCAGGTATGACGTGGACGCTCTGGAGAACGGGACGCCGCCCACAGAAAAAGGCAAAAATGTGGACAAATCAGTGGAAGATCTGAGCAGAAGTGCCAGTAACTCACCTACTCACAGTGCCTCGAAGGCCAGCAAGGCCTTCACAGTCAGGTAACAACCGACAACGGACTGATGGAGATAAAAACAAAGAGCCTGATCAGTTTACAGAAGAATACTGTACTTAAAGACGTGCAGGTTTGTAATGTGGGCTTCATTTTGTAGTACTAAAAAGCATAAACACTCAATTTCAGTGTAGAGACACTGCTACACCAATACACAGCTAGAAATAAACAAAGCTAACCCTGATTTAATCTACATTTATGCTCTTTTCTTCCTAACTGTAAAATAATAAATGTAAATCCAAACAAACAGAAATGTCAGTATGCACATTCATCGCGTATAACCGAGGAAGAATTTAAATCTAATCATGAAAATGAGAGGAAAAATGGCTAAACTAGTCCAGCTAACTTAGCTAGCAATGCTCGTCACTAACTGCCATTTTAGCTTCTGATTCTTGTTATTACAGTGATTTCACTGTATAATCAAGATATTATATGGATCATGTTTAAATGTAATAACTTTGCAGTGCTTTACTATATTAATTTACTTAAGTGGACAGGCACAGATTACCCAACACCCAGCTAATGTTGGCTAAAGCTAACAGATAATCCTGCTAAAGCTAACTAACATAGTGTAGCAAAATAGCAGTATCAGCCATTTTTAGCTTCTTAGGAGGGGAATTTTCTGTGCGACAGAGGAGTTTAAGCTACATATTTAAATATATTAATGTTAAATAATGTATTATTGGTAAAACGAGAACATTATATATAATACAAACACTTTAACTATAGATTTATTGATGCTATTGAATTGTGTTTTACTGTTTTCCAGTGTTCCAAGTTTTTTACCTGGTAAGCTATCAAAGAATGACACCACATGGACAAAATATGTGGACACCTCAAACTTCTCAGATTAATTGTAGTTCCAACGTCTCATTTAAACCCAGTTAACAATTAAAGGCCACTTTTCAACACAATTAATGCATCTCTCACAATCTCGACCACAGTGTTTTTTTAAAGGTCAAAATACTTAAAAAATGGTTCATTTTACCACAACTCCTGGTTTTAGTTCTGCTCTATATGAGCTGTTTCGCTCTGAAATCTAATAAGCTGCTGCTGTCCCCGCCCCTTTCAGGAAGAAAACTCTCTGTCTGTGATTGACAGCCTCTTACGCCATTAGATTGGGACTTTCTATTGCTTCTAACTTTCTCTCTTAGTGATCATTTGACATGGAAATGGTTGTTGAAGTTGTTTTTAACTCGTGTGTTTGGGGAGTTGTCAGACAACATTGTGGCTCTAAAATTAGTAGTTTAGTGATGCCGTGTAACAATAACATGTAGACTTTATGGACTACATTTCAGTCATTCTTTCATTCTTGTTCCATTGTTTGACAACAGAAACCGACAAATATGTAAACAAGAACAGCATTATTTGGGATTAAGATGAAAATATTTTTTTAAAAACAGCTCCCAACCCCCCCATAAACATCAGGTTATAAATGAAGGATTGAGGATGTAGCCACCATGTCGTCACATATTGGTTTGTGGACTATGGTTTTGAAACGTCAAGTTAAAAATCTTGTTTTTTTGAAGTCAGACAAAATGTGTGAAACCTTACGGACACAGCCTATGGGACATTCAATCACAGGGCAGCTACGTCATAAAGCATTTCCAAATTTATCATCTATTTTCCTCTGAATGGGACCATAATTTACCAAATTAATATCACGCCATCTTAAAGGAGACTTGAAACTGGAAATCGAAACCTTAAACTTACTAGGAAAATATTTAATGAAGCAGCAAATCAAGTGAGCTGTCGACTAATTTTCTCATAGTCTTCTATATAATTTGACCTCTAGAGTCGCCCCCTGCTGGCTGACAGAAATAATGCAGGTTTAAGGCTTCACTTTTCAGATCCATCTTTAATATACAGTCTGTGCTAAAGCCAGAAGTTCCCTTTAATCTGTGAATTTAAGTTTGAGTTGTGTTAATTACCAACATTTTAAAATAATCTTCAGAATTTTCTTTTAGCCGCCTGAAACCTTAAAGTAAAAAAAAAAAAGTTTTTAGTTAAATTTAATTAGCTACAAATGAAACCGGTATTAAAGCTGTTTGTCCACTAATCACTGGTTGATGGTTCCACTGCAAAGCAAAAACAGAGAACTTCTTAAATCACTAAGGTTAAACAAGCTGTTTAAGATTCAGATTTTACAGGTTTTTAATGACTGCTGTAGAAAGAAAACTGTTTTAATGAGCTGTTGTGGGAGTGTTTCAGTGTTAAAACTACACCGAGTTCATGTTTTATTGCGAGTAGCTGGCTTGAGTGTCAACGTAACGTCGCAAATGAACTCATAAGCAGACATACTTATCTCCCTGATCAGAGCCGACTGCATTCTTCTCATAGCAAATATGTACAAATGTGCTGGCTGTAGTGTGAATGTGAGAAATGTGTGAGTGGAGCAGGTGAACAGATGCTAAAAATAACCACAAGAAAGGTTTGATTTATGACTTCTACAGTGTTTTAGTGGGAACTGATGACTGATGCAGGGATTGATTATGTTGTAAATTCAGGAATATAAACTAAGAACCAGAATCTGGTTCATCCACCCAACACATTTCAGAAATTATTTGAGGACGTACTGAGAAATATGATAAAGTATTATCAGAAATATCAGTCCTCCGCCAAGGCTGTTCATTCCCTCAGATGGTACTGTCAGAAATGCAGCATTTTATATATATATAAAAAATAAATAAAAAAATGCAGCATTTATTTATTAGTTATTGATGATCAGAAATCACGGCAACATAGTATCGTCCATTTAATATAGATGTACTCACAAACTGACCTTGCGCTGAGCACAGGTGTGTGTTATGTATGTGTACGTTATGTATGGATACCGAATCATGTGACCTAAATATGTAGTGAGCGGCGAGAATTGATGGGACTCAGAAACACCCCTACAATTTAATCAATTGTTCCTTGTATCATTTCTGACTGATAAGTCCTGATAAGTCCACAGTGGTGGATCTGTAATAGGATCGCAATCGTGATCATCAGCAGGCAGCTGACATAGTGTTCACTTGTTGTCATAGTTACAGTGACGACGTGCTGCTATCTCGCAATGATACAGAAATATTTAACAAATCCGTGGACCCAGACTATAAGCCGCATCACTACCAAAATCTAATCACTTGGTCCTTGTGTCATTTCTGATCTTCCCTGAAACTGTCATCCAAATCCATTGATCTGTTTTTGAGTAATGTTGCTAACAGATAGACAAATCAACACCAATCGTCAAATAACTCGCCCCCTTGGCGGAGTGAAAATCAAGTCGTCACTCTCAACGGTGCTTCATGACCCTTTGTGGAAATATATATTGTTCATCTCTCACATTATTATTATTATTATCTTCTTGTTTATGGCTCCAAAAATGTCAGATTTTATAGTTTTAAGTGTATTTTATCGAAAAAACATTGTCTCCAGTTAGAATTTGACTGTTTTTACTGTAATTTATTACAGTGCAGTTATATAATATAACTGATCTACATGGTTGAAAATTTAAGCTGTTTGGTTTTTAAGGTTTCATTTCTAGATTTCGACATTTGCATCCTTTCATCATCTCTTCTCGGTCGTTCCTGATAAAATCTGTTATCTCTGATGGTTTTAAATGTTTTACTGGATTCTTACATGAGTCAATCTGAGACCAAATTCAAACCCTGCTTTCTGTTTAGTAAATCAGATAATGACGAAAGCGCTGCCTCGTCTGTTTTCACTCTAAACCGAGTATCATAATTAGTCACTTTAGATGTTTATTGAGCTCTACATACAGTGACGTCCAACTCTCTAAGACCACGTTAATATTCTTATTTGCACTTCATTGAAAAAAAAACTCAACATAAACAAGAAAAAGCAACATTGCATTAATAATGTTTAATATTTTTTGATAGTGAAATAAAACTCATAAATGATCAAGCTCAAAATGAATAACAAATGTTTTAACCCTCTGAAGCCCAAGTTTTAGGGTATTTTCTTGGCTCCTGTCGCATTTTTCCTCACTGTGGTCTCTTTTTTAGAATGATATCACACAGTTAGAACTTCCTTGGTGGAGTAATAGTTCCAGATCTCGAGGTCTTTATTTGTTTTCTGTCACAGTTCGGGTGGTGTAATTTGAAACAGGGATTAGATTGTGTTCATGTGGTGCTAAAATGATCTCCAGACGTCCTATTTTTATCCCAGTGAACTCTGCAGGTGATGATAAATTCGTCTCACCTGGATGATGTATTTCTCTCTAAATCAGAAAAGCCCTGAGGAGCTCTCGAGTCGTGAGCCAGAAAGACGACGTTCATCTCTGCATCATGTGTTTACGTGCCATCATGAACTACCAGGTATTTACGGCCACCTGCTCACTGAGTTTTCATGTTTATTATGGTCTGTATTTCTTAGGATAAAAGTGTGGAAGTTCATTTCCACAGGGCAAAGAAAGAAGAAATGAAAAGTTAAGTTATGTTAGGAGTTAATCAAAGCAAACTTTCTCGTCCTTTTATTCCAGCTGAATAGATTTGGAGACTTTACAGATTCAGAATTTCTATTTACAAGGAACAACTCAGGAATTTTTTCCACTATGATGGATGAAAATCCTAATTTTGACTTTATTTTTTCAAATCATCAGATAATAAATCCAAATTTCACCTTCTTAAGTCAAACTAGGACATAGTTTCCTGATACTTAATTGTAATTGTAATGTTTCTGGGTTAAAATTCAGACTTAAATTAAAAACAAAACAAGAATTCAACTTTCTTTATCCACAGACATTGAGTTATTACTTTCTCAGCCAAATCCTTTATAATCCAGACACATTTCAAAATGTTGAGTTGAAAAATCTATTTTCTATGTTAAAATTAACACACAAGGTTTAAATTCAGGCTCTATTTGAAACCAAACGAAGAATTTATTCAGATTGAGAGAGATTTAATTCAGATTATTACCTTCTCAGCTTGAATTAGTTATAATTAATATTGTCAGAAATATGAGTTTTAAAATTTATTTTCCATGTTGAAATTCTAACAAAATCAAAATCCAGGTGAGTTTTCTTTATTCAGATTTAAAGTCTAATTATGTTATTTCCTAGTAAAATAAGTCGATAATTGTGAATCAAAAATTACATTTTCACCATCAGAGTCAAATTTCAGACTTTGAACAGTTTAAAATACAAATTAATTAATATAAGGTTATAACGTTGAGTTGACATGTTTAAATATCGACTTATTGCATTATTATAACTTACTGTATTATTTATTTGTTGTATTGTCTAATAATGGTATCAAAAACAGTTTTGATATAGTGTTTTATATTATAATTCTAAATTATCTTAATTTTTAGAAAGTTAAATCAGTTGATTGTTGTAAAGATGTAAAGAAAGTTTGTTTAAATTAATTAGATGGTAAATGTTCCAGAGTGAAATATAAAAGACAACGCAAATGAAGATGCAAAACAATGAATATTAAATAAACTATAAATAAAAAGAGCACAAGTCAAAGGTGTTTTAAATGAGACTACAGAAGGTGACTGTTGTGGTTTTCGTTTGTTTTTTTCCTCAGTCGGGGTTCAACCAGGTGATGAAACATCCCTGCTGTGTCAACGAGATCACGCTGAGCCTCCACGACAGAAACCCCAGGTAACAACAGAATAATAACAGAATATATTTAGAGAAATTCACCCTCCAATTAACACTAAACACATTAAAAATACTCTACTTAATACTTAAAGTTCTAATATCACACATGAATAAGAAGGTTTTGGGTTCAGAGGGTAAATTTCACAACGTTTGTTTAATTCATAATGTAAAATTATTAAAAATTAATGAAAACAACTAAAACAATTAGGAGGAAATGCAGTAAATCCTCACACTGGGGAACCCGTGATTAGGAAATATTTGCCAGCTTTAAATGAAAATGGTTGATAAATAGCTGAAAATTCATTTTCTATGTAAGTGACCAACTGTTTCAGCTGTATTTGAATTTATTTTGATGTTTTTCATGTAAATTTGTAGAGTAACTAGTCGTAATAATGAGAATAAACTGGCATGAACAGAAAACGCTGAAGTATATCACAAGTACTGGAGTAAATATACTATTATATGTAACTGTTGTTCTCAGGACCAAAGCTCTGGTTCTGGAGCTGCTGGCGGCCGTCTGTTTGGTCAGAGGAGGTCATGACATCATCCTGTCGGCCTTTGACAACTTCAAAGAGGTGAGACATGTTGCCGTGGAGACGGGCAGCCATTTAGCATACAACCTGAATCTGTTCTGTAGCTGATTTTACTTTAACGACTTCCTGCTCTGTGTGTTAACAGAAGGTTTATTAGTTTTTACACAGACAGTGAAAATGATCAATTTTCACATTTTCCAGGCGTCTGACATACTGGAAGAAAACTATTTGTTATGAAAACACCTTTTTTCTTGGATTTTTTCCTCTTAGCTCATAACAAATGTTTTCTTCCAGTATGTCAGGCTTTAGAAACAAACTTTAATCAAACCCACAAAACAAAAGCAGAAAAATAAGTTTAAATTCTTGTGCAAATCTCCAATATTTTGATAAAATTCACATAAAATGACGTACAACACGTGTAGAATATTTACATTTGGTGGCACGTTCATAAAAGATGTGAGTTTGAGTTAAAAATAAATAAAATAAAAATCCTACAGCTGTGATAAAATGGGGATCATTTAGGTGACAGGTGAATATTAATTAGTATTCAACATTAGAGTGGATGTGACCACGTTATTGTACATTTTTTATTTATTTTTTCCCCTTACAATTATTCTTGTTTGATGTAACATTCTCATTTTTTGCATGTAAATAAATGTAATTAAATCAAAAAACTTTGCAGACAAGCTTATAGAATAATTAAAATTAACTGACTAAAACAGCTCAGTATTGATTTATTGCATTATTATAACTTACTGTAATATTTAATTATTGTACAAAAACTGTATTAAGTGCAATTGTATTTTACTTTTTACTGTAAATATAATAAGTCAGAAACTTAATATGGGGTTTTATACTGTAATTCTAAATTAGTTTAATTTTTAAAAAGTTCAGTCAGTTGATTGTTGTCATTTAATAACAATGAGAGAAATTTAAAGAAAGTTTGTTTAAATTAATTAGATGGTACAAAGTGTTAGAGAGTAAAATATAAAAGACAAAGAAAATGAAGATGCAAAGTAATAAATATTAAATAAAATAATCAAAAAACAATGCAAAAAATAAATGAATTAGAATCTTAATACAGTGTTTCACACTGTGGTTTTAAATTAGTTAAATAAATGTTAATTAAATAAGCTATGAAATAAATACATTTTAAAAAATGCAGACAAACTGAACAAAGTGCACCCAGATTTATGGAATAATTAAAACCGACTGACTAAAACAGCTAAATATCAATGTATTGCATTATTATAACTTACTATAGTATTTAATTATTGTACTAAAACTGTAATAAGTCTAATTGTATTTTACTTTTTACTGTAAATATAAAAAAATAAGTCAGAATCCTAATATAGTGTTTTATACAGTCATTTTAAATTAGTTAAATAAAGTATAAAGTAATAAAAAAATGCTGACAAGTTGAACAAAGTGCTCCCAGATTTATCGCATAATTAAAACTGATAACGCTAAAAAGAAGAAAAGAAAAAAAATAAGAGCGTGTCGAGATAACGTGTGAAATAAAACAGAAAAGAATTAAAGTTAGAGGAGTATGAGTGCAGATAAGCTTAATTAAAGTAGAGACAGTTTATGAAGGTAACAGCTCCTGATTTCATTTATCTTTTTCTACCGTTAACAGAGTTTGTATTTATTATATTATATATATATATATATATATATATATATATATATATATATATATATCATATATTTTATTTCCTGCCTCACTCAAGATGACTCAGCTGCACTCAGACATTATTTTAAACCTGAAGCTTAGAGTCCTTTAAAGCACCGAGGGGCAGGTTTAGGGGGAACCCAGAACAAACTGCCCCCCTGACAGCTGCCCCATCCAGCTGCTGAACCACCGACCGAAGAGGCGTAAATAAACGAAACACGTGTCGAGTCGCCGCCGAGCCTCCTCGGCCTCAGGAAGCAGCAACTGTTGCCTCTTGCAGACAGACGTGAACCTGAACTACGTCGGTTTATTATTAGAAACGTCAGTAAGCTGCCCTGCAACAAGGAGAACCCACAGTGGCCACATCTTCATCACTGATCGTTTTAATCTTTCTCTAGATCTATAAAAACTCTGAACAGCAGTTTGAAGAGACAGAACGGCCGCTTTAGTGGGATTTTACTGAAGTCAAATCATTGAATATAAGTGTTTAATTTTGAATCAGGTCTGCTGAAGACTGTGAATTTATCCAGGAAGAGCACAAAAGATGAACACAATTTGATAATAATTTGTTCACCTCTCATAAATTTACATTTTTTATCATAAAAGTTGTATATTGATGCATAAAAAACATGAATTGGTGCATAAAGATTCACCAGAATGCAGTAAATTAAACGTTTGATGCTCTTATTGTGTCTGTCTGAGGTTTGCTGCTCAGTAGGTTGTTTAGTGGCGTTTCTGTTTTTTTCTGTTGTTTTGTCATATTTTTTTTGTCATTTTGTGTCTAGTTTTAGTTGTTTCATGTCTCTTAGGGATACATTTGTCTTTTTGTGTCTCATTTCTGTTGTTTGGTATGTTATTTTTGAGATTTTATGTGTTGTTTTTGTTATTTTCTGTCTTGTTTTAGTTGCTTTTTGTGTTTTGCGATAGTTTTGTCTTTTTGCGTCTCATTTCTTTTGTTGGTTTGAAATTTTTCTCATTTTGTGTCTTGTGTTTTTGGCATTTTCTGTCTTTTTTTTAGCATTTTGTGTTCAAATTTTGGTTGTTAAGGTTGTCTTCTTGTGTCTTTTTGCAGTAGTTGTGTCTTTTTGTGCCTCATTTTGTCACTTTTGGTCTCATTTCTGTCGTTTTTTTGGCTTGTTTTTGTCAGTTTTTGTCTCATTTCTGTTGTTTTGTTTGTCCTTTTTGTCATTTGTGTCTCATTTTTATCATTTTCTGCCTTGTTTTTGTCACTGTGTGTCTTGTTTTTGGTTGTTTTATGTGTCTTGTTTGTGCTGGCTCTCGCTTGTGTCTTTTTCTGTCTCATTTTGGTCATTTTCTACCTTGTTTTTGCATTTGTTTTGGTTGTTTTGTGTCTCTGTGACTTGTTTCTGTTAGAGGGTTAGTGAGAGTGAAGCAAAACAGTCAAGATTTAGCAGGGCAGCTAAATAATGAGCTGAAAGTCACTATAAAATGTTGGAAGCTAAAGTTGTTGAAGATACATTCAGCATGGTGAAATATCTAGAGTTTATAAGCAGAGTAGAGAGAAAAACACAATTTGTGGACATGGAAATTAGTAAATTACCTAATGTACATATAGTCACTGTTTATTTCTAGTAGTTATAACACCTGTGGACACTTGGAAAAATGTTGTACATGTCGATTCCAGTTTCTTTTTTTCTTTTTCTTCCTTTTTTCACGGTATTTAACTCCTTCTTCATGGTTGTTGTGTTTGCATGGAAGTGCAGGACTTTTACTGCAGTGAAAAATGAACCACAGTGAGGAAAAAGGAGCAAAAAACAACCCAGAAATAATAAAGAATAAAGGAAGAATGAAGTGATGAATTAAACCTCGTCCATCTGTTAGAACCACACCGCCGCTAGTTAAACGCAGCATCAGGTACCGCAGCGGCGACTCGAGTATCACTGCGAGCGGCGCATGTTTTGGTGCAGCAGCAGCAGCATCGTGGCCAGTGTGTGGGCGAGTCGGAGGAAGATGTAGAGAGCGATAGAGCTGAGAGGTGGAGGCCGACGGGCTCAGAGCCAGCAGCCGGTTCATGTGGCCCTCAGCAGCAGCCTTTGTTTTGGCTTCTGCAGCCCGTCAGGTCGCAGCGCTGCATTATTTAGTGGACATGAGTGGGCAAAGAGGGGAAGGCAGAGTAGAACACGACAACCAGGAATCTGCTGAGGCGTTATGGAAACACAACTACACCGCCGTCACCACGTTTTCTCAGTTTCACTCCCAACAAACACGGCAGCGCTCAGGGAGAACACTTGTTTGTTCCTGCATGGAGGATATTACTCCGGTTTTATTGCAGACACTGTTACTTCTGCTTGTTCTCTGCAAACAAGCTGGCTGCTGTTTAATTAGATCGTCTGTTTGCTGGAGCACATTTATTAAACTCGCTGAGAATCCAGACCATCAGTGTGAACATACTGCCCCCCTGTGTGCAAACTACAGTAAACCATCAGCAGCAGCAGATCTTAGAGGAGTTCATCTACATTCACCAGTCCATCACCAAACGCCATAAAAACAATAAACAGCAGCTCTGTGATCATTAGTTTGAATCATCTGTTGTTGTCTTTCAGGTTTGTGGAGAGAAAAGCAGGTTCGAGAAGCTCATGGAGTATTTTCGCAATGAAGACAGCAACATCGACTTCATGGTGAGGATCTGTTCACATATATGCACAGACAACAGCATTTATTGTGTTTTTCACGGCACAAACTCAGACTGGATCAACAAAATAGATCCAACATGGCTCAGAAACTTATTTTGTGCAGTAGTTATAGTTCTATAAGTCATAAAAATAAAAAATAAAAAACTAAAGTTAAATTTATTTGAGTATTTGGGAAAAAAACAATAAACCAAGTGTCCACAGGTGTCATCAATGCCTAAAAAAACAGTGACTCCACATACTATAGATATTTCACCACTTAGTTTTGTATCCAACCTCAGTTTTTCTATCAGTTCTGCAAAGATGTTTCACCATGCTGAATGTATCTCCAGCAACTTGCTCCTCTGTTCACTGTTTCTGGGTCATGCTGTATTAATTTTATTGATCCTGGATGTTTGACTTTCCTCTCAATGTCTCCATTTTGTCTTGTTTTTGCCGTTTTGTGTCTCTTTGGGACAGTTTTGTCTGCCTTTTGTCACTTGGTGTCTTGTTTGCGTCTCATTTTCTGCCTTTTTTTTATTGATTTGTGTCTGATTTTGTGTGTTGTCATTTTATGTCTCTTTGTGGTTGTTTTGTCTCCACATAATACAGATATTGAACTATTTCCATGTTTCCAGCCTCTCCAGACTTTTTCTCTCTACTCTGCTCACCATTTGTAGAAAAACGTTTCACCGTGCTGAATGTATCTCCAACTACTTGCTCCTCTGTTTACTTTTCTTGAGCTGTGCTGCATTTATTTTATTGATCCGGGTTGTTTTATTTTCCTGTCTCTCTAATTTGTTTCTATACTTCTGTGTGTGCTCTGTAAAAACACAGCCTGCAGTTCAGCCGAAAGCTTGAAAGTTGTGCTAAGGAGCGCTGAACACTTTGTTTCTTACAGACTGCCAACAGTTTGTTTTGAGCATTTTTTTTTTTTTTTTTTTTACATGAGATGCAGAATAAAGTGATTTTGGTGAAATATCCTGACTTAAAGCTTAGATTTGTTTAATTTCTACAACAAAGTGAAATGTTATGACACAGATGAGTAATTCATGGACCACTGGAAACTTGAAAATATGACAGTTCATCCTGGTTTTTAAATTTGTGGCTCAAAGAAATTGTGTAAAATCTTGACTCAACAAAGAGTCGCCACCAGAACAGTTGACTGGGCACAGTAAATATGTAATCTCAATTGTTGGAACCTCACTGACAAGTTCTTTGTTTATTCTATGATAACAAATTGAAAAACAATTAAATTTAAGTCTAAAAAAAAGTTAAATCTTAAAACATACCAAGAGCCAGTTTAAAGCGGCTGAAACAGGAGGGATGTTATCTCCTCTCTTTATTCTGATTATAATATTGGCAGCTTCAGCTTGTAGATGAGGCTTCATGTAAAACAGGTTCAGTGTTTCCTCTGTTTTCCCACCAGGTGGCCTGTATGCAGTTCATCAACATCGTGGTTCACTCAGTAGAAAACATGAACTTCAGAGTTCATCTGCAGCACGAGTTCACTCAACACGGGCTGGACGACTACCTGGAGGCAGGTTTAACCACCGACCCTGTAGATGTTTAATTTATCATGGAGTTTAGACTCCCTGGGTCTAGATTTCATTGTTTCTAATCTGTTCTTACCTGTGGGTAGAAGCTGAAATTCACGGAGAGCGACAGGCTACTGGTGCAGATTCAGGCCTACCTGGACAACGTGTTCGATGTTGGAGCTTTACTGGAGGATGCAGAAACCAAGAATGCTCTGCTGGAACACATGGAGGAGCTGCAGGAACACAACACACAGGTGGATTTACTGCAGACACACAAACTTGCTCAGCAAAACCAAAACATACCGACTAACGGACGACGTTAAAGCATAGTTCTGCTTCATGTCAACATATTTCCCATTATTGTGGCTACTGTAGCTCTATAAACAAACCTCTTAGATCAGACAGCTAATTTTATGTTCCCCTTTTAACAAAATTTTATGATTGGTCATGTAAAAATCTACTTTTTTGTATAATATAAGTATAATATATGCAGTTTTATGCGACTCTTTGTTTCCCTAAATCTCTACAATGGAGGTGGAGGCTACAGAGTTAGCATAGCGACACAGCAGCCACATTAATGAGGAAACATGTAGGCTGAAATAAAACAGAGGCATCTTTAATTTACCATTTTTCTTGTTCCTTGCATTGAAACAAAACAGTTTAAGTCTTGGAGATGTTGAGTTTTTATTTCTCATTACATGTCTCAGTATCATGTTGTGTGCATTATTACTGTACTGCCTCAGTGCCATGACTAGCATTACCTCTTCCTTTTCTAATCCATGTTTTATTTTAGCTGACTTAGTTTATTTTTTAGTCATGTATCATACTTGTGTCTGATCCTGCACAAAAGAACATGTTAAAGAAATGTTTTAAACTGTTTTAATGTACTTTTTTCCTGAATAATTTACTGTTATTTTACAGATTTTATTTCTTTTGAGATTTTTTTTAACAAATTGAATTACATATACCAAAAGCTGCTATAAGCAAAGAGCGAAACTAGATAAACTAGTGGTGCTAAAGCTAACTAGCTTAGCTTAGCTTAGCAGAGTAGCTATGCTGAGCTAAGCTGTCAGTGGCAGCTCTGTAGCCTCTGACTGATAAATTTCACATTTTTATTTAACTGCTAAATTGTTTTCTAAAATGATTTTAGTTACAGAAAAAAAAAATTGCACGTTTAGGTTGCCCTTTAGATTGTCATCTGAAAGGTGATTTGTCTTAAAGAGCAATAAATTAAGATTTAACTCGTAATATTTCTGGTGCATAGTTTAGGTTAGAGCCTTTAAACACCAAATCATGTTTTCTTAACATCACTGCTGCTCTAGTTGTAGTTCTTTGTGTAAAAACGTCTTCCAAACATGAAAAGTTTATTCTGTTCTCACAGCTGAACACCAGACTTCAGGAAAGCGAGAGGGAGGCGATGGAGAAAGTTTCAGAGTTGGAGAAGAAGCTCATTCAAACCACCAAAGAAGTGGAGCTGCTGAAGGTAGAGAACAACACTTGAATCAAAACAGTCCCAATCCAATTCCATTTACTGGATAATACACACTTTAGATACATTAAAGTCATGAAAATCAAGCATTTTTGAGGTTTAGCTAAGACTTCTGTGGTGCTTAATGACTTCCAGCAAGAGTTAATGAATTTAGGACAAACTGGGGTCAACTAGGACAGCGTTTTTGTATTTTAGTTACATTTATAATAGAACTTTTACAGCCCAAATGATGTGTCGGTCGACTAAAACTGAAAAACAGGACAAATGAATATAGAATAGCATAATAAATAGAATAGAATAGAATGTCTTCTTTGTCTTTGTACATGAACAATGAAATTGAAGTTGCAAACCTACCGTAGGTGTCACCAAAAAGTTTATAAGACTGAGATAAAGAATTTAAAAACAAATAAAATATGAAAGAAATACAACTAAAAGACCAACGTACCTAAAGTAGGGGTGTCAAACTCATGTTAGTTCAGGGGCCACATTCAATCCAATTTCATTTCAAGTGACTGGTAAAATCACAGCATAATAACCTATAAATAACCACAACTCCAAATTTACCCTTTTAGTGCAAAAATGTTCACATTTAAGGAATTATATTTTTACAAATCAACATGAACAACCTGAAAATTCTTTCGAAAAATCAATTCTATTTCAACAACATTATGCCTCAGTTTATCATTTACAAATTACAACTTACAGAGTGTCTACAAAGGAACAAAACATTTAATCACAGCTATCTGGAACTGAATGATGTAGTATTTTACTTTATGACCAAAACAACAAAAGTCAGACAACAAAAAAAGACAAAATATTACAAAAATGAGACACAAAACAGGAAAAGTGAGGAACAAAATGAGACAAACGATAGGAATCAAAACAAAGAGACAAAAAATTTGTCAAAAAAGCTACGAAGCGACAAGAAAATGAGACAAATGACACAAGCGAGACAAAAATCACAAAACGACAACGATACACAAAACAACGAATAAAGCGAAACACAAAATGACAAAAATAACAAAAAAACACAAGTGAGACAAAAGGGAAACACAAAATGACAAAAACAAGAAACAAAACAACAAAAACATGGGACAAACGACAGGTCAGACAAAAGACAAATAATAATAAAAACAAGACACTATTACAAAAATTAGACACAAAACGACAAAAGCGAGAAACAAAATTCCAAAAAATGAGACAAACGACACGAAATAAAACAAAAAGACAAAAAATTTGATAAAAAAGTTACAAAGCGACAAAAAAAATTAGAGAAACAATAAAAACAAGACAAAAAATGACAAAAACGACAAACAAAATAACAAAAAAATAGACAAACAACACAAGCGTTTTACAAATGTACTATTTACAGTTAATGTCTTCTCTGTAATTTTTACACTTTGTAAAATCGTCTCACGGGCTGGATTGCCAGTTTTGGCCCACGGGTCACATGTTTGACACCCCTGGCCTACAGTGTCCTGGAATGCAGTTGAGAAATAATAAAAAAAGAAACAGACATTTAATTCGCACATAAACACTGATCAGTCATTTCACATCATCAGATTATTGCACATGTATGACTGTTTCTCTGTGTTAATATCTAATGATGTTTAGAGCAGTTAATGAACAGTCTTGAGTCACAGCATCTGATAATTTGGTGTTTTTCTTCTGGTGTTTTTAACATATAAAGGGATTAAATCATCTGTAGTATTTTATTTTGTTGCTGTTTTTCACATTCAGCTCTAATCTCTGCAGAACGGTGAATGTTCTCAAAAAGAAAACTAATTTAGAGTCATTTTTTTTTTCTTGAATTTATGTAAAAAGGGAAAAAATGAAGCTCTAACTTGCACTGTCATCGGTACTTTGCTCCAGCGTTTTGTGCATCATTATGAGTGTATAGAAACTCCATGGTGACATGGCAGCTTCTCCTTATGTGTGAGATGATGTGATGAGATTATGAAGCACCTTTCTGCATAAATCTGCATGTCAATGAGCTAAAACAGCTCCCCCATAAACAGCTTTAACTCTTTGGCACTTCACGGTAACAAGTTCAAATTGACACCAGATGTGCAGCGGGCAGAGATAAATGTGTTGGTAGGAAAAAAATCGCTGCAATGATGGAGCTAATGAGCTTAATTAGGAGGAAGCTGACTGTTCTTGTGAACGCGAGGGTTCAAGATAAACAGCAGAAGCTTCAAACTTTAATACTGAGATGTTGTGATTAGATTTTGTTGTTCCTGGATGCATAAATTAGCATATTAATGAGCTTATAAAGCTCTTTTTTTAATGTACAGGTGCCGCAAACATAAAGAAAATCAGATTATTTCAGATTGTAAAGCAACAAACAAGACATTCTTCATCTTTTTATGTAGCAGAGTCTAATCAGTTCTGGATATTTTAATGCTGAAACTGATAGTTTAGAATTTTAAATCATAAAACAAGAATGTAGATGTAATTATTTTTTCAAAACTATGAGTTTACAGCTTGAAATAAACCTGTGAATAAAAGTCTGTTCCACTAAAAAACTTCTATTTTAAGCCGTTTAAAATAAATTTCACCACAATTCAGAGGAACATAGTGATCTTTTTACGCCTCTACATTTATCTGACAGCTGTAATTTATAAAATAATTTGCCATTATTTGAAAAAAAAAAAAAAAACATAATAAGGACTGAAAAATGGTAAATCAATAATAAAGTGTTACAGATTTTCAATGTTTTTATGAATTCAAGATGACAAGTTTAATCACCTTTATTGATCATTATTAATTTACATGTTGATTGTGGATTAATGGAAAAAAGAAAACATTTGTTCTTTAACAAAGTGCGACTGTAAAATTATTGTGTTCTACTAAAGATGAGGCACAGTGGGAATATTTGCAGTGTGACAGCAGCAAAAGGGATAATGCAAAAAATTGAGGAATGTCAGTATAAAAATAAAAAGTAAACCAGAATATGCATAGTTCTAGAAATACAGTACTGCACACGTCACAGAAGTTCAGCGATGTCGAGGCAGACGTAGAGACACACTGCAGACTCAGATGACTTAGGTTGACAGTAATGTTTACTGATATATCAGGAGGAGTGACACTGACAGAGCAGCAGTTCATGCAAGCATCAGTTCTGAGGATTCTCTCTGATCTTTGGATTATACACTGCCCGTCCATAAAAAAGTTGCACACTCTAATATTTCATTGGACCATGTTTAAATCTGAGAATGACACATGTTCGCCATGGCATCGCTTCAATAAGCTTCTGCAATGTCATAGCATTTATTTCTGTCCAGAGTTGGATTAATTTTCTACCAAGATCTTATATTGATTATGGTAGAGTCAGACTGCTGTGTAAAGTCTTCTCCAGAACATCCCAAAGATTGTTTGGCTGAGGTCTGGACTCTGTGGAGGACGATCCATCTCATGCTCCCTGATCCACTCATTCACAATATGAGCCCCATGAATCCTGGCATCATCTTGGAACATGTCCATGTCATCAGGGAAGAAAAACTCCACTGATGGAAAGACCTGGTCATTCAGTATCATCAGGTAGTCAGCTGACCTCATTCTTTGGGAACATAACGTTGCTGAACCTGACCAGCCCCAGATCATAACCATAACCCCCACAGGCTTGCAGGCACTAGCCACGATGAGGGCATCTCTTCATCTGCCTCTCTTCTTACCCTGATGCCCCCATCACTCTGGAACAGGGTAAATCTGGACTCATCAGACCACATGACCTTCTTCTGTTGCTCCAGAGTCCAATCTCTATGCTACCTAGCAAACTGAAGCCTTTTTTTCTGATTAGCCTCACTGATCAGTGTTTTTCTTATAGCTACAGCTGTTTAGTCCCAATCCTTTGAGTTCCCTTCACACTGTGTGTGGAAATGTTCTTACTTTCACTATTAAACATAGCTGTGAGTTCTACTGTTGATTTCCTGCGATCATCCAAGAGTTTGTTCCGACCACATTTCCTCCTTGAAGACGATGGTTCACCACTATCCTTCAGGTTCTAATAATGTGTTGGACGGTTCTTAACCTGATTTTAGTAGTTTCAGAAATCTCATTAGTTGTTTTCTTTGCTTGATGCAGGCCAATAATTGGACCTATCTGAAACAGATTACTATCCTTTCCATGACCACAGGATATGTCTTCCAACATGGTTGTTTAAGAAATGAGAAGCTCCTCACTGCATCAGCTAGAGTTACATAAGTTGTTGCTTCTGAAACGTATTCATCACTGCAGTAATTATCCAATGGAAGGTTCTTTCATTGGATAATCCAGGTGGCGATAAATCCAGGTGGTGACTTTTTTTTTTGGGCCAGGCAGTGTATATTGTGGAAGGTCAGATTTAGATTACAGACCAATATGGAGAGAACTAGTCTGCTTAGTCACATCAGAATAAACAGTATCTAACCTCCTGCAGTGTCTGCCTGTCTAAAGGCCATTATTAGAAAGGGGAAAGAGTCATTTTTTCTTCACATTGCAGATTATTATCTATAATGTTTACTATTATTATTATCTATGACTGAATTTAAATCAGCTAACACTGTCATTATCTTACAGATATTTGAACATTACAGCATTCCAGTATTTTGCTGCCAGAATAGTTTTTCCACTGCATTATAAAACACCTGCGTCTGTATTTTAGGGGAGTCTCCGTGAGTCGTGTTCTCAGGTGACTCTGCTGCAGCAGCGAGAACGAGAGCGAGAGCTGGAACATGAGAGGGACAAGGAGAGAGAGAGAGACCAGGCCCGGTCCACCCAGAACCTGAAGGAGCTGGAGGTCCAGGTCCAGGGTCTGGTGGAGCAGGGTCTGGTCCGGATGGAGAGGTCCTCCTCCGGACGCCTCCACGTCCAGGTGGTGCAGCAGCAGCAGAAAGGTGAGTGAAGTAAACACTGACAGCTGCTTTTGTCCTGGATAAATATTCATCATCATCACATATTCATCTGTATGAATAAATAATAAACTGTTTGTCCTCCAGGTAGAGTTTAAAGTTTAGGTTTACAAAGAAAGATTAAGGTCAAATGTGATATAAAATACAAGTTTTATGCTCCTCTTTTACTGCCTGACCAGAAAATTAAATATAAAACTCAAAAAAAAAAAAAGATTTGCACATTAATTTTAATCAGCTGCATTCAAAGAGTCTAATTTCTCACAGTAGAATTTATTAACTAAAATTCTGATTCATGCCGACGCAGCTTCATAGACTAAATAATCATCAGTTTATTTAATTGAACCAGAAGTAAATTTTACAGTGGGTGTGATTTCACAAAAACTCGCCTGTTTATTCCTGCAATTATCCAATCAGCCGATCAATCGTGGCAGCAGATCAGCATAAACTCCTGCAGATAAGAACCAGGAGCTTCAGTTTATATTCACATCTAACATCAGAATGAGGAAACTATTGAGTGTTTCTGAAACTGCTGATTTCCTTAACTGTCCTTCAACTTAACTTTCCCTAAAAATCAGAAGTAAACGAATGATATCTGCATGTCACAAAAATACAAAAACATTTAGAAATCTTTTTATTCTAAATATTTGCTCACAAAAAAATGGAAAAAAAAAGTTATTTTAGTCAATCTTTCATAACTAATTGAGAATGTTTAACAAGTTGTACCACAAAAATCAAAACTATTGGTACATAGTCTGATCCTAGTGGAACAGATTTCTGGAATTAAATGGTTCAATTTTGTAGATCCTGAATTAATTACATGATTAAAAATAAAACGCTCTTTATCTTTCATAGTTCTGAAATATTGTCATTCAAACAGCCTCAGATTTCAGTCAGTTTCAAAAACCTGCTGAGTGGGTCGATGGGCAATTAAAAAAAAAAAACAATCTCAGAAAGTACTTAATATATTCATCTAAACTTAAACAAATACCTTAATAAATATCCATATTTTCTGCTATAAACCTTTGAGCAGATCATAGATCTTTCAGCAGGATGTTCTAAGAATCTGGTGACCTGAGATGGACTGACCCAGCGTTGTTGTTCTTCAGCTGCAGATGAACCTGATGCAGGAAACAACCAGGAAGTAGCTCAAACCTCCTCTGAGTCCAGACCTGAAGCTTCTTCACAGCCAGTGATGGTTCCAGCTCCCCCTCCACCACCTCCTCCACCTCCAGCCCCAGCTGTAGCTCCTCCTCCTCCTCCTCCACCTCCGCCTCCAGCGGCTCCACCTCCCCCGCTGCCTCCTGCAGGTGGTACGACCCAGCTGTCAGCAGATGGGACATGTGTGAGTTCAGGTGAGTCCATCGTCACAGCATGGGGGTTAATTTAAATCACGTTTATTTGGAAGGCAAAATTTTAAGATTAACAGTTTTAATGTCTGATTTACACAGCAGTCAGGTTCTGTATTGATGCTGTAACGGGTTTTTGTTTCGGGCACAGAAATCAGGAAGAAACCAACTCCGAATCTGAACATTTTCTGACTTTTCTTTCAGGTTGTAAGAAGAAGAAGCAGATTCAAACCAAATACCGGATGCCGCTGTTCAATTGGCAGGCTCTGAAATCCAATCAGGTGGCAGGAACCATCTTCAACGAACTGGACGACGAACACGTCTTAGAGGTGCGATCACTTTGTTTCCTCTTCTGGGTTTGCGTCCAAATGTGGAGCAAATTTTAATCAAATCTCTAGACCTGTAGATAAAAAGAGAAAATCTTGGCGGAGAAAAATAGTAGCTACTCTTTAAAAAAATCAAATGGTTGTAGGGAAAAAACTATCTACACATTATGTGTAGATGAAATAAATCAGCCACAGTGTTTCCAAGCAAACATTAAATAAGTCAGACATGGCAGTTTCCATTAGGTTGGGACAGTTCAAAGCTGTGAAAACACATTCAATGGCAGTGGGTTCCTTTCACCACCAAAAAATATGGAGCAATCCTGCAAGGCTGCTGATTTATTGCTTTTCTCCTCATGAAAATAACACCATGTCAATATGAGGTAATAAAAAATATATTAAATACATTTTTCTCCATTATTTGGAAGAAAAAGTTTGAGCATTTGTGCAAGAAACTTACTAACACTTACTGGTAACTTGAAAATAAGCTAAAAAAAACACAAAGTTTTCTTGGACTTTAAGAACATCTGACTCTCCAACAATTCTTTGCCACATTTATTTTTTAGAAAATAAAATAACCTAATTTAATGTAAATTCTCAAGGGCTGTTTATAGTAGAGTTAACCCTCATCAGTTCACATGGCAACACCTGCTTCATCCGTACACTTGGGGTCCAGCTGGACCCCAGCAGTATTTCATCTGTTTCACATTTCTGTACCTGTCCATATCCTCTCAATGTATGTTTTCCTAAAACGTGTGTCATCTCTAGATACAAATATGAAAGAAACAATGAAATCACTATTGATAATTACTATAGTGTATTGCTTACAATATTAGTGCAATAACTCCTGGATTGAAATGAAACACAATGCAACTGAAGCAGTCATCACAAGAGCAACATAACACAAACATACATAAATAAAAGATGCACAGTCTGGCTGGGGTCCCCATGTACCACAAATGATTTTTCTATATATACACTGCAAACCTGGTTGGAATCAAAGACGTTTTGGTTTATGTGATGGCAACTACCTAAAGGGACTGAAAAATCCAACTTGTAAATAAAAAAATATGACCAGTTATATACCCCTGGGGTCTGCATGGACCTCAGGTGTACTGATGAGGGTTAAAAAAACAGACAGTAATTTTCTGTCATGAACATGTTATATCTGACATGCAGGGGATTTACAGTAAATTGTGTAAAAGAGACAGTAAATTAAATCAGAGTGACTTCAATATAACAGTTTATTTCCCTAAAGACATACAATTATTTTAGTAATTTCTCACCATAATCAACACCACTGATTAATTATCTCTGCTTGTGTGCTTGATCTGTCGTTAGGAACTGAACATGTCGGCCTTTGAGGAGCAGTTTAAGACCAAAGCTCAGTCCACACCAGTCGATCTGGGAACCCTGAAGATGAAGATGGCCCACAAGACTCCCAGTAAAGTGTCTCTAATGGAGCCCAACAGGGCCAAGAACCTGGCGATCACCCTGCGCAAGGAAGGAATGGCAGCTTCAGATATCTGCTGCGCCATCGAGACGTAAGAGATCAATCTAAAGTTCTTACTAATACGACCACAGAACAGAAAGATGAACGGTGCAGACTTACAGACTTTCACGTCATCCCCTCAGGTACAACCAGAAAGCTCTGAGTCTGGATTTCCTGGAGCTCCTGGAGCGTTTCATCCCCACCGAGTACGAGATGAAGCTGATCCACAGCTACGAGTGCGACGGCAGGAGCCTGGACGAGCTCAGCGAGGAGGACCGCTTCATGGTCCGATTCAGCAAAATCCCTCGGCTGTCGCAGCGCATCAACACGCTCACCTTCATGGGAAACTTCCCCGAGAGCGTTCAGCTCATCCAGCCTGTGAGTCCAGCGGAGGGTTAGGGAGGTTTTATCAGCTGAACTGTGTTTTAAAAAGAGAAGCAAGAGAATTAAAAGGTCGGCTGGTATCTCAGTTTACAGCAGGAGCTTTGTCAGAGCTGCACAGAACCGCTTAATCTCTGGGATGTAAACACGAGTGAAGGTTTTGTTTGGAAGGCGACACACTAAGCCGGAAATTTTAAGCATCAAACACTTAGTTTCCTGCTTTCAAATAGACTTTCAAGCAACAATTTATAGTAGAAATGTTATGTAAAAGAAAACACAAAAGTCATTTACAATGAGTTGTAGGTGACAAATCACCTGGATCTCCTCTAAAATCTATACCTATGGGTAAGAATAAAATAGAATACTGACACTGAGTTACCTTTGGACTAAATTCTGAGTGCAGCATATTTATTTATTTATTTATTTTTTAAGCATTTTAGCAAATTGAAACCATTTAAAGTAGCCACGTTAGCTGTTAGCACCTCGTATTCCTGCTGTATCAATGGGTGTAAACACAACTATCACGGGATCACTTTAAGACTTTAAAAAGGCATTTAAAAAACCTTCATATGATAATAATAATAATCTATGTTTGTAGAGAACTTCCTTAAAATGCAGGTGCTTCAAAATGCAACAAAATAAAACAAACTCCTAAAATCAACACAATACAATTCATAAAAGTAAATGCAGCCCTGAAAAAGGCAGCAAGGGCTGTTTGTTTTACTCTGCAGTTGTAAAAGTCGGATTAATCTTCTCATTTTATTCTCTGCAAAGAAGAAAAAGAACATAATTCCCTGAACTATGTAGGATTAGTTGTTGCAGCAGATTGTAACTGTCCATTGATCTCAGCCATGTTTCTTACAGCAACTAAACGCCATAATCGCCGCCTCGATGTCGCTCAAATCCTCCAGCAAGCTGAAGAAAATCCTGGAGGTAATTAGTGCTTTTTTAAAATATTATTATTTCTGTGGTTCTGTGCGATTTCTAAAACCTCTCTCAGCACTCTGTGTTAACGTCGTCTAAAGGTGTAGGCCTGATATCTGGATGAACGTCCTGCTCGCTTTGATGTAAAAGTTGCACAAGCCATATGAAGTGATCTGAGGAGGGATTCTAAAACATTTCAGCTCCAATACTGATCTAAAAACATCACATGGAGCTGCCAAAGCCACAAAAAACAACTTTCTTGTTCAGTTTGTTCTTCAGTTTCATGTCTGTTAGAAACTGGAATATCCACACAAATTCAACTTTACTGCCATGAAGACAGAATCTGTGACAAGTCAGATTAATGAGACTCACCAATAATGAAGGAGCTGAAGTTTAGTTTGTTGCTTCTAGTTGTTTAGGAGTTTTTCCTCTGAGTTTATTCAATACCTGCAGCATCAGCAGGATCCATATGAGCGTCTATAAAGAGAAGAAAAAAAGCAGGAATTTTATTACTCCGCCAAAGAATGCGATGGAGTTATGTGACCATCTGCGTTGGTTTATCCGTCTGTGAAATGTGCAATATTCACCACTACCTCATTCACTTTGCTATTTATATTCACACTGTTATTTATATGTATATTTGTAAATAGACTCTTTTTGCTCTATTTTTTAAGATTTCTTGCACTGAAAAGGAGAAGCTTTCCAATTTCGTTATACGCTGTAGAATGACAATAAAGCATATTCTATTCTATTCTATTCTATTCTATTCTAGTCTGCCTGTCTGTCTGTCTGTGTTAGCAACATTACTCAAAACAGACTAATGGATTTGGATGAAACTTTCAGGGAAAGTCAGAAATGACACAAGGACCACCTCATTAGGTTTTGGCAGTGATGCGGCTTATAGTCTGGATCCACAGACTTGTTAAAGATTTCTGTATCATTGCCAGACAGCGGCACGGCGTCACTGTAACCATGACGACAAGTGAACACTACGTCAGCTGCCTGCTGATGATCACATGATTGTGATCCTACTACAAATCCACCGCTGTGGGCTTGTCTGTATGAAATGATACGAGGAACAATTGATTAAATTGTGGGGGTGTTTCTGAGTCCCATCAATTCCCGCCACCTGCTACATATTTAGGTCACGTGATTCGGTATCCATACATAACGTACATATGCATAACACACGCCTGTGCTCTGCGCAGGGTCATTTTGTTTGTGGGTACATCTATATTAAATTTCCCCCCTGTGATTTCTGATCATCAATAACTAATAAAACAAATGTATTTCTACAAAAAAAGCTGCATTTCTGACAGTGCTATATGGGGGAATGAGCAGAATTGGCGGAGTACTGCGCTCTCTGAGTGCTTTTCTAGTTGATTAGCTGTAATTATAAATGATCAGGATCTAACACCAAGGCACCGTTTACACAGAAGATTTTAATTAATGTTTTTGTTTATTAGTGCATTCTTTTCTGATGTTCTATCCAATCTTTCTTCAGTTTGAAATAAGAGCATGAACGTAAACGTGACCTTTCTGAATTTCTGACTCTTGTTTCTAATGTAAAGATCATCTTGGCATTTGGAAACTACATGAACAGCAGCAAGCGAGGAGCAGCGTACGGCTTCAGACTGCAGAGTTTAGATTTGGTGAGTGAACTCAGCTCGGTTTCTGTTTCTATAGATGATCCAATAATCTTCTGTGTGGCCTGCTATCATCAATCTAATGTCAGACTTTTATTTTTTACCGTTTCCTCCAAGCTGTTGGACACTAAATCAACGGACCGCAGACAGACTTTGCTGCACTTTATTGTAAACATCATCCAGGACAAATATCCGGAGCTGCAGTCTTTCTACACGGAGCTGCACTTCCTGGATAAAGCGGCGCTCGGTAAGAACACAATACAGTAGAGCAGGAGACAATTCAACAGTTTACAGGTGGATTTAAACACTTCAATGAAGATTGAACTCTAATTCTGTAAATGTTTTAGTGCAGATTATAAGACTTTTGTCATCTGAGACCACAAACTGTTGATAAAATATGGATGCAGCCTACAGATTTGAAAAGTGAAAACTTAAAGCTGAGTTCTTTCTAGCAGCCAGCAGGGGGCGACTCCTCTGGTTGAAAACTGTATAGAAGTCTATTAGAAAATGAACCAAATTCTCATTCAGTAAATACATCCCTCATGAGTCTATGATCTCAATCGCTAATTTCAAGCCTCTTTTAGTACAGAATGATGTTTATTTAGTAAATTACGGTCCCATTTAGAGGAAAATAAAATGAGTTTTCTCACATATTAGATTCATATGTGTCTAAAAATCTTGTTTTTACAGCAAAAAAATTTTGTGATTAAGGTCATGTTGGTATTTATTGGCTACTGGGGATGATTTTTAAATGAAAGTATGTCAGCCAAGACAATATTGAATATAATAATAATAATATCTTTATTTATATAGCACCTTTTAAAGACAAAGTGCTACAAACGAGGCAAATTACAGTTTTTCTCAATTGATAAGACACTGTTCCTGAAAAATAGCACACATTTCCCAACACACTGCACCCTATTTTCTTTATTAGGACACAATTCACAAAGCACTGCACACTTGTGTCAAAAGCGCACTTTATTGTCAAAATCTGAACTTTGTTTTCAAAATTAAGACACACGAAGCAAAACTAGGACACTGCTAAATGCAAAACACTCTTCTCTCACTGTGTTTTCACATGAAGTATAAAAAATGATACAGTCCTCAAAAATGACAACTTAAACACAAATGTATCCTATAAATGACTCAGAGGGGGTCATTGCAGTGCCTGACTGTACATTATAAAATAAAAATAATGTTAGACAAAAAATACAGAACTGTATTGTACACAGCACAGTATGTAGATATTTACACCACGTCTGCATCAATTCTTTCAGCCTGGTCAGACCACAGGACCTCATCAACATCACAAGCTATGTTTTCTCTGGAAAGAAAGACCTAGTGTGTCTGATCCATCCCTGACATGCATCAACAGAAACATCACCACATGACAAGACCACTGATTGAAGAGATTTCCCAAAGTATGGCTGCTGCTCATATACCTTCCACCTCCATGTAGAGAAGAATTCTTCTATAGGATTCAGAAAGGGAGAATATGGCGGCAGAAAAACCATGATAACTTGAGGGTTCATATTGAAACATTCCCAAATCAATAGTCCTCTATGAAAGTTAACATTGTCCCAGATGTATTCATGTGTATCATCTGAATCCAACTGAAAAACTCTATGGAACAAACACACACAAAACAGAGAAAAGGTCAGTCATGTACACTTTCTGTAATTCTACTAGCACTTGTGAAGCAGAATTATGCATTAGATTTTTTTTTTTTTTTACAGTATTCTCAGAACATTTCTGACTGCTTGTATTGTTCCAGTATAGACATGTCACTGAAGTGACAGACAACATTTACATACATGTAAAGTAAACCTGAAACCATTTACTTTAGGCACCATCGTTACCATCTGCTGACCTTACCAACAGATTGCATTCTGAACAGCTAATTCTGCTTCCCAGCAGGTTTTATAGTGTGCAGTTCATTGGTTAAAGTGTTTTCAGTTTTGACCTGTTGTGTCTTAATTGTGACAGCAGTGATGGAACAGTGCCCCAATTCTGCTTCCTAGTGTTCACTTTTTGAAAAATGTGTGCTATGAGTTAAAAGTGTGTTCAAATGAGCAAAAAACATTTTCAGTCTTTTTCAAAAAGAGTGCAAGAGTTTTGGAAACTGTGTGCAAACTATGAATAGTGTCCAAAATTTAGACAGCAGTGTCCTGTTTTTGAGAAATGTGTGCAGTCAGTTGGTGGCTGTATGCAGTGAATGGAATTTAGTGTCTTATCAATTGAGAAAAACTGTAAGAAAAGAAGGAGAGTCAGGAAGATGATTGAACAACAGAAGGCTGGTTTGTCCACAAATGGTAAAAGATGTCAAAACAAATGAGTACAACACCAGATAAAACAATAAAAGTAAGGGAAAAAACAAGCACAATAAAAGAAAATAGAGCGTAAAACCATAAACACAAGGCTAAAAATTATAATAACAGTAGTAAAAGAGTATAAGATGAACCATGAAATAAAGTTAAAAAAACATTTTGATGAATACAGAATAAAAGTAGAATTAAATATGAATGAGGAGGATCACTTTATTCCTTCAGGTTATCTTTCCTTTCACCTTGTTCCCCCAGTGTGACCTCTAATTAGCCTTAACACGGTATAATTTAATTACCTTTAAATGGTGAGAATGTCAAAGGCCCAGCTTACCTTTTAAACGACACCGACCTCTTGTTTTGTGTCTTGTAGTTTCCGTCGACAGCATCCTGCAGGACATCCGAGCTCTGGATCGGGGCATGGAGGTGACCAGGAGGGAGTTTTCCGTGGAAAAAGAGAATCCGGTTCTGCAGAGGTTCATCAGCAGCAACACCGAGCTGCTGAACTCGCTCACAGCCGACGGAAAGACGGCTCAGGTCAGCAGCTTTAATTAGCCGGATAAACCCAGCGGTAGTTTCTGGAGGTCGTGAGATGAATTTGTTGTCGCTGTTGCAGGACGTTTACGACTCAGTGGTGGAGTATTTTGGAGAGAACTCTAAAACGACGCCTCCCTCCATGTTCTTCCCCGTTTTCGTCAGGTTCATCAAAGCGTACAAGGTCAGATAAACGCTGTGACAGTTAATCTGCAGATATCAGTTAGAGCTTTTT
Organism: Amphiprion ocellaris; assembly: GCF_022539595.1. Lineage (NCBI taxonomy): Eukaryota > Metazoa > Chordata > Actinopteri > Pomacentridae > Amphiprion > Amphiprion ocellaris. Next base: position 10,128,770 of record NC_072783.1, read on the forward strand.
ATGTGACCTTAATACTTTTAATGGGTTCTTCTCTGATAGCAAGCCGAGCAGGACAACGATCAGAGGAAGAAACACGTCCTGAACTGTGAAACTCCATCAACTCCTCCTAAAGCTGAAGTCACAGGGAACAAGGTAACTTCATAGTTTTAGTCTCCACTTTAAAATAAAGCAGCCAGAGCAGGAATACTAAATAAATTAGCTTGAACTCTTCTTCCACAGTAGCTACTAACAAAGAAGAGTCAAAATATAGAGAACATTCACAGATGAAGAAAATATCGTAGATTACCTTCAGAATATTTTAACCCTCTAAACCCAAATCGTCAAAATTACACCGTTTTGTGGAGCAAAAAACTGTAAAAACAAGAAAAAAATCTTAATATTTTCAACTTTCTGACACTCCTTGAACTAATCATATATGACTTTCAGCATCATTGGCATTAACAAGTAATTCTAAGATCAAAATCTGAATATTTCAAAGTCAATTTATTCAACGCGTCTCATTTAAAAATGTACCCAAAATAAACTCTGCCTTCCTTGACTGACCTCTCGCCTGAACTGCAGGCAGTGTTTACAGAGACAAGTGTAAAAACTAATTAAAAATATAAGCATTGTAATTCAATTTTATTCATATAGTACCAATTCAAAATATATGTAATCTCAGCACACCTCACAAATTTTAAACGGAAACCCAATAAATCAAAGTTAAAGAATAAGAAAAGTCAAAGAATAATAAAGCTATAACACGTAGAGGCAACATTTTTTCCAGTATTGCTAACACTAGTAAGTGTTTTGGGCAAATTAAAGTGAAGTTAATGTTATTCACTGATCATTCTCTGTCATAAATACCAATAAACTAATACATTTTCTAGATTATGTTCCATTAGCTGCAGTTTCAGACGTGTAAAACAGGCTTGGCACTAAATCAGGACCAAAGATAAAAACTGATTTATGTGGTTTCTGCATCACTAAATTATTTGAGCTTCTGTAACAAAACGATGCATACAGTGAGAGATACTGTAACGACAGGTTCCTTCAGTGAAATTACTGAAGTGCAGCACAACAGGTTTGCAGATAAAACATTTGCTGAGAATCTGTATCGTTTAGAAATAATATTAATTAGTGAAAGGGAGATGCTTCTTCCTGTTGATTTAAATCTCAAACTCTGAATAAAACCTCCTCCAGAGCAGGTTAGCTGCATCAGTTACCCTGTAGAGCCACCTCCTCAACACTAGAAACTCAACATACAATCATCTCCATAAATATTTGGACATTGGCACAATTTTCAGCATTTCGGCATATGGATTTGAAATGAATCAATCAAAATGTGCTTTAAGTGCAGAGTTTCAGCTTTAATTTGAAGGTGTTTACATCCAAATCAGGTGAACGGTGGAGGAATTACAACACATTTTAGATGTACCCTCCACCTTTTTAAGGCACTAAAAGTAAATTAGCTGTTGAGTTAGATGCTCAGCTGCTGTCTAGAGCAGGAGTGTCCAACTCATTTTAGTTCAGGGGCCACACACAGCCATTTGATCTTCAGTGATCTGGATCAGTAAAATCACAGCATAATAACCTACAAATAACACCTCCAACTGTTTCCTTTGTTTTAGTGCAAAAAGTACATTCTGACAACGTTCATATTTAATGAACTATCTTTTTACAAAACATGAACAACCTGAAATTTCTTAAGAAATGTAAGCATAATTTCAATATGTCTCAGTTTATCATTTACACATCACAACTTACAGATCACAGTGTTTCTAGAAAGAAACAAAACATGTAGTCACAGGTTTGTGGAACTGAATGATCTAGTATTTTACTTTATGATCAAAACAACTTGATAAGATCTAGAAATTATTTTAAATTTACAGTTAATTTCTTCTCTATGATTTTCACATTTTGCAAAGTCATCCCAGTGGCTGTATTGGACCCTCTGGCAGGGCGCTTTTGGCCCGCGGGCCGTATGTTTGACACCGCTGGTCTAGAGCATCACCAGGGACCAAACCCAGCGTCTGGTGACATCTGTAGGTTCCAGACTTCAGGCTGTCATTGACTGCAAAATATTTATAAACCAAATGTTAAAAGTGACAATTTGGTTTATACTTACTAATTATGATTCATTTGTTTGTCCAATTACTTTTGGGGCCTTAAAAAGGTGGAGGGAATGACTAAACTGTGTTGTAATTCCTCCACCGTTCACCTGATTTGGATATAAATACCCTCAAATTAAAGCTGAAAGTCTGCACGTAAAGCACATCTTGGTTGTTTCATTTCAAATGAAATTTGCCAGGTCGTTATTGAAAATGAGAACCAGTTGTCAACTAACTTACCAGGTAAAATAAAGGTTAAATAAAATAATTAAATAAAATAAATCCATTGTGGTGGTGTACAGAGCTGAAATGATGAAAATTGTCTCAATGTCCAAATATTTCCGGACTGACTGTAGGTGTCTGCTAATACACCAGTTTGTTTACATGTCAGGCTGCTCTCAGGAAACTCAGCAGCTCAAAGAGTCGGATATTTAGGTTTGATGGTCGGCCATATTTATCGGAGCCCCCAGACAAGGAACAGAATCAAACAGAAAACGAGATTTGGAGAATGGAGGCAGAACAACAACAGACTTTAGGAAACTGGGGGTTGATGATGCGTGAACAACTGTCCTGTGGGATTACATGACAGACATTTTACATTCTCACTCAGTATTGGAGCAATTTCAAACATTGTTGTCCCTATTAATCATTTAGAGTCTAAAAGATGGAAAACAGGGCTCATGTTTTAAAACATTGTTATCTTTTAAAAATCAGCCCACAGTGTTCCTCCAGGGCTCCTGTAGAGTTCAGACCTCAACTGACAGAATAATAAGCAGTCACAATGTTTTGTCTCAAGGATAATTATTGTAGTTTCTGCACTTTCTATCAGTTACAATAATATTGTTCTCACCAAAGTAGCTGCTGAGATCTGGGAGGACTTCAATGTTGCAGCACCTATAATATATCAGACCGGATTGAAGCAAATGGACGATTATTTTGTTGAAGTGGTCAATAAAGCAGACAGTTTAGATGTTAAATTTATAATTTGCCTGTTTTCACATCCAAATTGAGGTTTCTAGACAATAGGACAGCAGCATAAAACCAGGCAGAATTGGTCATACAGGTATTTATGATAAAGACAGGTTGCTCTGAAGAACTTCATAGTAATAATAAATAATATAAAAAGAAAAAAGAGGCATGTTTAGTTAAATATTCCTTCTACTTCTTGTTACTGATGACATATTTGAGCAGAAAAGTCTGTTTCTGTTTGACTAAATAGCAGCTACAAGTGACGCTACAAAGTGGATGCAGCAGCTGAAGTTTTTCCTTCATGTAAACTGACTCACACTAATACTAACACACACAGTGACTGAGGCTGCAACAAATAATTTTAGCTCAGCAGGAGATTCGTTTACAAGCTGACTGCTCATGGTTTTTTTTTTTTCCCATCTGACGTCTTTGTGAGCTGCACAGATTGTAACACTTTGAGGCAGCTCAGTGAGGTTTAATTTTCTGTTTGTATAAATAAAACCGACTTGGCTGTGACTCATAAGGAGAGGAAAGTTGGATTCAGCTGCTGACGTGATTGGATTTGTTGTTTCAGGCTCCTGTGACGTCCAAACTGCCTCAGATGGATCTGATAGCTGAGCTGAAGAAGAGGCAGGTTTCTCCTCTGGTGAGGGAGGGAAAGGACGGAGCCATCGAGGACATTATTACAGGTAGGAAACGCCGAGAATCACATCAGATCTGCATCTTAAAGGATAGTTTGGTTTCTGAAGGTATATACACCACCGTTCTCACTTTTATTCATGTGCTAACATAACTGTACAAGGGTTTTCTAATCATCAATGAGCCTTTCAACACCATTAGCTAACACAATGTAGCATTAGAACACAGGAGTGATGGTTGCTGGAAATGTTCCTCTGTAACCCTATGGAGATATTCCATTAAAAATCAGCTGTTTCCAGCTAGAATAGTCATTTACCACATTAACAAAGTTGAGACTGGATTTATCGTTCATTTAATGTTATCTTCATTGAAAAAAAATGCTTTTCTTTCAACAATAAGGGCATTTCTAAGTGACCCCAAACATTTGGATGGTAGTGTAAGTCTGTGTATTACCTTAGTGAATGACAGTAAGTAATAAAACATATTTTAACTACCTAATAAAGACAGAAATCTCTATGTTTAGAATATTTCACCACTTGGCACTACATTTTATCAACCAAAGAATTTCTGTATTCCTACACATAAGCACACCTGTGTCATGCACTCTATTACATCTTTGACCAGCTCTATCAATCAGAGTTCCAACAATATAATACAGTGTGTGGAAATACAGACATTCTGCATTTAAGAAACTGTAGAGCCAAAGAAAATGGCTATTTGACCTCAAGATACAGCAGTGAAAATATTATTTTTTTTAAGTTTTTAAAATACGATATTTAATAATTACAACCACTACAAAGTAGAGCTAATTTAATTAAATTGAATAAATAGAAAGCGCTAACAACACAACTAAAATCAGATAAAGATGACTGACTACACTAACGATACACATTAAGTCAGAAAAAGACCATTAGCTATTAAACTTAAGTCATTAAAGTGCTAACAACACAACTAAAATCAGTGAAAGCTAGCTGCTGAGATAACTGTAGCTAGCCTTAACTAAGACCATGTTTTTCATCCCATTTGTTATCTGTAAATCAAGTTTTGCTTTCAGTTTATTATTGCACTTCCATTTAACCCTTAGATACTCCAGTGATTGGACCCTACACTCTTCCATAAGTGGCTCAAAAATGACCCGTACAAGAACCAATGTGTTTTTATGCCATTTTTTGCCATTTGGGTTAAGAATAATCATTTGTATTATGTTTTTGTCCACACAAGAATGATTTCATGTTTTAAACATGTTTATTTTTCGCTTAAGAACAGATTTTGAACATTTTGATGATTGAAAAAGAAGAGTATTACAAAGAACAGCGATGGAGAAATGTCAACATCCATTTTGTTGACATTTTTCAACTCTTTTCCTCCAGCTGTTGCTGCTCTCTGTCCCTCCAAGTTTGTGCATCACCTCTTGTATGATATTATCAGTGATCTAGAGCTTGGGGTAGTAATACAAATATTACAATTTCTTTTAAGCTAACTTAAAAATTTTAATTGAATGATATCAAAAATATATATAGAACCTCACCGGGTAATATTTGACCCACTCATGCATCTAAGGGCTAAATAAGACTACAGTGCACTAAATAATTTCCCTGTAAATCCACAAATAGTTGCTCTTACAGTTCTGTTTGTGTTAGGATGATAATTAGGCTTTACAGGTGATAGAAGGTTTATTGCTTCAGTTGGGACAGATTTAGGCTAGCAGTTTCCCTCTGTTTACAGCCTTTAGGCTAAGCTAAGCTAACTACCTTCTGACTTCAGCTGTGTATGAGATAAAGAGGCATGACACACCATGAATCTACTCATCTCACTCTTCCAATAATAATATTAAGTTAAAGAGAGAAATTAAGTAAACTGTTGTAATCATTTATTTCTCCTCAATCCAGTCTCTTATTCTGCTTTACTGCTTTTTCCTGTTCCAGCTGAATTTAATCTCCTGTGTTTGCTAACGATTCCTCCTGTTTTCAGCTCTTTTATTGCAACCTTCACTTGTTTCTCTCTCTTGTTTCTGATCTTGTTTGTCCCTCCTCTCTTCCCGTCCTCTCTGGTGTCTTCAGCTCTTAAATCTGTGCCCTTCACGGCTCGTTCTGCCAAACGCTCGTCTCGTCTCTTCTGCGACTCCGTCTTCAGCGACGAGGTGACGTCTTAAAATCCCTCCGTGCTGCTTTCTCCTTCTCTGTGCTGTTCGTCGTATTTTCTGAACAGGAGGAGATGCTGCATAAAGGGAGAGTCGAGGTTATTCAAGATATTTAAACACAAAGATGTCTGGTTATAAGCAAACCGACTAAATCAGTGCAGTAAACAACAATAGAGAAGATAACAATGAAAACGTGCTGATGTTCTAGAGCTGAGCATGTCGTCAGTAGCAGGAGTTTCACTGCCTCCTCACACGTGAATTTAACTCGATTTGCCCTTGAAGAATATTCTGTTTACTGGATTTAAGCCTCGTGACTTTCCTCCAGAGGTTTCAGCCATTTTCTGACACATTTGAAACTGTCTGCTGCCTTCACAGAGGATAAATAGAGCTGGTGGTATTTTGTACAACAAGTCCTTCAGTGTAAATGACACAATTCTGCTGATAGCTTGTTGAGGCCTCTGAGAACAACACACACATTTACTGCTCTGCTGCCAGCGTGGTTTAAGCTTCAGCTGGCATTAATATCACAACATCTACCTGGATTTTTAACCCAGCTTTTGATTAAACAGCTTTAGAGTCAATATTTTATTAGTTTAAATTGCTCTCTTTGCCATTATCTTTTATCTGTATTTTGTTTCTTTATTCATTTGTCACCAACAGGTGTAAGTGTATAAATGCTGCTATACAAATAAAGTCACATTAATATTAACTATGTGTATAACTGCCTGTAAAATGTCACTGAGAAACAAAACATGAAATGATTTTTCATTCATTCATTATCATACAAAGTGGCCTTTAGCATTAATATTAAGTTCTGGTCTGTAGGTTTGTTGGTTCTGTGAATAAACACAGAGGACAAAAATGAAAGGACATTAGAGCTAAAACTTACATCAGATGATCCAAAGCGTCTTTTCCTCCTCCTCAGATTTAAGGAATCAGCCGTACAGACGGACGGACGCCGGCCGACGAAGCGCCAAATGGAAACCAGGCCAGCAGCTGCAGGTTTCCTCGGACATCTCCCTGTGAAAAGACGACAAACGGACTGACTTCTGCAGCTTCACAAGCACAAGACTTCATGTTAAACTCTGATGCATGTCGACGAATGCAGAGGTGAAAATGCATGAAAGCAGATCTGCAGCACAAAGAGGTAAAAACATAAACATCAGCCTCAGTTCTCATCAGCTCTGTTTCATTAGAGACCTTCTGAGTAACGGATCGTAGACGTTCTGTGATTTGAACAATCGAATGTTAAAGAGTGAATTATTAGCAGCTGATGACACTGGATGTCATACGAGCTAATCGAGACGATTAAAAGGAAGAACGAGCTGAGAGTTCTTCATTAAAGCTGCTCAGTTTTAACAGGAACTCTGACGGACAGAACGCTCATGAATCATTTTGATAGTTTTCTTTAAAAGGCTCCCGACATGATTTTTTAATTGGTGTTAATTTAAAAAAGAATATTAATTGCCACTGCCCATCGGTCCGTCTCCTTCTGTAGAGCTACTCAAAAATTAAGCTGAAGATTTGTAATATATTTAAATTATTTTTAATACTAAAGTGTAACAGCGACGAACTTCTACTTTGCTTCTGCATTTCAACAAATAAAGCATTTTATACCGTTCCTGACTCTGTGTTTTTGCTGTTAACGTGGAATAAAAGTTTCAAACTAATCACTGATAACCAGCAGAACTTTGAACGGCTGATTAAAGGCTCAGTGCACAGAAAACTACGACTGCTTTAATATTATTTTTACAGTTATGAAGCTAAAATGTCTCAGAAATCACATAACTGCTTTAATTTAGTTTCTTTCCCAGTTTAAAATGTAAACTGCTCACATTTTCTCATAACAACTTCAGTCTCAAAATAAGGCTTTTTTTAACCGTAAATTTACATTTTCGTAATGAAAATGGGCATTATTAGCTTTATAATAAGGAAATTACATCTTGAAAGCTTTATTCCCAACTTTTCCTCCCTAAAATATTTCCTAATAACAGACATACACATAATACAATTCTTTCACAACATTGCAACTGAAACCTAAAAATATTACAACTTCTTGTGGTATAAACACAAATCCATGCTCAAAGTGTTTTTAATTTTATGTCTGACAAGCTTCTGTGTCGTAAAATTCTCATTTGGGATTAGACGCCTACAGTTATCACACCTTTACAGACGTGTTTAATGCACATTCAGGTAGCACTTGTAACCAAAGCACTTCACAATTCCATACAGCTTTAATGGTGTTTCTAGCAGATGTTAGACGTGACAAAGTACTTTCACTTTCACAACATTATGAGTGAGGCTCAGACGATTAACTGAAGCTTCACTGTGCAGAAGAGGACGAATCTCAGGAGGAAGAACTCAGAAACACAAACTGTTCAAAGACTGAGCTGAGAAGAAAGAAAAAGATTCACTTCTGAGCATGAGTTCCTGGAAAACAGCGTAAAGGAGGTTTAAACCCTCATTTTTTTTCCCTCTTTCAGGGATTTTGGAAGCTGCAGCAGGAAAACAGTTTGTTTCTTGGTGGCCTTTTGCTCTTTTTGTTCATATTTAATCAATCTAAGATAAAAACAGGAAGCTTTGGGAGTTTTTCCTCCTGAGAGCTGCTCTCATGTGGCCAGTTAATGGAGTTTATCTCAACACTTAATGACTGAAGCTGCATCAGTTTGTACATTAAAGATACAACATCACTGATCAACTAACATTTTAAACCTGAGAGTCGATCGATGACTCAACATTTAACAGCAGAAACTAACTTTACTGTCTGCTAGCTCAATTTTCTAAAAGAACAGTTTTTAACAATGATTTAAGGAGTAATTCACCAACTTGCTTGAGCTGCTGTGTCCAAAAAAAAAAAAAAAGTCTTACGGCAAAAAGGTCCGTAATCAATCCGTGTATTTATCTGGTAATTGGATTTTCCGTTCTGAAACGGGTATTGAAAAACAAAAAACGAGTGGTTATTTGATTTTCGTTTTAAAATACAAAAATTAAAATTGAAATACAAGGCGTTTTTCCTTTTCATGATCAAAAGGGATGCACGAAATTTTAAAAATGCTTTGATTTTCATTTTATATTTAGAATAACAAAAAAAGAAAATCAGTAAGAGACAGAAACGAAAAAAAGTCCGTTTTTTCTGAGACCGGAAGTGGTCATCAGCCAGTGTGGAGCCAAACGACAACAAGATTCTCAGAGGGCGGAGCCAGAGAGCAGTGATTGGTCAGACTGGCTGAGAGCCAGAGAGCAGTGATTGGTCAGACCATAGATTCATATAGAAGACAGCGCGCTAGCGGATCTAGTCTATGGATATCTGTAGTCAGCACGTCTGGTAGCATCTCTGGCTGCTGTTGATCTTGTTTTTGGAGTAAATCACGGTAAGAAGATAAATACTTCTAAACTGTAGCGTTGTTTTGTTGTACGTTAAGTCAGCGACTTGTGAAGAGTTGTGTTTTTGTCGTGTTTGAGCAGTTGGTCCGGACGCGTTAGCTAGCTAAGCGGCTAAGTTAGCTAGCGGGCTAATCAACACAGGTGGCTAACTTACCGCTGAACACCTGTGTTAGTTGCTGCTGCAGCTGTCCTCATTATTAGAAAGACCTTCTCAACCTTTATTTCTCTGCTGTGTATTTTAGCTTTTAAAAGAAGTTATTTTACTTTCAGGTTAACTGAAACCTGTTGAGCTGCACTGAAGTTTAACATTCAGCTGGTTTGAATTAAACTGCGCTTAACTTAACATTGCTCAACATTATCTGTCTGAATCTCCATAATTTCATTAAATTCCTTCTCTCTTCCACTGCTCAAGTTCAATCCAGTATATACAATGACATTAATAGTGAATAAACTAACAACCAGCCATTGTATTTATATATTACTGCATGTATTTGTAGTAAAACATGAGTTGAAACATCCTACTTTTGGATCTAGAACTGCACAAGCCGTTCATTTTCAGTCACCTGATGAGTTAAACTCCTCTTTTTATGTGAGGTTGAAGCAGAAAGTCTGAGTTAACAAAGAAAGTTGTTACCTGTTACCTCTGACCAGGGCCGTGCAGAGACCTTTGGATGGGCAGGTGCTCAAAGTTAAAAGGGGGCACATGGAGCATGAATTTGAAACAGCATACAGAAACATACCTTACAATATAACTGGCTGAATTGTAGCAACCCATATTCATCAAGAATATAACATAGAAATAGTGGTGCAATGGTTAAGTCTCTGGACTGCTGATTGGAAGGTCAGTGGTTCAAACCCTGATGCAACTATCATTATTTTTAAATTTCATACCTTTTCAAGACATATACTGTACAGCCACGGATTTGCTCCATGGTGCTGATTCATAATCTGCCTTTATTATTTGTAGTGCCAATAATAAAGTTTAAAAAAACCTAAATGATACAAAAATCATGTCTTTAAATGTATTTGTACTTTTATTCAGTTTGACTATCCACTTTGCACAAGACAGCAAAGGTACAAAAGTTATATATTTTATTTGTCTATATATATATAAATGTTATAAACAAGCACTGATATCTTTAAATGAGAGGTTGAGAAAATCACAATTCAAATTCTTTTAATTATTATTGTTATTGTATTTATACTGCAATAGTCCAAAATTATGTGAATATGCATGTAGGCTACATAGTTTTAGTGAAATAAGTAACCTCTGCCTCATTGTCTCTAGAAACACAGGAAACACACTGCAACTCACTGACAGTAAAATAATACATCTCTCTGATGCATTTTGCCCATGACAACAGAAACATACAGAAACAAAAAGAAGCCTGGCAGACTTTATCCTCTCAGCAGCTGTGTGGTTAACTAGCGGCTATAACTGACGACAGGTGTGTGTAGAGTCAGTCACACACACACAGGATGCTCACTTCACTTCGTCAGTCATCTTGCAAAAATACACCGTGTACAAACGCATACCGCTGCAGAACCTCCTCACCATCAGGACCATCAGTTGTTGATGTCCTCCCTCAGGTCTCCGGTTTCTAGACTAGCAGCGCTAGCGCTGAGCTACAGGGAACATCTGGACCCCTCAGAGCAGTGAGGGACGTCTACGTAGATCATGTGACCGACCGAGGGTAGATCTGAATTATTATTAATTTTATTTATTTCTTATTTTGGGCCTCAAATACTTCTACACACACACACACGCTTACAAATTAAAAAAAAAAACCTAAATTAAATAAAATTAAACAAAATTTAAAAAACAACTTTGACAAAAGGGCACTTTGGGCATCAAGGGGCAAAGGGGCAGGTGCTTCAGCCCCCGCCACACACACACACACACACTCTGCACATGCCTGTCTCTGACTGAGGCTTTAGTTTTTGTTGTTGAGCTGATTTACACGTAGAAACTTTGTTCAGGAAAATTTCTCAGTAGCTCAGAGGACAGGCTGCTTTTTACACAACCTTGTAAGAGAATGTCTGTCAGTGCTTTCAGCAGAATTTAGAAACACAACACTTCCTAAACAGATATTTTGAGGCTGTGAGGTTGAACGTTTGAGAGTCTATCAGTGTGTATGTTTGTGGTCTTTCTGTTTCTAGGTGGAAGCTGAATTAGTGAGGATGACTCCTGCTCCTGTCATCTCTAAGCTCCTCACACATCTTTTACCTGCACATGAGGAAAATCACTCCTGTAGAATGCAGGTATGTTTGTCATTATTATAAAAAGATGTTGCCTGGTGACCTGTCAGAAACCCATTATACAGAGTCAGCCAAAATAATGTTTACACACATCAGGAAAAGAAAAACTTGCATAAATATTTCAATACCAAATTTATTCAGACATCATGAGATTAATAAAAGTTATCTTTGGCCTCTACAATTACAAGAGGTGCTCAAAGTGGTGGCCACTGGCTTCCAGACATTTCTGTTGTGTTGTAGACGTCACTTGTTGATGCTCCATTCATGAGGGTAGCGCCATCTGTTAGGAAAACATCGTACAACAGGACACAGAGTTGTCATGATTTGATCAAACTTAGAAAGAGGTATCTATATGTATAGAAGTACTTATACATATGAAATATCTAGAAAAGTTTTTCTTTTCCTGATGTGTGTCTACATTATTTTGGCTGACTCTGACTCTGTGAACTTAATGAGAACAAAACTGTCATTTAATTGTTGCTCTGGAAGCTTCTTTAGTGAAAACCAGCTGGTGTTCTGCTTTGAAACAAACTGCTGTTGAGGTCTGTGTTTTTAGGTTTAACCCCACAGTTTCTGAATGAACTTATAGTTGTTTTTTTTCCTGATTAATGTGGACGTTATAACTGATGGTAACATTTATTGATCATATAATCAGCATGACAATATAACAGTATAACATTCTGACCACCTGACTAATACTGTGTTGGTCCCTTTATGCTGCTAAAACTCCTCTGACCCAGTGGTTCATCAGAACCTCTGGGGATCCTGTGGATTCTGTGGATCCTGTGGATTCTGTGGGTTGCAGGGTGGGTCCTACCTAGACCAGGCTGTGATGCTGAAGCAGTGACCAGTTTTTCTGTTTCTTCTCTGGAGATGCACAATGAGGGACGTCTGCAGCAACTGAGAAAGAGTCTCACCACATCCTGACATGAGGAAAAAGACTTTATTGAAGACTACAATGAGAAAAACTATCAGACAGCAGACGGCTGCATTCAAGGTGAGCTCTGAACATTTGATCTGGAACAGGAATTCAATAACGGCAGCATGAACTTCATTTCAGTCTGTAGCTGCTGAATTCATGGATGAATCATCTGACACTAGAGAGGAAGACCATCAAACATCCACGTCAGCTGATGGAGGTCCAAGAGTCTCACCAAACAAACAACCTACAGAGTGAAGACCTCTAACCTGATTGGACAGCCTCCTATTCAGCCACGTGTGAACAAATGCCTCTAAGTTGATTTGTTTTCTAAAATAAATCTAGTTTGAGTCCTAATCTATGCCTGTGTGTTTGCTTCTTTACACCACTGTTAACAGTTTAGGCTGTTAGATTGTTCCAGATAAGACAAGTACAAGATTCTTCAGAGCCGTTCTACCACGAGCCTGACAGGAAGAACTCCAACAGCTACTGAATGTTCCTGTGGTTCCCTCAAGGCTACAGGAGGAGTCCTACGAGGACGAGCCGGTCCACCTGATGGTGGCCAGTCGCTGCGGTTCAAAGCCAACACCGACTACGTGGACTTCTACTGGACCACACGGAGGCCTTCAAACCGGACCAACAAGTTCAGCGACTCCCCGACTCGTGGGTCTGAGGACGCCGCCGAGCCTCGGTCCAGCTGGCCTCCTGTCTGTGGGTGTTTGAGTGCTGAGAGGTTTGTGGATGCATGTGAACGTATCTGTGTTGAAACAGCAGCTTTGGACTCACTGATGCCGGGAAAAACCAAGAGCACCTTTATTTGTGACTTCCACTAAAAAACTGATGAAAATAAGTTTGCCAGGGTTCTGACTGATAACAGATTATTAAATAATGAAAATAATTGTTTAGATATTCCTTTAAACAGTCCTTAAACAATCCCTCCCCACCTCTCTACCTCTTCTGTCCCTCTCAACCCGCCCGGCCAGCAGACAGATGGGTCCCCCCACATTAGAGCCGGGTTCTGCTCGAGGTTTTTTTCCCTGTTAAAAGGGTGTTTTCCTTGCCACTGTCACCTTTTGGCTTGCTCTGGGGGTCAGGCATATGGGTTCTGTAAAGCCTCTCGAGACAATTTGACTGTAATTGGCGCTATATAAATAAAATTGAATTGAAATACATTTCCTTTACTCTGACTTCTTGGTATATGTACAAGTATTTTGGGTGGAATATACCATTAAGCCCAATGTTCAAGGGTTCTTCTGGGAATATACCATTAAACCAACCTTTTAGGTAAATGTTCCAGGATGTTGGATAGAATATACCATCAGATCAACCTTTTAGATCTACATTGGAAGATTTTAGAGTAGAATATTACTCCAAACCATCCTTTAGGTCTACATTTAAGGTGGAATACTCCTTTACGCCAAGATTTTTTGGTCTACATTGAAGGATTTTAGGTGGAATATTCCTTTGAACAAACTTTTTAAGTTTATGTTCATGGATGTTGTGTGGAATATACCATCAGACCAACCTCCAAGGTCTACAGTAGTGAATTTTAGGTGGAATATACCATTAAACTCACCTTTTAGGTCTACATTGGAGGATTTTATGTGGAATTTTCTTCCAGACCGTCTTTTAGTCAACATTTAAGGATGTTTAGGATGGTATATTCTTCCAAACCAACTTCTCAGCTCTACATTTCAGGTGGAATATTCCTCCATACAAATTTTTTTGGTCTACATTGAAGGATTTTTTTCTAAACCACCCTTTCGGGTCTATATTTGGGGTTTTAGGTGGAATATTCCTTTTAACCAGCCCCTCAGGTCTCTTTGAGGATTTTGGATGGAATACTCTGTTAAACCAAAATTTTAGGTGCATGTCCAAGGATTTTTGGTGGAATTTTCCTTTAAGGTGGATGTTTGAGGACCTTGTAGGTGGAATACTTCCTGAAACCAACCTTTAAGGTCAACATTCAAAGATTTAAGGTGGAATATTCCTTTAAATCAACCTACATTTCATGTTTTGATCATTATCAAGTGAGAAACCTCCATCTAGACTCCTCATAATGACATTTGAGATTTATGCTGCTGTTATTTATTCCAGACTAAATGACAGAAATCCACAACTAATTTTATTTCAGGATTCGGTTATTAAATGTCAAAACAATCCATGTGACTCTAAAAACTCAACAGCTGTACAAACTCTAAGATTAAACTCTCCACAAGGATCCAGAACAAGTTGGACTTCTACATGAGAGCTTTAATTATTCTTCATCTACTTCCTGAAAAGTTTGGTCAATAAAAAAGAAAAAAACTAATATTTTCAGCTGAACTAAAGACAGACTTTGTGATTTTTCTGCTCACATGTTGTGTTGTTGTTGTAAACTTACTCTTTCAAATAAATATCCTCCTAACCCCCTGGAAACCAGCGTTTGTCCTGTTTTTGTGTTGCTTCTCGGTGACCCTAGACAGTCGGGTCGTAATGTTTTTTGAGCAACACACCATACTATGACGTTTTTACAATGATGGTTCTACTATGAAACCAGTTTGACATGTTCAGGTGTTCTTTGTGTGAAAACTCAGAGATTTCAGGGATCAGAAGGTGGTTTTCAACTTTCTTTGTTAACTTGCTGCCTCAACTTTAAACTAAATTTCCTTCACTAACCCAGCCCTCTGGACTTCCAGTAAGCTGTGTTCCTATTGGCTGTCCAGGTGGCTGCTTGGTGTTATCAGGAACACCTGAGCAGCTCAGTGTCTTCCTGCTTTATTTAGCTGCAGACAAACATTTCCTCTGCTTCTCCACCACTGAACTGGGTTTGGCTCCATTGCTTTAGTTTGTTCTTTAGGCATTGGCTTGCAGCTTCCAGCAGTAAAATTGTCTTGAATGTGTTTCTTGGTGTGTTTTAGGGCTTTGTACTGGATAGTTGTCTTGGTAAATGAGGTTCTTTAGCCACAGTTAGCACATGGTGCTAATGTGCGCAGTGATTAGTGGATTTGATGCAGCTGAGTTGTGTCTTTATCTTGGCTGTAGTGAGTCTTTAGAGGTTTTTGGTCAGACACATTCCGTGTTCTTGTTTGTGAACCAACGTTGGTTGTCCAGAAGGTAAGAGTTCCTGTCCTGATTCTCTGTTCTCAGAGCTTCTCTGGTTGGCTGCAGGAGACTTTAGCATTTGGGTTGTGCTAGTTTGGTTTTTGTTCGGTTTCATTTGGACGACTATCTTGAGGCCCCTCCATGTGGTTTAGTGAGGTTTTCTGGAACAGTTCTACAAAGCAACCTGCAGCAGAAGAGACTTTGAGAGTTTTTAGGAAGTTCTGGAGACCAGACTTTAGAGCAGCAAAAACATTTGTCAGCAGTTTGAGCAGGAGAAGGTGATCTTCAGAGTAGAAATGAGACAGAAACCTTCTTGACCCGTGTGGTGAGGTCCTGTACCAAGAGTTTGAGCAGGTTGTGAAGAGTCTGTAGTTCTTTGGTCTGAAAGCACAAGAAGAGTCGACTCATTAAAGGAGAAAACAGGAGATATTGTTGGTTCTTCTGTCGCTCTGCAGTTTCCTTAGACTGAATATCAAGTTTATATTTTAAATGATTTCCCATGTGAGCCCAGGAAGACTTCAATAAACTCCTTCCATCCCCTGGACACATTTTATTACGTGGTTAAATTTTTTTTTTGTTTGAGTTTTAATCATAGTTTTAGCATAGTTTTTTCTCTTTGCTTGTTTAGTTTTGTCATCTGTGTGAAAGGTGCTAAAAAAATAAAGCTGAATTGATAAACTGAATAACTGACTAACTCATGATTGTGACAACAGAAGTATTTTCATTGTGATTTAAGGGTTTGTTTCATTTTTAAGGTTGGGGTTAAAATCTTGACAGAAAAAAAGATTAAAGAAATAAACTACATTTAAAAAAGCAATTAAATCAAAGGAAAAAAACATTTAATACAACAAAACTTTAAAAAAGAAAATAAACATTAAATGCAATTAAATTATATTAAACAGAAGATACAAAATGTAATTATGAAATTAAAAAAATTTTTTAAAGAAAAATATTAAACATTACAGATGAAATATTTTAGATAATTAAACATTTAAAAAATACAATTAAACAATACGAATATTAAACAATAAAGAAAAATTAATTAGATTATTAAACCTTTAAAATGACAAAACATTTAATTAAAAATATTTAATGTTTAATTCGAAAATTACATCTTAAAGACAATAAAATTTCAAATAGGAATTAAACAGAAAATACAATGAAGCATTTAAAAAGAAAATTAAACATTAAAAGGTGGTAAAACATTTAAAAAGAAAAACCTTAAAGATTTAATCAAAAAATTAAAGACGGGGAAATAAAAGGAAATTTTTCAAACAAACCGATAAAACATTTGAAAAAACAACAATTAAACATTAAAAAGACAAAACATTTTGAAATCAAATCAGACGTTAGAATAAAGAATAAAGAAAGAATAAAAGGTGAGAAAAGAGCAAAATTAAACATTTCAGAAGAATCACACTAAAGACAAAACATTTGAAAAGACACCAGTTAAACTTTAGAAGATCAAATTAAACAGAAGAGACAATGAAACAATCAAAAAGAGCAAAAACAGATAAAAGTCTTAAAGTGTTTTCTAGTCTGAAATGAAAACATCAAGTTGTTTCTTCAAACATTTCCTCTTTCTATGTTCTTGGTTTGATTGTGGACAGATTTACTAAGAACTCATTTCAGAAAACTGCTTTCCAGATAAAGTCTACTAGTAGTTGAAGGCATTGATCAAACTAATGTTACCTTCTGATCTCCACAAACTTTACTGTTCAGTGAAGAGAATCAAAGTTTGTTCAGGATTTCTAAAAAACCCACAGGTGAAGGTCTGAGAAGAACTCAGATGGATGGTCTAAATGTGAAATCAAGACTCATGGTCACAAGTTTTAAGGCTTCTGTTAACCAGAAAGTTCAAACTAACAAAAAAGTACTGAGAAACTTTTAAATTTCAGTCCTCAGACTGTCTAAAGGTTCAAACTAACAGAGAACTACTCAAGAAATTTTAGGATTTCAGTCCTTGGACTGTGGAAAGGTTCAAACTAACAGAGAACTACTGTGGGACTTAGAAAATTTCAGCCCTCAGACTGTGTGAAAGCTCAGGTCCTGAGGAGTCGGGAGGTCTGGAGGCTTTGGAAAGTCTTGGAACTGAGGGTTCAACCCTCCAGCACAAAGGCTGAAGTCCAACCTCCTGAGAAAAACGGTCGAGTTGAGACTCAAGTTAAAAAATAACTCAAAAATGACAAAAAAATAGATGATAAATGCGCAAAAAAAAGAAGAATTAGTATCTGAGCCAGTAGCTCAGGGGATAAGAAGACAGACTACCAACTGGAAGGTCGCAGGTTCAAGACCCACCATGGGTCTTTTTCTTTCATTGTCTTTGTCAGTATTTTGAGAAAATTTAAGAAGTGCCTGGTCTTGAACCAGCGACCTGCAGCTCCATAGGCAAATCCTTAACTCACTGAGCTACAGATCAGATGAAAATAAATAAATTCGTCGTCCCTTTGGCATCGTAGTTCCTGAAGTGACCACATGGGTGGAGCCAAGGCGGAGTCTGGGTGGAGTCAGGGTGGAGAGTAGGCGGGGAGGTGGGTGGCGGCCTCCCCCCTCTACTCCCCCACCTCCCCCCACCACCCACCACACCTTCCCCCGCCCGACGAGTTCTTCGAGTCTCCACGAGTTCTTCGAGTCTCCACGGGTTTTCCCAAGTTTCTTGAGTTTCCACGAGGTCAGAGGCAGAACAAGTTGTCATGAAGAGGTGTTGAAGTCGGCCAGGATGGACTGACTTTTTACAGCGACTAGAAGGAAGACCACTAGAAGAGCAGGTCTTTAACCACCATCCATAAAATCCATGGAGTCGCTCCAGAGAAATGAAAGAAGGTCAACTTTTATCAACCTCCATCCAGATGTTCAACTTGATATCTTTACTTTGACATTTTTAGCACCACAAACCTTTAGTATCACACTTTATTATCCTTTATTAGGACTTTAATGGAATCCACCAGCAGATTTAGTTTTTGTTGAGAAACTTTATTCTTGTCGTCGTGGGACTGCAGTATTTAAAACTGTTCCTTCTATTTGACCTCATGTTTATTAGTTTTAGTGGTGAACGTTATTTTCATTGTCGATTAGTCTCTTAAAAACCAAATAATAAATTGGATTAGTCAAGAGGTTTAAATTTCTTACTTTGTCATATCTTAAATATGACAAAAAAAATATAAAAATAAAGCGTCTTGAGACAATTTGACCTATAATTAACGTTACATAAATGAAATTGAATTAAAATTGTATGTTTCTTGTAATGTTGGAGTAATTCAGCCATATATGTTGGAAAACACATTTTCTTTGTCCATTAATCTGTTGATTGTTTTCTACAGTAATTAATTTCTTGTTTTGGTTTATAAAATGTCAAACCCAAATATATTCAGTTTACTGTCATAAAAACCAAAAAGATTTACATTCATGATGCAGGAATCAGACAGTTTTTCACTTTTTATCTTAGTTTAGTCAGAAAGATAGTTGATAATGTGTGAATTGTTGCAGATTGTGAGCCGTAGAAGGTTTTAATCTTTGGGGCCGAGTGTCAGAAAACATTTAGAAACCAACATCAACAAAACACTCAACAAAGATTTGAACATCATTAAAGGGAAATCCAACTTTTGCATGACAACGTCTAATTAAAGGACATTTATTTCCTATGTAAATGTGTGATATTCATCCTCTGGAGCTTTCTCTTCACATCGTCTTCCACCTGGACTGGTTTAGTCGGGAGCATGTGCAACAAACATTTGAAAAACTGCACTTTAACATCAATGAATGACACTGAAGTTTAATCTCTACATAAATGAGACTGAGTCTAGATGTGCTGCTCTGTCATTAACTCCTAAGTTTAGGGAAAGTTCAAACAAAAGAGGACAGTTCAGATAAGACTTGAGAATGAGCTTATTTTGAACAAACATCTCAGACTTTCTGAGCTTCAGCACCTCTAGCAAGATATTTTAACAAGCAACTCAAGAGGTCCAGAAGTTGGAGAGAGTTAGCTTTAGCTGAGCCAAAGAACATGTGGGACGCTAACCTAGCAAACATTTCAGACTTTTCTCTGTGAATTCTGAGAAATAATTTCCTATTTAATGACAGAGCTACACATCTTAGCTCAGTCTCATTAAAACAGACTCTAATTCAGTGTCATCCATCCATATTAAAGTGCAGTTACCCAAAATGTTTGTTGCATGAGCTCCAACAAAACCTGTCCAGGTAGAAGGCCACTTTGACAAACAGGAAGTGGAAGATTCCAAGCAGATTGATAGAAGGGGGAACCGAACTGTACTAAGTGTGGTCGAGTATAAAGGGGTGTTTTGTGGGTTTTTAAGGCTGATAATGATTATTAGTGAGACATTTGGAGTAGATATTCATTTGCAGTAAATGAAAGTATTTAAAATCTTGGAGTTAAACTAAGAAGAACACAAACTCTAACAGAAAACTTTGTTGATACGTTTTTGTTTTGTTTACAGATGTTAAGTTAAAGGAGTTTTATTCGTGACGTATAACCAATCAAATCACTCCAGAAGACAGAGCGACCACAGGTAGATAAAGGTTCAGAGCCAAAGTAGCACCATTTTTAAATTGATTTATTACCGTAAATCAGTAAAAAATAAGATACTGATAATCAGTAAATCAGTCAGCCCACAATTACTACAATTCTACAATGTATGTCTCTTTCCTTTGACTTGTTATTTGTACAATATACGATGTATATGATGGTGTTTTTT